>NC_044981.1:123852455-124165930 GCF_008728515.1 Papio anubis
GTATGCAAAATGGAATTTGGGACAAATGCACTGTTTCCCAATTTCTTTGAAACTGCATTATCTAAAACATCAAAAGGGCCACTGATAAGAATAAGGAAAGAGGACCTGAGGCCCTGCCTCCCCTAAAACACGTGCTTAGGCCCCTATTGGAGCAGTTTTCTTTGTGAACAAGTTACGTTTTTTTTCTTATTTTTTTTTTCTTTTTGTAGCATGTAGGAAATGCTAAAAATATAAATATATAAGAGTTTGTTCACTTTCAGGAAGAAGTTCTAAGCTTCTGTCCTTTCCATGCCCTTTACAGCCAGAAAAATGCTGGATTGAAGAGCATGCTAGATATTAATAATTTTGGACAGTTGGAAAACAGAAGTAACTGTGGTTTTATACTACTTCCTGCTCTATGACATAATCACAGCCAAGATACTTGTGTCTGAGACATTATAACATCACACCATCCATCCTACCATTGGATGCAAAACCATTAATACAAGTGCTTTTCTAGATGAAGGGAATAAACCTTGAAAGAATTTGCTAATAGAGAGGGTTTATGGAAAGTAAGGTAATTGTTGTTAAGACACTACTGTTTTTGCTGTGTCTATTCATTTTGTGTCATTTTTTAAAAACCAATATATTAAAAGAATATTTTTATTCCATTGATATCAGTTTGTAAATAAAAACAATTCTTTCTAAAGCATCTCAAATCTAAAGCCCATGTTCATTCTAAATAAAATCATATGTGATCATTAGAGACTAAAGATAGAAGTCCCTTCTAAATTCAGATAGTAGAAGTTGCATTTTTCCCTACTGAAATATTCCCATGAAGTTTTATTTATAGTATTTGGTAATGAGGTCATAATTTTTTTCTATATGTGAAAAATCAAAATGTTAATAAAACATTGATTTTGAGACATTTAATGATATTTCTAAAAATATCTAGTTAGGATATGGAATTTAGATTACATTTTAATTGTCTTCCACAAAGCACTAGTAATCTTTCAACATAGATTTATTTAGCATCTGTGGTTATGGATGAGACAGTATAGGAGATGACACTAATAATCTGTAACCTTTATGGAGCACTTTTGATATGTCAGTTCTGTTTTAAAAACAGTACAAAACAAACTCTTTATGTATATTAACTCCTTTAGTTCTCTGAACAATCTTATGAGGTAGATATTATGTTACAGATGGAGAAACTGAAGCACAGAGAAGTTATGTAACTTGCCCAAGTTTGCACAGCATAACTGGGATTCCAGTAGCCTGGTTCCACAGCTGTGAGCCCTTAAAAATTAAGTATGAAGATGATAAGAGTGTCCCTTTGTCCTCCAGGTAGCTTACATGCAGTCTTGTGAAACTAAGTTAAACTTCATGCCACCCAAATGAGATACACAAGTAAATACCTTCTTTTTGGCAAAAATCTTCTGTAAACTTTTCTCCACAGTTAGATAATTAGGATTTTAAAACTTCCTTCTCTGTCCCTGTAACAATAATTATTGAGGAAAAAACTAATTATATTAACAGATATTGATAAGTAACTTTCCTGAAATGATGCCGCATGATAAAAGCAATTATTGTGGGATTTTTAATTCATGAAATACTTTGAATGGATCAGTATTTCTCAGAATATCTTAATTTTCATATGAAAACTAATCTGTAGGAAAAGTGAAATTATTGTATTAGCCATTTTTGTAGGTAATTTTCACCAGTGTGCTCATTTGCTGATACTTAATTTTTACATGTCTTCTCAACTTAAATGTCACTATTGTAAATAGTAAGTTGAACTTTGAAGCATAAAAATGTATACTTTCCCAAAGAGGATTTTGGTTTATGGGGTAGTTTTGTCTTTTGTGTAAATATTTGTGTGTATACATTGTGTGTGTGTAGGTGTTTTTCCTCTTTAGAGGATAACTGATAATTCTTAAGAATCAGATTTAAATGATAATTTTAATACAATTTTGATGTAAAAATTCTATACCATTTTATTACTAAGATCTCCAAAACAAATGGAATTTACTATAATTAATATTGACTTATCACTCCACCTGTTTTAAGAGGTATGATATTTTTTTGTGTACCTCTTTTAGAAGAGTAGTATTTCATATCAAAGTACATCTTCTGTATATAACTCATGCTCAGATGCTTGATTTGCTCTCATTGTGGCCGCATTCTGATTTTTCTAGCATGGGGTAGGGAGTGGGGAAGCGGGGGTGCCTGATTGGCAGTTCTGTCTTGTGATCTGGCATGGCCCTGTTTGTAGTGCTGATTGCAGGGGTTGACTTGCTACAGATTGACATAAGCTCTACATATATTAATTCCAGAATTCTTTGCATTTTATCTCAATTATATTTTATTAAATATCTATACATTTGTGTAAAATATGTGCACGTACATAATAGAATCATCTTTCAGGGGTCGCACTGGCAAGTCGCACTGACTTGCTTTGTTTTGAACAAAACTTTGATTCTTTAGGATCACAAAATCAGTACATTAACATTTGAATGTTCAAAGAGGGATTTGATGTTATTCTTTCTTTAGTCAAGACATGCCTCTTTAGTATTTTTACTTGGTGGACATTTATATCACTTAGACTTTGTTCCTGTATTGTGTTTTATTTTAATTCTGTAAGGCTTTAAATCTCTTCCATAGAGATTGCAATAAATCATTACTATACTTTTGATTGTGAAGCTCCTTACCTTACAAGATGACCCAGAATAAATATAAAATGTTGATGGAAAAATAGAAATTACTGAATTTTGTTAAACCTATGAAACACAACTTGCAGTGCAACCTCTGAATTACTTTGCTAAATCTTCTCCAGTGATCTTTTACTCCATCTTTCTCATCATGCTGACTTGTCTCTCCTCTGTCTATTCAGCAGTGGGAGACATTTAGTGAACGCTCTTCAAGCTCACAAACTCTGACCCAATTTGATTCTAACATTGCACCAGCTGATCCTGTAAGTCAATCACTTAGCTTGCTTGTTTGAGATTAATTTTATTAACCCAAATTTCCATTCATTATCGTTTTTAGCTGATATGCATGATTCAGTGGAGTGCTTAGAAGGAAGTGGTGGCAGGCTTTTCAGTTTTTGTGTGCTTAATGGTGGGAAAGACATTTTTTGCCATTCCTTTTTTCTAGTTATTTTGTTGAGAGAAAACTACGTTTTTAAAATCTGGTACATGTGTCTAGAGAAGCATTTTTTGTGACAATCTATTTGGTTACCCTTATCATTTGCTAATTAAGTGTATATTTTATATACATACTGTTTATTTCAGTGTAGTGACACTTTATGTAAATACTATTTGTATGCTTACACATCATGTAATATGTACTACATATGTAACTATTTATGCAATGTCATCTTTTATTTTGACATGCCAAATGACATGGCTTTTATTTAATTAGTATGTTGAGTCCTGTTAGAGAGAATCAAGTTCAGCAATACAAGATGTTGGTCAAATACTCCCCTTATGCAAAGGAGCCTCTGTCTTGTCTTCTTGTGGCTTACTGTGTTGCTTTGAAAATGCTACAAAGTTCACATCCTGATTTAAAAAATAAGTTCTATCCCCACAGAGTTAATTTAATATATGCTTCACCTATCCCTTGGGTTTTTTGAAAACCTTAGCTGTTAATTGTTCTTCTCCCTGTTCACTTCTCTGCTTTTTCTTTTTCTCTCTTTATTTATATATATATATTTAAAGACAAGGACGTGCTAATAAGCACTTTCCAAAAAGAAAAGAGGGAGTAAGCAGGAAGTGAAGAAGTGTGTAAAGGCAAGATTTTAAAAATGAGCTGAGTAGAAAGATATGGGGAAAATGACATAAGACATTCTTTTTAGATGATCTGATCAAAGACAGCCAGCATTTATTAATTAAATGTAAAAATGGTCTTGTCATCTAAAGAGATTTTGAAGAAGTGGCATTTAAAGATAAAGTATACCTTTAGCAGTTAATGGGTCTTTGATGTGGTTTGTTTTTTGTTTTTTTGAGATGGAGTCTCGCTCTGTCGCCCAGGCTGGAGTGCAGTGGTGCGATCTCAGCTCACTGCAACCTCTGCCTCCTGGGTTCAACTGATTCTCCTACCTTGGCCTCCCGAGTAACTGGGACTACAGGTGTCCACCACCACACCCGGCTAATTTTGTGTGTGTGTGTATGTGTGTGTGTATGTATATATTTTAGTAAAGGCGGGGTTTCACCATGTTGGCCAGGGTGATCTTGAACTCCTGACCTCCAATGATCCACCCACCTCGGCCTCCTAAAGTGCGGGGATTACAGGCTTGAGCCACCACGCCTGGCCTGATGTGTTTTATCATTTTAAAGAATTTATATGAAATCTAGAGGCTGCTGTTGTATTTATTGAATTCAAACATAATGTATGTTTTTTAAATGTTTATTTTATAGTCTATTAAGTATTCAAGGACCAGCTGATATGTAGATTATCTCTGCCTTTTGCTTCTCATTTCTTGCTACATTTAAGGCATTTATTTTTTGTTTTAGTCTCTGAAAAATGAAGGAGAAATACAAGGCAATGCTTGAAAACTTTGCTGCTTATTGGCAGCTATAATTAAGATCTCTTAGGAATTGATAAGTTCTGTAAATTAAAAGTTTTACCTTTATGTTTTCTTTTTAAGTTTAAAGTTTTACCTTTAAGCTTTAAGTTTTGCTTCTCTATATTATTCCTGTCTCATTATTGTACAGTTAAGCTAATATGAAAGTACTTAATGGAAGTACTCTATATGGGAAGGAAGGTTTGATACAGCAATAAAGAAGCTATTATATTCTCTAACCCTTAAAAAACAGTGACAGTAATCACACATAGTATTATGATTCTTTGTCAGGCCAAGCAAGAACATTATGTATAAAAATCTAGAACTCAGAAACAAAATAAATTGACCTATGACTGACAGGAAATGTAGAGAAATAGTTGGTTGAATAGCAGTGATGTTCTTCACACTTCTTGGAAATAATACTCAAATTTGCAACTCTAGTGTCTAAAATTATGTAACTCAGTACTTTCCTTTGTTATCTCTAGTGTGTCAGGAGGCTCTCAGAAAATAGAGTGATTAAGTTGCCTTTTAAACTTGAATTTAGACCTCTGAATTTGATTTTAAAAAATTGTCATTCTTAAATACTTATATTTATAATCTAATACCTAGAAATATCTTATTTATTTTATGGTGGCAAACTTAAATCTGATCTTTGTTTCCCAACCAGTATTCTTACTTTAAATTTTCTATTAAAGGAGTAGCCTGCCTTCTGTTGTGTCCTACAGTGTCTAAGTTTGTTAACCTTCACTTAATACTTACCTGAAGTATTACCCATCCACAGACCCACTTCAGCCTGTAGCCACAATCCCACATGATCCTTTGCAAGGCTTTTATAAATAAGGATTATAAGTAAGTAAATAAGGCACATTCAGATTAGAAGGGAATCACCTAGGGGGGAAAAAACCTTACACTTCTAATGTGAATTTAACATTTCTTACAGTACTGGAAATATTTAACGGACTATTAAAAAGAAACTAAATTATAATAATTTGCCATTTGCTCAGTAAAAGTCTGTACAAAGTTCCAAACTGGTCTGTAGCATTTAGAGACAACCACTACACAGTGCAGTGACCCCATTTGCAAACCAGATGGTTAGTTATTAAGCTTTCATAGTTCTGGTGAAATTGAGATTCTGATGGTCTTGGTTCCAGAAACTTGATCTCTTTTCTTGAACTGCTTGTCAGTTAATAGCCTTTGGTAGAATCTGCTTCTGCTAGGATATACATGAATGAAAACACTAGGAAAATTGTAGGTGGATGAGAAGTGTAATGCATTAATTAGTCTTTGCTGTGATTGATTGCACTGCAAATATATGAAAATGCTAGTTAACATTCCCAGCTGTTCCAGGCTTTATAAATCTGATTTTATATACACATACACATACATTGAATATAGATTTAGATGAATGTTATGAATTAAAGCATCTAAGAAGTTTTTCTTTTTTTAAATTCCTAATTTGCTTTCTGTTTGGAATAAGAACTTATTTTCTCATGAACTATCATTTTTTTCTCCTTTAATCATGCCTTATAAAGGTATATTCTGATTTTCATAACAGTTATTTCTGGTATTAAATGTAAATTAAGAAAATAGTAGAGTTGCTCCTAAAGCCATGTTTTTATAACCAAAATATAACTTAATATCTTAAAGGTGTTTTTATAAATACTTTCCTGAGAATGACTCATTATGTGACAAATGTAAACTTTCATCTATCTATAATGTTAATATTATTTGTAACTATAATTTTTTAGTTGTAGGGCAAGTGTTAGGTTGATTGGTTAAGTACATGAACCCTGACGAGATTCTCCCTGGTGTAGGGGCAAGAAATTACTTTGAATGAATTTGGTAGTATAATAGATGTAAAGAATTTGTTACCAGTTGTTGGAATTCAGAGATGAGCATAAGCCAAGGAGATATGTCAGATAAGAGAGGGTGTGCTGGAGCTTTGCCTTCTCTAGCAGGGGCTTGGTGTTAGCACAGTACTGTCTCACTAAAACAGTTTCCAACTTAAACTGAAAGGCCATTATCCTCCACACTAAATTATAAACTTAATTCATTACTAGATATTAAAAATTTAGGATCTCAAATTCAGTCTTCAGCAGCCGCACATACAGAGTGTGAACTGACCCCTCATAGGAGGAGCTGAGCCCCCTTGGTGATTTTTCTCAGCTGGTCTATTGCTGTTAAGCTGGGTGCTTGATCTGGTTCTGGTTTCTGCCCTGGGAGTCTCAGTCCCCAAGATGAGCCCTACCTGTGTCCCAGGTACGCCTCTCTTTTCCTTCTTTTTCTGAGAGGCTACCATTGTCTTCATTCTCTCACCCTTTCTTTTGTGCTTTCATTCTAATCAGAAGTCTTTACTATCAATTCCTTTAGTCCTCTAACTGGACTAGACTCTAGTCTAGTTTAGAAATAATCAGCTGTATTACAGTAATGAAAAAGGTTTAAGAAAAGTATTGCCTTGTTAGAATGGGAGTCTTGTTTCTCTTTAAAAAAAAAAGGATTCCTTTGTGGCAGTTTTGTGCTAAATTTTGAGACAATCAAATTTAAACACTTTGAATTAATCTGTAGGAAGTATGTATTGTGCCTACTATTGCAATGTCATAGGCATTTTAGTAACTTTGTTTCATAGGTTTAAAAAAGTATCAAATTTTTTTGAGCAGTTTACTGAAAATGAGTTTTCAGTCTGTTATCTAGTTCTTGGATTCTCATGAAATAGTTTATTTCAACCTCAAGACTCACATTTGCATAATTTTGTCAGATCATTCCTCACTTTTTAATATTGTCTTGAACTGTGTTTTTATAAGAGCATGTTTTAAATGTAAATCTTACACACACACACACACACACACACACACACACACACACACTCTTTTCGAGATGGGGTCTAGCTCTCACCTAGGGTGGAGTGAGATGGCATGATCACAGCTCACTGCAGGTTCCACTTCCCAGGCTCAAGGATTCTCCCACCTGGCCGGACACAGTGGCTCAAGCCTGTGATCCCAGCACTTTTGTAGGCCGAGGCAGGCAGATCACGAGGTCAGGAGTTCGAGACCAGCCTGGCCAGCATGGTGAAACCCCGATTCTACCAAAAAAAAAAAAAAAAAAATTAGCTGGGCGTGGTGGCAGGTGCCTATAATCCCAGCTACTTGGGAGGCTGAGGCAGGAGAATCGCTTGGACCTGGGAGGCGGAAACTTGCAGTGAGCCAATATTGCGCCACTGCACTCCAGCTTGGGTGACAGAGCAAGACTCCATCTCAAAAAAAAAACAAAAAAAAAGGGAACCTCCTACCCTAAGCATCCTGAGTAGCTGGGAGTATAAGTCGTGGGCCATGCCCAGATAATTTTTATATTTTTTGAAGAGACAGTGTTTCACTATGTTGCTTAGGCTATTCTCTGGGCTCAAGTGATTCTCCTGCCTTGGCCTCCCAAAGTGCTGGCGTTACAGGTGTGAGCCTCTGTGCCCAGCCTTCACGTAAAGCTTTAATCACTCCACTTAAAAAGTTTTTTTTTTTTAATTAGCAGATATTAGGCATATATAGTGAGCTTGATTTTTAAATAGAATTCTAGAGCTTTTAACTTAAAAAGCTTATTTTCATGCCTGCCTTAGTGTAAATGGGAAAGCCTGTCCACTGGTTTTTACAGTTTTATTAGTTTTGGTTGTTGCATGGCATTAGCTTGACATTTTAATACAAATTCTGTATTTCCTCCCATTTGTCTCTAGGATACTGCTATTGTTCATCCAGTTCCCATTCGTATGACTCCAAGCAAAATCCACATGCAGGAAATGGAACTTAAAAGAACTGGCAGTGGTAAGGAAGCCGTTGCTGGTTTGTATTTTAGTTTTGCATCAAACTAAAATACATAAGTAATTATTCTGTCAAGGTTCAATTTTCTTTCATCGTTGCTTATTTTTTAAGCTAGTACTTTCTATAATTATGTGTATGTTCATGCATATTTATTTATGTTGCAGTTTTTTAAAGGAATTTATTTTAAATTGTAGAGTTTTAAAATAAGGACATACGAAAATGTGACATTTCTAATACCCTGTGGGTTTTTATGGTCACCCTTGTAAATTTACATTTAAAATATGTTAAAACTTTAACTGAAGAGATATATGTTAAAATAAATTTTGGCTTGGAAATTATATATTTTACTTGAACTCTTGGAATGCCTCATTTTGGACTAAATGTTTCAGGGTTTCTCAAAGGTAGATTTTTTTTTTTAATAAATCAGCGTTATAAATTAACTTACTTTACAGCTTATATATGTAGTGTTTTGTTTAAGTTTGCTACAGGAATAAAATTAAGTGTGAACATGCAAATAAACTTTTTCATTATAAACTATCTTCTATTATGACAGAAAATAAAAATCTAAATAAATAGTTTTACATTTGTTTTTATTAAAAATATTATTTTGTCTTACATTTTATGTTTTTACCTGCCACTAGTTTGGATATTTAAATGAAGTCTTACACTCTGGGCTTTATGAGTTTATCAGTTCAAATACCTATATCTTGTATTTTTACCTATTAATTCATAGATCATACAAATCCCACCAGCCCATTACTTGTGAAACCATCTGACCTTTCAGAAGAAAATAAGATAAATTCATCAGTGAAATTTGCTTCTGGTAATACTGTAGGTAAGTGAAGTATTACATCTTCCATTTGAAGTTTACTAAGTCTGGATTTACAGTCTGACTATTTCAGATGTGTACCCATTTAACACTGTCTTCACTAGATAACACTTTGCCCTGTCTGTGAATAAATGGTTGCCCATTGACTCCTGTCTGTGTAGCCAGGTTTGGTCTTATGGCTCTTTCCCAGTAGTTCCTTCCTTTTCTATCACACAAGAAATTGCATATATACGTTTATTCAGCCAGTGTTAATTGGATACAGTATACCAGGATCTGTTCTAGGCACTGGGGATTGAACAGTAAAAAAAGTCTTTGCTGCTATAGAGTTTACATTCTGTAAGGGAGATAAAGAGGGAATAAAAAGTAACTCTTATATTAGAAAGTAACTAATACTGTGGATAAAAATAAAGCTGGGAGAGGGTGGAGAGGTGCCATTTTAAATAGGATGGTCAAGGAAGACCTTACCAAAAAAAATGTCATTTGAGTGAAAACTTGAAGGAGATGAATTAAGCTGTACAAACCCAGAAGGAAAATTAAGGCCCAACAGACAGCAAATGTAGAGCCCTAAGGCAGGACCTGCTTCTACTAGAATAGCAAGCAAATACCTGGAATAGAATTAGTTAGCAAATTTGACAGGGAAAGGTAGCAGTGGTAGGACAGTAACAGGAGGCAGTGTCAGATTTTCTTTGACTTAGTGAGATGAAAAGCCAATCGAAGGTTTGAATGGAGGAGTGATGTGATCTGAGCCTCCTTTTTAACTGGGTCACTCCGGCTGTCCTAATGATAATAGGCCAGAAGAAGGTGAGACAAAACAGAACACAATTTAGGAGACAGGGATAATTAGGCAAGAGAAGATGGTGACAGCTTGGTGTCTAGGGTGCAAGCAGTGGAAGTGATAAGAAGTGGCTGGACTCTGGCTGTTGTGTACATTGTGGAGGAAAAGACCTCAAGAGTTGCTTTTACCTGTGTGGTATAGGATGTAAGAGAGAAAGGAGTCAAGGGTGGTTCCAGGGTTTTTGGCCTGGACAACAGGGAAATGAAGAAAACTGATAGCAGTAGGTTTGTAGGGAAAGAATCAAGTTCAGTTTCATATGTGTTAAACTCGAGGTGCCTGTTAAAATATCCAGATGGAAATATGTTCATTTTAATGTCATTCTTGTACCAACTACATGATTCTGTGATTTACAAGAAAAAGGAAGGAGATATATTTTGAAATACAACTAAAATAACCAGTGCCTTCAGCTTATGACTCTTGAACGTATATAGTAATATTCCTTCAGATTGTCTCTAGAGTTCCTATCTTAAAATTTCTTTTGTCTGTCACAACTCTTAGTCTATTTCTGGGATTCTCTTCTGTAAGCACATTTTATTCCCATGTCAAATTAACAATTTTAAAATTACTTTATTTAAAAGTTTCTAATTTGTTCTTTAAAAGTGACCTTTTTGTCCATTACAGAAGTAACATATTTATTGTAGAAATGTAATAGATAAAAATGAAATAATTATTCATATTCTCACTAGTCCACCAATGTCCATGATTAACAGATTCATTGTCAACTTTAGTTCTCATTCTGCATATATGTAAGTTATGTTTGTATCTAATGTGAAATTATAATACAGTCATCCCTCAATATGTTTAGGGAATTGGTTCTAGGACCCCCATGGGTACTGAAATCTGTGAATTTTCAGCTCTCTGATATGTGGAATGGTGTAGTATTTGCATGTAACCTATGCACATCTCCTGTGTACTTTAAATCATCTCTAGATTACTTATAATACTTAATACAATGTAAATAGTTGTTTTATTGGGCCAGGCACAGTGGCTCACACCTGTAATCCCAGCGCTTTGGGAAATCAAAGTAGGAGGATTGCTTAAACCCAGGAGTTAGAGACCAGACTGGACAATATAGCGAGACCTTATTTCTACCAAAAAAAAAAAAAAATATATATATATATATATATATATATATATGCGCGCACACACGCATGCAAACTATATTAAAAAAAAACAGTGGTCATGCTGTATGGTTTTTTATTTGTGTTATTTTTATTGTTGTATTGTTACTTTATTTTCTAATATTTTCTGTTTGCGGTTGGTTGAATCCTCACCTGTGGAACCTACAGATACAGAACCACAGATTTGGAGGGCCACATTGTATATGTACTGTTTTGTGACTTATTTTGAATATTTCTGCATCATTAAGTATTCATTATTTTTTCTAGACTATAACTTGCTTTGTCTACTGTGTAAATATGCCATGATTTATTTGATTTGTAGTTAATTTTTTACAGTTAATAACACCAGGATGAACTGTTAGCCAATCTTTGACTATCTCTGGCTTGAAACAGCATATCACTTATATTTGTTTGGAGTAGATAGAGCAAAAAGTAAAGAAATGATTATTATTAAATAGGACATATCCCATTTATCAGCAGATGGTTACAGTAGTTCAGACTCTTTTACTTCTGACCCAGAACAGATCGGGAGCAATGTAACTCGTCAAAGGTCAGTATTTCTGTCAATGAAAAGCATGTTAAACTATCTTGCTGCATTTTAATGTTTAAAACTATTTAGAACCAAGCACACATGATTTTGTTATCTGAAAGCTGATAGGTTACTTTTTGATTTATGTAAAAGACAAGTAATTTTGATCCTTTCCACTTGAATAGAAAAACAAAAAGAACTCTGGCTTTCTAAATGGTATTTTGTGGAAGCTTTAAAAAGAGGTGATAACTTCTTGGCGATAGAAGTTTTGTAAGTCCTTTTTGTACCTAAACAGTGAGAGTCTGTTAAGTAATATATGTATAGCCTTATGGCAAGTACCAAAAGAATTCTGTGTTTTAAAACACCATCCAAAAGCACAGTCCAGTGGTGGGCCACCTCCCCACCCTGAAGTTCTGCATTACATATAACCTTTCAGGCACAAACAAGAAAGGTGTGGGATAGGGTGGAGGATGGCTAGAGATTTGTCTGCAAGGGCTTTACCATCCACTAAAAATTGTGCAGGACAGAAGCATCTTTCTCTCCTCACTTTTTGCACGTGGTAAGTATCATTTTGCTGCATGCCTGGTGTAGCGAGGATGCAGAATCTCCAAACAGCTTAGAGTCAGAAGGCTGCTTGTCTTCCTTTCTGATTCTTCATGTAGTTCTTCCTGTGTTTCTTAGCATTCTCAGTCATCTTGGATTTTACTCTGCTGTTTATTCTCATATGTGAAGATCAGATTACCAGAGTCCTTGGAGACTCTTTTCAGAATATGAAAGACTTTGGTAGCAAAGAAGTGAATCTCTAGGGTGAGTTGAGTTTGAGCATAGTCACCTCTAAAATGAGATGGTCTGTGTGGACACATGAAAGGGTACTTCAGCTCACCAAAATCCAGACCTTAATAGGTTGAAAGCTAACCATATCTGAAAGTAGACTTTCCTTTTTACAATTTTTTTTCAGACTATTATTACCTTTAATTGAATGGGAAAGCATTACACTAAGTATGCACAGTCTATTATGAAATCATGTTGACAACTAAATTTCTTTTCAAAATTTTTGAGGCTGGGCACATCTGTAATCCTAGCGCTTTGGGAGGCTGAGGTGGGCGGATCACCTGAAGTCAGGAGTTCGAGACCAGCCTGGCCAACATGGTGAAACCCCATCTCTACTAAATACAAAAATTAGCCGGGCGTGGTAGCATGCACCTGTAATTCCAGCTACTCAGGAGCTGAAGCAGGAGAATCGCTTGAACCCAGGAAGTGGAGATTGCAGTGAGCCAAGATGGTGTCACTGCACTCCAGCCTGCGCAACAGAGTGAGACTATCTCAAAAAAAAAAAAAAAAAAAATTGAAATTTTGCTTAATAACTTTATTTAAAAAAATTGTTAGCCACATAAAATAATCAGTTGTTTAGGATACATCGAAAACAGTGCTATCTTAATTTATTGTAACACTTACATACTTGAGTGTTGAGAAAATGTCATGCTAATAAGATCCTTTGCTGCTTAGTCAAGTTTGAATGTTTAAAAAGAAAAAAACTCTGATATCAGTAGTATGACCAATTATGATGGGGTGAATTTTGCAGATCTCATTCAGGAACATCGCCTGATAACACTGCACCACCACCTCCCCCTCCAAGGCCACAGCCCTCTCATTCCAGATCATCGTCTTTAGATATGAATCGGACCTTTACAGTCACCACAGGTAGGGGCTAGAGAACCATAATATACATTATCATTTAATTTTAAAGTTAATCCAACACACATACACATTTTATTTTTGTTTCTATTAACATGTCTTTTAAAAATATTTATCTGGCCGGGTGTGGTTGTTCACACCTGTAATCCCAGCACTCTGAGAGGCAGGCAGATCACTTGAGGTCACAAGTTCGAGACCAGCCTGACCAACATGGTGAAACCCCATCTCTACTAAAAACACAAAAATTAGCCAGAGGTGGTGGTGCATGTCTGTGGTCCCAGCTATTGGGAGGCTGAGGTGGGAGAATCCCTTGAACCCGAGAAGCAGAGGTTTCAGTGAGCCAAGATTATTTCACTGCACTGCAGCCTGAGTGACAGAGTGAGACCTTGTCTCAAAAAAAAAAATTATCTGAAGGAAAATTCGGGTTAAAAAGATAGCAGATGAGAGGCAATTTTTTTTTCTTAACGACTACTTAAAGTGTGTTTGAGTGCAAATGATGAAGATGGGAACCTGAGAGATGTCACAGGAAATTTTAAAAGAACAATGTTGTGATATCAAGTTAGGGGGGACTGATAGATCTCAATTTGGCTGATGAAGATGAAAAGTCATAATTTACCCAGGTTTTCAATTTTTGAAGAACTGGCATTATTGTTGTTACCTTGGTTAACATAGAAAAGTTAGGGCAGAGGATGGTGAAGTGATGTTTTAGTCACTATGAGTTTAGAATGGTGAGGAAAAGTGAAGTGTTAAGTGAAAGGGAAAATTTGGAAGTTTTCATGTGATACTTAAACAGCAGTCAGAGATATGAGAAGAAAATCAAGGTTGTTTACTATTACGGAAATAGGCAGGAGTATGCCAAGAGGGCTTCATGTAATAGAGTTAAGAAGCAAAGCGACATCTGATGAAAGGCTGTCAGATTTGGTCTTTAGGTTACATACAGACTGTGTAACAAGTTAGTACCTGCCTTCTAATGCTTAACAAACATTCTTAGAAATCTTTATCATGTAGTCACATTCATTCAGCCTGTTTCTTCTATTAAGAAAGTGATTATACAGTTACTAAAAAGAAGACTTTTGTATTCATGCAGGACAACAACAGGCTGGAGTTGTTGCCCATCCTCCTGCAGTGCCTCCAAGACCACAGCCCTCACAGGTAATTCTCCAAGGTATTTATTACTAAACGTCCCATGATCACTTTTCTTGCTAGGTATTTAATTCTGTTCTCAAATTATTTGGAAGGTCAGGAATGATCTGATGGTCATCCTTAATGAGCATTTAATTCAGTGAGGCTAAATCTCATTTTGAAAGATACACACTTCTAGAATGATCTGAGTTGTTTTTTGAAAGAGCCTTAAAAGTGAAACAAATGATAATGTCTTCACAGAGAAGAGTTTAGTTGAAACAACAATGGATTGGGAGATAGGAGAGATCCATTACTGTCCTGGGTGTAGCAGTGACTCACAAAATCACTTGACTGGGCTGGGTGCAGTGGTTCACACTTGTAATTGCAGCACTTTGGGAGGCTAAGGCAGTAGGATTTCTCAAGCCCAGGAGTTCCAGACCAGCCTGGGCAACATAGTGAGACCCCCGTCTCTAAAAACAAAAAAAAATTAGCTGGGTGTAGTGGTGTGCACCTGTAGTCCCAACTGCTTGGGAGGCTGAGGTGGGAGGATCTCTTGAGCCTGAGAGGTCAGGGTTGCAGTGAGCTGTGATTGCACCACTGCACTCCACCCTGGTGACAGAGTGAGACCCTGTCTCAAAACAAAACAAGATACCCCAAAATAACCTCACTGCATCTCTCTGGATGTGTTTACTACATGAGTTAAGGAAGTATAATGACCTCTGCATCCCTTCCACATCGAAATTAGGGTGCTGTAGTAGACATTTATAAAATGCTTTGGGACAGCCTTAGTGGCTGAAGTTAAGGATCACGTTATACATAAAATGTTGGAATGAGACTTAGCAGGGACTTAAAAGATAAATTGGAATTTATTGGAGAGAAGGTATTCCAAACCGAAGGTATGACATCCGCAAAGCCATGGAAGTGTGTGTTAAGCCTGGCACATTCCTCAGGGGAAAACAAGTTCGTTCAGCACAGCAGGAGTAGATGTGCGGAGTGATGGGAAATGACGCTAGAGAGGTAGGGAGGAGGCAGAGCATCTCCCATATCATAGTAAGAAGGACAGAGTTTTTCTTAGAGGAGATGAAGAATTTTTAAAGGGAAGAGACTTCAGATGTCTTTCTTTAGTATCCTTTACTTCCTTTGTCATAAAACATCTCACACTCTATTTTAATTTCTTATTTACTTATTCTCTTCTGCTCCAGAGAGAAGCAACTTTATTAGGGTATAAGCGGGCCTCATTTGTTTTGTTCACAAGTAGATATTCAGTAAACATATTTTTAGACTGAAGATGGAGCAGCATTGGTCTGGCAAAGGAGTGGAAGATGGATTGAAGGGAAGTGTTCCTGACATGTTGGGAGAATAGTTAGAGCAGTGGTTTTCACGCTTTAAAAAGAGCAGCCTTTTTAAGAAACATAGTGAAACATTCAAAAAAAAATAACTTATTTAAGGAACAAACTATTGTGTATTAGCCCAGTTAAGAAAAAAATACATGCAAATGGAGAATGGGGGTAGGGCCAGCCCTACCCTCTCCTTCAGTGTACTTTCTTTGCAATATAGTTTTTGAAAAAAATATCTTTTTATTGGAAGTTTATTATCTTAATTTTTTTTTAGTGTCTTAGCTTTTCACTTATGGTTTAATCATTTATTTAGAGCCAAATGTTACTGTAATACACCTCTCTGAACTTACAGATAATAAAACAGGGCATCTTTATATACTAAATTTTCAAAGAAGAAGAAGATGACTCTGTGACACTGATAGGCTGATAAAATGTGTGTTCCTCTGTTTTGTACCATTGCACAGGCTCCTGGTCCCACTGTGCATCGCCCAGTGGATGCCGATGGCCTCATAACTCACACTAGTACCTCACCTCAGCAGATACCAGAGCAACCAAATTTTGCAGATTTCAGCCAATTTGAAGTATTTGCTGCATCAAATGTAAATGAAGAACAAGATGATGAAGCCGAGAAACATCCAGAAGTCCTGCCGGTCAGTTTTCAAGGGCGTGGCTAATTTTCTGCAGGCAGTCACTTCCCGTACCATGTTGGGTCAACAGAGCAGATATTAGAGGTGACATCAGTGAGTAAAATATTCCCTAGGTCAGTGCTTCTCAACTTTTTTATTGGCCTCCAATATCTGCTGGTTGCAGTGTAATGCTTACTGAGTATCAGAGTCTGGTGGGGGTGGGGGATTGATACCACATGAAAAGACACCACCACCTGGCTGTGGCTAAAACACTGCTTTGGGGGTTTCTATCTTAATGCTAAGCATCTGACTGCGTGATTTGGTGAAGATTTCCATGTGATAAAAGGCCATGGTTACCATAGCTCCACTCATTACACCTTTTCCACAAGGGGACCTTCACTAGATGTAACTTTTAGATCTAATTACAACTTTAACTATAACCAAATTTCAGCCAAACTTCTGATTAAAGCATTTACAATTTGTATGAGACTAAGTTGCCTTAGCTAAGCAAAGACTATAGGATATCAAAATTTAATATTCAGTGTTCTAGGACATTCTGTTGTAGTTCCAATGGCAAGAACTTCTCTAGGAATCTCTGACCTAAATTGCTGACCATAAATGTGGAGTTGGAAAGACCAGAGGAATTCTGCAGTCTCTTTGATATAGATCATGGCCATGGAAAATTTCCTACTCGCTCCCTTTTCAAACCTATAACTTTCTGCTGTGCCCATTAGGGGACTGGGCTGCATCTAGGAGGGTCAGAGTGGGCATGTAGAGGTGTGCACAGGGTACCGTACTCACTCCCGTGGGTGGATGCCTCCTCTCCCAACCACAAGGACTTCCCAGACTAAGCACTTAGAGGTTCAGTGCCGTGGCTGCATCCTCACCCCGTCTTCCTCTCCCTCACACATCTATTACCTGCATCCTCCCCCCATCCTCGTCTCCCTCACACATCTATTACCTGCATTCTAACCCTGTCCTCCTCTCCTTCGCTTTGTTCTCTTTGATCTCGGCTGCATCTCTCTCTTTCAGCATTTGATCTCATCTCTTGTTCCTTTATCTTTACCTCTTCTTTATTTGATCTCGCTTGCCTTTCCTTTTGATTTGCCCGGACCTTGTCTTTCTTGATTTTATGATCTCGTTCTGTTCTTCTTTGAGCATCTCACCTTGTTCTTCTCGAGCATTTTCTGCCGAGTCTTTATTTCATTTGACCTTATTTATGAGTATCTTTACCTTTGTTCTTCTTTACTTTATTCATTTCGAGTTATGGTTTCGCTCGTTCCTGCTTTTCCAGCATTTGATCTCATTTGAAGGTGTTCTCGTGAAAATTTTGTTCTTCCTTTTATCGAGCATTTGATCTTTACTCGATTCTTTCTTTACATTTGAGCAGGTTTGCTTTATCGGTTACATAGCTGCATCCTCACCCCGTCCTCCTCTCCCTCACACATCTATTACCTGCATCCTCACCCCATCCTCCTCTCCCTCACACATCTATTACATAGCTGCATCCTCGCCCCGTCCTCCTCTCCCTCACACATCTATTACCTGCATCCTCACCCTGTCCTCCTCTCCCTCACACATCTATTATCTGCTCTCCCCTCTGCCTTTCAGTAGCAGAGAAATCTCATTTAATGAAGTTCCTTCAAGTTTCTTAACATCATCTCAGTTTTCTTGTCTGAATATTTAACATTTTACTCTGATTTGTTACGTATGCTATATTTGTGCATAATTACATGTTATGTATAATTAATAGTGATAAACATATTCATTTTTAGGCTGAAAAAGCTTCTGATCCTGCAAATTCTCTTCGAGTTGCCAAAGCAGATAGTAAAACTGAAGAAAAGACAGCTGCTAGTGCTCCCACCAATGTGGTATGCAAAATGTCTTTTATAATAATAATTTTGTACATCATAAGTTATGTGAAATAATTTTTAGAAATAAGGTCAACCAGAAATCATCTAACCCGTTTCTCTACCTTTAACTGTAGTATAGTCAGTCTGTCACAGAACAAAGTCTGCCTATTTAATGGAGATGATATTCTGTAATCTATGTTAAATATGTGTCACAGGTTCTCAGAATTTAAGTGGTTATTACATTCTTCCCACTTTATAAGGTAGAACTTCTTTATAGGTGAAATTCAGTTTCTTTTATTGTAGTCTTGAATATAATTTAAAAAATTATCAACTCTCTAAAGTTATTGTTATTCCTTTTGCTCTTAACTTGTTCTTTAACTGTTTTAGGAATAATTTTTCCCCAACATTTTATTATGAAAACGTTTAAGCATACAGAAAAATTGAAACAGTTTTTCATTGTACATCAGTAAATTCACTACCTTATACCATTATTATTTTACTATACTTGCTTTACTACATATCTCTCCATGCCTTCTGTTCATCTGTCAGTCCTTATCTGTTTTATATATGTGTTAGCCCATCTCCATTGCTATAAAGGAATATGTGAGATTGGGTAATTTGTACAAAAAAAAAAAAGAGGTTATGTTGGACATAGTGGCTTACACCTGTAATCCCAGCACTTTGAGAGTCCAAGGCAGATGGATCACTTGAGCTTAGGAATTCGAGACCAGCCTGGGCAACGCAGCGAAACCCTGTCTGTACAAAAAGCACAAAAATTATCCAGGTGTGGTGGTGCACGCCTATAGTCCCAGCTACTCGGGAGGCTGAAGTTGGGGGATTGCTTGAGCCTGGGAGGTGGAGATTGTAGTGAACTGAGATAGTGCCCTACACTCCACCCTGGGTGACAGAGTGAGACCCTGTCTCAAAAAAAGAAAAGAGGTTTATTTTGCCTCATGGTTCTGCAGGCTGTACAGGAAGCATGGTACCAGAATCTGCCTCTTCTAAAGCCTCAGGAAACTTAGATTCATGGCAGAAGGCAAAGTGGGAGCAGATGTGTCACATGGCGAGTGAGGGAGCAAGGAGAGATGCCAGGCCCTTTTAAACAGCCAGCTTTCATGTAAACTCAGAGTTAGAACTCATTCATTACCGTGAGAAGGGCACCAAGCCATTCACGAGGGATCTACTCCATGACCCAAACACCTCCCACTAGGCCCACCTCCAACATTAGAGGTCACATTTCAACATGAGATTTGGAGGAGACAAATACCTAAACTGTATCAGTGTACCTCAGATTGCAAATATCAGCACACTTTCCCTTTGAGGGAATAATTTTGGTAACTTTTTTTTTCTCTTATCATCTAGACATTCCCAACAGTTATAAAAA
Source organism: Papio anubis (assembly GCF_008728515.1). NCBI lineage: Eukaryota > Metazoa > Chordata > Mammalia > Primates > Cercopithecidae > Papio > Papio anubis. The sequence goes on from NC_044981.1 coordinate 123,872,133, forward strand.
CAGCATGTGTTTCTGAAGTGCTTCAATTCTACTTTCTGGATGCTGTGTGTGTATTAGTCTGTTTTCATACTGCTGTAAAGATACCACCTGAGAGTGGGTAATTTATAAACAAAAGAGATTTAATTGACTCACAGCTCTGCATGGCTGGGGAGGCCTCAGGAAATTTACAGTCATGGCGGAAGGCAAAGGGGAAGCAGGTGGCAGGATGGAAAAAGAGCGAGGAAGTGCCTCACTTTAAAATAATTAGCTCTTGTGAGAACACCCTCACTCTCACAAGAACAGTATGGGGGACCACCCCCATGACCCAGTCATCTCCCACCAGGCCCCTCCCTTGACACACGGGGATTACAATTTGAGGTGAGATTTGGGGGCACAGAGCCAAACCATATCACTATGTTTTATTACATTAGTAGTCCTGTGAGTTTTTAAGTAATGAACTTTATTTTTGTCAACTCACAGCAACAAATTAAAAATATCACTTAAGAGATAGCAGTTGGCCGGGCGCGGTGGCTCAAGCCTGTAATCCCAGCACTTTGGGAGGCCGAGACGGGTGGATCACGAGGTCAGGAGATCGAGACCATCCTGGCGAACACCGTGAAACCCCGTCTCTACTAAAAAATACAAAAAACTGCCCGGGCGAGGTGGGGGGCGCCTGTAGTCCCAGCTACTCGGGAGGCCGAGGCAGGAGAATGGCGTAAACCTGGAAGGCGGAGCTCGCAGTGAGCTGAGATCCGGCCACTGCACTCCAGCCTGGGAGACAGAACGAGACTCCGTCTCAAAAAAAAAAAAAAAAAAAAAGAGATAGCAGTTGACTATTGTTTTTATTTATTTACAGGTAAATCAAGTTACGGTAAATGCCAAAACGCTGTTTTTTATTCTGCCGAGGGCAGATTCATAATCGCCAACAAAATGTCAACTCATTTTCAAAAGTTTTAATTACTGTGCATATTAATAGTGATGTTTTTGGTATTTTAAAAGAGTTGCTTAGCTTTCCATTACTTTATAATGTTATTTTATTCATTAAGATACATGTTAGTATTTTTGAGTAAGAAATCCTATGGTCATAATGCTTAGATATTTCTGGAGACTGCCTTTGTTTATTGTTGAACAGGTATATATTGATTCTGTATCATATTTATGTTAAAACTGTGAATATTAACAGTTTGCATCAATATGTTATTCTAAAAATATTTATATTGCAGGTACATTCATGATTGTGGTGTCAACTAGAAACATCTTTTCCCTCTATAAGTTAGCTCTTGCCACAAATACATAAATTTAAAGTAGGACAAGTAACTTTCAATTTTCCAAGAGCAAATGGCTTAAAGAAAGCAAATGGTGTTGCAGAGTGCTAACTATGAATGTCTTCAGAAATGCTTATTATTAATGGAATTCTTGTCTTAAAGAGCAAAGGCACAACACCTCTTGCTCCACCACCTAAACCTGTTCGAAGAAGATTAAAATCAGAAGATGAATTAAGGCCAGAAGTCGATGAACATACACAAAAGACGGGTGTCTTAGCTGCTGTTCTTGCATCACAACCTTCTATTCCCAGGTAATCAAAGCTTTTCCTAGGCACATTTAATTACTAGGAAGAAAAAGCACAACAATTAAAAACAATCAAACTGGGCCGGGCATGGTGGCTCACACCTGTAATAGCAGTTTGGGAGGCCGAGCTGGGCAGATCATTTGTGGTCAGGAGTTGGACCAGCCTGACTAACATGGTGAAACCCTGTCTCTGCTAAAAATACAAAAAAAAATTAGCCAAGTGTGGTGGTGCACACCTGTAGTCCCACCCAGCTACTCGGGAGGCTGAGGCAGGAGAATTGCTTGAACCCAGGAGGCGGAGGTTGTAGTGAGCCAAGATGGCACCAGTGCACTCCAGCCTGGGCAACAGAGCAAGACTCCATCACAAAAATAATAACAACAACAATAATCAGACTGAAATAAATTATGGTCAGACTAGTTCTTTAATTGAGCAGAGCCATGTCATGTATGAGTAGGTATTCTTCCCATGTTTCCCCTTTATTATTAAGTTGTATTTCAATTCCATTTTAACACCCTGTTTCAATAGCAGTACGTTCTTTAAACTTGATAGTTTATAGTAAAACTGGTATTTTAATTATGGTGTTCTAGACCAAGAATCAGCAGATTAACTCTTAATGGGCCAAATTCAGCTCAGCCTATGGCCTGTTTTTATATAGCCCATGAACTCAGAATGACTTGTTCTTTTTTGTAGAAGAGAGAAGAAAGAACAGAAGAGAAAAGAAAACAAAAAACTAGAATATGAGACAGAAACTATATGGCCCACAGAGCCTGAAATATGTACTGTCTGGTCTTTTACAGAAAAGGTTTGCCAGTACCTACTTTAGACTCTTTTACTTAAACTCAGGTGATTCTACAGAAGAAATTTTTTAATAATTTCTTTTTTTTTTTTTTTTTTTTTTACCTCTCCTATAGTGCTGAAGCTTTTGGTTTATCACTGCAACTGAGCAAGTGATGTTGAGCTGTGCTAGTAAGGAAAAAGATGCTCCTTTTGCTTCTCATGTTTAGAAATAGATCAGGGAGGAATAGAGAGGATTTAAGATAAATGAATGTTACAGGTTTTTTTGCCTTCTTTGTCTTCTTAGATCTGTTGGGAAAGATAAGAAAGCTATTCAGGCATCGATTAGACGCAATAAGGAAACCAACACCGTTTTGGCCAGATTGAATAGCGAATTGCAGCAACAATTAAAGGTAATATAGTTTCTGAATCTTTATAATATTCCTTATCTTAGTAAAGAAACCTAAAGAGAAGGAATGTGATCTCAGACACCTCCAAGATCACATACATAGTTCTCTTCTCTAATTTTCTAGATGCTTTGACTGTGGTTAGTTTACCCCCCCCCCCCCCCCCCCCACACCCCCCCCCCTTTTTTTTTTTTTTAAAGAGACAAGATCTCGCTCTGTCACCCTGGCAACCTGGGCTCAAGCTATCCTCCCACCTCAGCCTCCTGAGTAGCTGGGATTACTGGCTTGAGCCACTGCACCCAGGTCCTAGTTTGTCCTTTTATCAAAGACAACTCAAATTCCATTAAAGGGACTTAAACAGGCCTAAAAGAAGAAGAGAGAGGTGGCAGCAATTTCAGTCGTCTTGCATGTGGAAAGAGAAAAGGCAAGCCTTAAATAGAAATGGTGCTTATGCACAGTGTGTACTGCTGTCATCTAATACCCGAGAGGAATGTGTTTGTTTTCTAGTAACTATGATTTCTTTGCTTCCCTAGAAATAAAAATTACTCCTACTTACTCCTTCCTTACTGGGTCAAAAAAAAAATTACTCCCAGAATCACTTATGGTTCCCCAACATTATTAGGTACTCATGTCTTACAAACCAGTGGTTCTCAAACCTTAATGCATATATAGGTAATCTTGGATCATGTTAAAATGAAGATTCTGGTTTTTGTAGAGCTAAGGTGGGACCTGGGAATTCCAGGCAGTGGAGATGCTGGAGCACTATCTATCCCACTTGGAATAGAACAAAGATGAGATGAGAGTCCGTGGAAATGACAAATGAATGCAGTTAGTTCATTCTTGTAATATTCTGCTCATGCTCCTCATTTAGCATTTATTACACTGTCCTGGAATTACTATCTATGACACATTTGTCTCTCTGTCCTATTACAGTGAACTCATTGAGGGTAAGTCATAATCATTTCTGTTTAGGAAGATCATGTAATATATCATCCAAATCAAGACACTTTTGAGAGGAAAAAAAGAGGGTTGCATTATCATTATTTAGGCCAAGACACTGGATATAAACTGGGATTGTCCTAGATAAATTTATGACCATCTTGTCCCTCTCCTCAAAACCTAGTATGCTAGGCATTTGTTAAGGTCTGTTGAATGAATGATATAAACTTATGACCACTTTGTCTCTATCCCCAAAACCTAGATCATATGTTAGGCATTTGATAAACATCTATTGAATGAATGATACTCTTGTATAACTCTATGATCAAAGGAGAAGACATTTGTAGTTATATGATTATTAATTTAGTCCATTGTACAGGAAAAATGAACTTAAAGACAAGCTTAGTAGTATGTCCATGAAGATGAAAATTTTGTTAATGCATGTTTTTCTGAACCAGGGAAGACCATTGAAACAAGTATATTGAAGCTATTTTGAAAAATACTTTCTTCCTTCCTTCTGAGAACAGAAAATAAGAAGTAAGGTACAAAATAGAAAGAGGTAGTTCTGGTTAAAACATGATACTGTCAATTTGAAAGAGAAAAAAAGAAAGTAAATAAGTTAGAATTTGGTGGCTAACTGAAAAGACTCCCTAAAATCAACATTGATTAAAAATTCTGAATGCAAAGTTATTATTTGGGAAACTAAAGCTCAAAATGAGATCTAGGAGTTGATATAGCCAGATGTCATCACTAGGGAAAAGAAGCTATATTAACAAATTCATCTACAGTTAATTCAGGGGCAGGCTTATTGCAAATTTCAGGTGTTAACACCTATTTGTTGCAAACACTGACTTTTCTAATAACTAGACATTCTGTTACCCTGATTTGTGTAATAAGAAAATGTGTGAAATTACTAGGATCTTTAGTATTAACATATAAAGAAACTACGTTTCTAAAGTGAAGTATACTTGTAAAATATGAATAAGCTCTCCCTTAGTCGTCTTGACAAATTTAAATTGTTTTCTGGAAGCAGAGCTATTGTTAGATATTCCTTCATTTTTCTATACTTTGAAACATAACTTGGGCTTTGCATCTTTTTCAGGATGTTCTTGAGGAGAGAATTTCCCTGGAAGTTCAACTGGAACAACTTCGACCATTCTCTCACCTATAAGCCAATTGCCGTTAACTGTGAACATACTTGTTTTTAAGTGGTTTTGGGTTCAAAGCCAATTTGGAGACCCAAACATTCAGCTCACTGCTTAACTCAACATTAAATTTTATGATTCTGTTTTGCCCTATATGTTCACCATTGTATTTAAGTATCTTTTATTTTTTAATTTCAACAATAAAAAGGTCAGGATGACGTTTTCTGGAGGGTGTGTTGTGTTTATTGGCACACTCACCTTTTCTGTTCCATAGCATCTGGGATATGCAATGTTTCTATGGCTAATACCACACACCAATTTAATTTATAGAATGGGCTCCTCGTTTACATCTCAGTCACAGACTCAAATAAATTGTCAGTTTGTCCTTTTATGTTTAATATTTTACATAAAACGTCTATTCCATAAAAATCTTCAGAAAGAGTTTCCCATTTAATTTTTGATTTTAAAGAATTATATTGGATAAGGCGGTTTTCACCATAAGCTAATTTACTCTCTGCAGCTGTCTGCATTTTTCACAAATCATGTGTTACGTTCAAGCCTCTTTTACATGTCAACTTGTGACAAATATAAACGTCAGATTTTATATTTCCCTTGTAGAAATGTGATCAACTTCATTAGCGACTTATAACTATTTTATGTGAGATTGAATAATTCAGCATTCATGTAAACTTATGAAATAGGTATGAGTAATGGCCTTTGTTAATTTTTTTAAGTATTGTTTTAAAACTTCTGAGGATATCAGTTATTCACAAAATAAAGGGAAATTCCTTAAGATTTCTAGTTTACCTTTAGCCATCTTGCCACTCATTCTTTTGCTATACAAACAAGTTTTTCCTATTAATGAGTTTCTGGAATGTGCCTTATTCAGGACAATATGCTGTTTTAGATTTTGTTTAATATTATATGATATATACATTTTGATCCATTGCTAACAGCAGATATTCCCTTTAAGAGTTATTCTGTCTATAGGATCATAGTTGTTAAACTGCATGGATATATCTTGGCAGAATCAGAAGTGTGGTTTTACACCAATAAAACAGCATAATATTTTAACTTTTGCTCATCTTTTTAACAACAATTTAAAGTTTTAAGAAATAGAAGGTTTTGGCCGGGCGCGGTGGCTCAAGCCTGTAATCCCAGCACTTTGGGAGGCCGAGACGGGCGGATCACGAGGTCAGGAGTTCGAGACCATCCTGGCTAACACGGTGAAACCCCGTCTCTACTAAAAAATACGAAAAACTAGCCGGGCGAGGTGGCAGGCGCCTGTAGTCCCGGCTACTCGGGAGGCTGAGGCAGGAGAATGGCGTAAAAACCCGGGAGGCGGAGCTTGCAGTGAGCTGAGATCCGGCCACTGCACTCCAGCCTGGGCGACACAGCGAGACTCCGTCTCAAAAAAAAAAAAAAAAAAAAAAAAGAAAAGAAATAGAAGGTTTTGTATATTTATTTCTGAAAGAAAAATTGTTTAAATACTATAGATTCACCATCCTAAACTGTACCGATAGATTTTGTTACTATAAACAAGAATATGAAGAACAAGGAAAACTGACAACCTCAAGCTTCCAAGATTAATATAATTTTTACCTAGTGATATCTAGGTAAAAATATACATCAGCTAAAGTTTCCAAGTGGCCATCGGTATGGCTTTAGTTGTTAAATAATCAGATTAAAGCATTAAAGGCCCAGGAAACTACTCAACACCTATTTTTCAGTGTCTTTGTTTTAAAAGAAACAGTTTTACTTAGCTGCATTTCATTACAAGCAACTTTTGCTGTTTCCATTTATTTTTGTTCTTTAAAATTTGCTTTTTAACAATAGCCTTCTAATTTAAACAATGTCAAAAATATTTTTAAAGCTTCTTAGAGTTTAGCCTTGCAATAAATAACACTTAAAAATTATAGAAAACTTTTTTAGCACTTGGAAGCAGTATATCTTTAATGCTGTCTAGAGGAGTACATCCGTATATGTATAACAAGTTTTTGAGTAAATTGTCCTTTGTATTTCTTGTCTTTTTTTTTTTTTTTTTTTGAGACAGAGGTTTGCTCTTGTCACCCAGGCTGGAGTGCAGTGGAGCCATCTCAGCTCACTGCAACCTCCACCTCCTGGGTACAAGTGATTCTTCTCCTGCCTCAGCCTCACAAGTAGCTGGGACTATAGGTGTGTGCCACCATGCCTGGCTAATTTTGTATTTTTAGTAGAGACGGGGTTTCTCCATGTTGGTGAGGCTGGTCTCAAACTCCTGACCCCAGGTGATATGCTGCCTCAGCCTCCCAAAGTGCTGGGATTACAGACGTGAGGCACCACGCACAGCCCTCTTATCCATATTTTAAATCAATAATTGTTTCATGAATATGTTAAAAATGGTAAATCACCAACAAATTAAAATATTTTTCTAGACTGATCACTTAAGAAAACTTTCATTCTGCTTTTTGCATTAGATCATAAAACAAAGCTTTACACAATGTGTTTGCTCTGTCTTAGGTTTCATTACATCACATTACTCCAAATAATATTATCCATGAAATATAGCTACTAAAATAAGTAATTGAAAATTTTGAACTCAAAATGTACTTACACATTCTACATAAGTGAGCACAAATGATAAAGTTTAAAAGTTGGAAAGATCCTATGGGTCATCTTAGTTTATCTCATCATCCATGACAGTTACTCTGTTTCTTACTGGATATTTTGGAACAGAAAATACATGTTGTCTGTCTTTGCTGGGGAGAATTGGCACCCTTGAAGTTTTCAAGTTTGGTCTCACTTCTCCATACTGCTTTTGATTGCATTTCTAAGTACTGACAGCCATAGGAACTTCTCATCCTCTACTTCTGTAGCACAAATCCATTTATATTTTGGACCTTGAAGAATAAATGCATTCTTGACATCTGTAAAAGCATTTGAGGTATACTAATTAATCCTTGCAGGTAGCAATCAAAATGAGAAAAAATGTTAATACTCAAAAGTCATCATCTTTAAGAATTTTAAAACCTAAAAAGAAATACATATCCAGTGTAGAATATAACTTCCTAAAATTACTAAATAATTCAAATGCAGTGTAAAATAATGTCTATATTACAGTTATTGTAATTACAATTATTTTAAAGATTAAAGGATAGATGATGTAATGTTTTTTAATTCCTTGTCTCAATGACTGCAGAAGGAACTGGAATCAGTAACAGTCTTTACTGATAGTTATTATAAATAAAGATGCTAAGAGCTAGACCTGGACGACCTCAGTATGAGAGCCAATGACAGAATCAAGCCAGCTACTTAGCTGGATGCCCACTATCTAGTAGGTCACTTAACAATGTTTTGACGTAGGTCACAGCTGATTGTCATGGGAAGGGAACTGAAGGAGACATGTTTCATACACTAACCATACCCAGTGTTGATAGGTAACTAAGCCTTTTTAACCTGAGTTTGTATTCTAGGTGGAAATACTCATTTTTTCTCAGGCTCAGATTTAGAATGGGGCTGAAGCCATTGGGAAATAGTCCTTTTGTTTAGTTTGGTACTTCTGTAAGTAGTAGGGTCTTGGGTACCTTAAGTCCTGTCTTGACGTGCAGTGAAAAACATTGGAATGAGAGATGTTACATTCAGACTGTCTGGCCTAACAGATACAGGAATAAGATAAAGATCCTTTTAAGCTTGGGGAGTAAAATATAGGATAATAATTAATAAAAATAGGTACAGTGGGTTTAAGTAGGACTTCGTTTTTGTGACAAAATGATACTTCTATTGGAATTATTGTGAGTGAAGTGTTTAGTTTACCAGCATCCTTTGCATATCTGTGGATTCCTTTATGTAACAACTCCCAGCTTAGATGCAAACTTAAGGAAGAAAAGGTTATGTCAAATATGTAATAATCACTTAGTCCTAGTAGAATGGGAAAGTAATAGATAAAAATTTTAAATATGCTTTAAGACTGTAGCATCTTCAGACAGTGTAGAATAATGGTTGAGAACTCCAGCTCTCATGTCACTGCTTCAAAGAACTCATGGTAATATGGGGCATTGCCTCCCTTTGTGATTTTTGAAAGCTGTTTTCCTAACATCTAAGGTTCATGTCTGAATGCCAGAAGTCCTGTCTTTAACTATTTCAGAGGCAGATGAAAGTTTACATTGTTTAATGAAATTCTAATATTGGGGGAATTATTTGCAACCTGGTAAATTATAATTCCAGTCCTTTTTCTACTATTCTATTAAAGAGCTTTACATTATATAGCTTTTTGAAGGTATCTGTGTCTTGGAAGGAAAAAAAATACATACACTTGGAATCTGGAATATTTTCTATGAGTAACCGATGAAGGGCCACTGATGCAATGAACTGGTAGGTTGTTTTTGAAGTCCTCTCAAATGGAGTATGAGATGTGCCCCGACTAGAAACGAGCAGTGCATCATTGAAGAGGAAAAGGCTGAGATCATGGATGTGTTCATAGAGCCTGTGTTAAAATGGAGAAGGTGCAGTTTTAATACATAACATACGTGCTTTATTACATAGTTAACCATCTTGAAATTGTTAAGTCACTAGTCAAGGTTTTTACCCCACTAGTGACATTTTGAATGGCTGGTTGAAGTTCTCAGTATAATATTCCTCCCGATGTGATTCGCCCCTCTTGTGTCTCTGAGGTCAGGTCAGTACTGTGGGCCCTCAGGGCTCCTGGTGGAGTGCTTTGAGTTTGTCCATGGGATAAGTATTTGGTAATCCATGTGGGAAAAGAAACACTGACTTTCCCTTCTTTATGAAATGAATTATATCTGTGTTGGTAAATTTTTGTCAGTGTTGGTATTTTGATGTATTTGGGCAATCTGAAGAAAATAAGTCTTTGTTTTGTTTCACCTTTAAGGATAACAAGGCCTGGCGCAGCGGCTCACACCTGTAATCCTAGCACTTTGAGAGGCCGAGGCAGGCTGATTACTAGGTCAGGAGTTCCAATACCAGCCTGGCCAACATAGTGAAACCACATCTCTACTAAAAATACAAAAATTAGCCAAGCATGGTGGTGCGCACCTATAGTCCTAGCTACTTGGGAGGCTGAGACAAGAGAATCACTTGAACCCAGGAGTCGGAGATTGGAGTGAGCTAAGATTGCACCACTGCACTCCAGCCTGGGCGACAGAGCAAGACTCCGTCTTAAAAAAAAAAAAAAAAAAAAAAAAGGATAACAAGTTGGGGTAGAGAGAAACACAAGAACTAATTTGGCATGAGGTGTATTAATAGGAGAAAAAAGCATTTAACCACTATGTAGAAGTAAATACAAAAATTTTTACTTTTGATTGGAAAGTAGTAGATAACCTAATATAGTTCATCAGTTTGAAAGGTAAAAATTAAATAGTTCTTTGTTTTTGCTGAGGTTGCTACCATGGTCAACTGTAGGCATATTTATCAAGGAGTAAAATTTGTTGTCCTCAACCTCCCATCTGTTATCCTCTACTTTTCTGTCATTGGAGCAAGATTGCTGTGTTGGCAGGCCTCACTCTGCTCTAGTGTGGGTTATCTGTCCTGTGGGGGTGAGTGGTGATAGCCTGGGAGGAGCTTGTGGAAACCCACTCCACCTTCCAATTCCCCCCGACCAGGGGTGGCTAAGTGAAGCAAACTAAATGTTTTAATAGAGGATAATTGTTTTCCTATCAGAAGCATCAAGGAACCCTCAGGAAGTTACTCTAATGAAGAGTCCATATATTTATGCTTGTTCGGGTCTCTTATTTTTCATCTTCACCATTTTTGTTTGATTTTTACATTGTCAGTTTAGAACATAAAGTATTACAAAATGCTTAAGTGACATCAATCCCTGCTATTGGCTTTTATTTAGCGTACCTCTTTCCCCCTCCACTTTTCCACATAGCACGACCTCACCTGTCTTCACTCAGATCACCCAAGTTATCAACCTAGTACATTTCCACTCTTTTGTACTTGCCCGGGTAAACACATACACACACACACACACACACACACACACGTATCTATGTACAGGAAAGGTTATCTTACAAAAATGCTAAGATTTTCCCTACTCTTTTCTTGCTTTTCTCACTCAGCAATGGAAATCACTTCAAGTTAATGGATAGGACTTTTATTCCTTCCTTTTAATGGCTAACCAGTACTTCATGGTGTGGGTACAACATCATTTATTCAACTCTTCCCCTATTGATGGGTGTTCTCCTTTGATGGACATTTGCTTTGTTAAGAGGCTTGGGTCCCCTCCTTTTTTTCCCTCCCTCTCTCTCTTACTTCATTTGTTTTTTTCACCATTGCCACTGTGAATGTTGCAATGAACAGATTTCTTACATAGAAACAAAGTCCTAATTTTTGTTCTGTCAGATACAATTCCTGAGAGTAGGATGGATTGGTCAAAGGCTACACGGAGTCCCCCCTTATTTATGGTTTCTCTTTCCACAGATAAACCTTTACATAACTTTTATTACTTTATGTCGTCATAATTGTTCTATTTTATTAAGTAATCTCTTATGGTACCTAATCTTTCAACTTTATCATACGTATGAATGTATAGCAAAAAATGTGATATTATAGGGCTCAGTACTGTGAGGTTTCAGCCATCTACTGGGGGTCTTAAAAGGTATTTTCATGGATAAGGGGGGACTGCTGTGTATATTTTTATCAAATACCTCCAGGTTGTTCTTCATAAAAGCTGCTATAATTCATATTTAAAACTATATGGTAATAGCTTTAATTTGCTTCTGATTTACTTGGTGATTTTGTTAAAATGCAGATTCTGATTGAATAGAGCTTGGGTGGCCTGAGAATTCTGCATTTCTGGCACGCTGCCTGATGATGCTGAGTCCACAGATCTGCGGGACACACTTTGAGTAGTAAGGCACTTCAGTCATTTGTTAGTTACAGCTATGCCTAAGAACTGGGCAAAGGACTTCATCAGGTAGTTTAAAAATGTCCAAGAGTACCATGTTTCAGGTTCAGCTACTTGGACAGTGTTAGGAAGTAGGAGTTGTTTTAGGTGTGTGGATCAATGGAAACGGTGGTCACCCAGCCACTAGAGCTAGCTGCTTCTTTCAAACATTTTCTTCTGTCTTTGGTTATGATTTAGGCTGGGAAGAGTGGGGTGCTTCACATTTACTGATATCTTGCAAAAAATATTTCTAGATCAAGTCAATAGGTTATTCTGAGAATAAAGGAATGAATAGAACTAAGGATGAGGGAGAGTGGAAGCAAGAAAGGCAGGGGGTGCATTTTAAGTCTGTGTGATGGGCAGTATGTGGTGAGTAGCCATTTTGAATAGGCGAAAGAATTCTACCATAGTCTGTCTTTTTGCGGGAGAGGGGGAGCAATATTTTTTTTTACCATATCCATAAGAACAATTATGTCTCCTATCATAGAAGTTTAGAAAACTGTTCAAATCTGTAATAAAACTGCTGTATCCAAATATCAGGAAATATGCCAACAGAGTGCTTTGAAGAAGTAGCATTCAAAGAGGTACTTGCTTTGGTAAATTGATGTTCAATTTTTTCCTTTGGAAGGGATCACACTGATATTAGAGGTGAATGAAAGATAATTCCAGTTTTGTGGCCCACTTGGACCAGGTGGATGGTTGGCCCAGGGAGGGGATGGAGCAGCCATACTAACTTGAGCTTAGAATTGAGCCTTTTGTATTCCGAGGACATGAGTGAGGGAAAGAAACACACAAAGAGGTTATTATTTCAATCTGATTCTGAGAGGGCTATTTTATATATGATTTTTATCTAGAAAAACTTTTCAAAAGCCATTTACTAAATTAAGCCCCTCAAGATCTCTAACAGTGTTTATCCACAGACCAAACACCAAAAACTCTAAAAATTTAGCAGTTCCTCTAAATATGCAAAAGCAAATACAGTCATCCCTTGATATCCATGGGGAATGTGTTCCAGGACCTCCTGCAAATACCAAAATCTGAGGATGCTTGGTATTTTCGTATAATCTCTCTAAATCATTTATCTAATACAATGTAAACACTATGTGAATACTTATACCGTATGAGGTTTTTATTTGTTTGTTTTAATTGTATTTATTTTTTAATGTTTTCCATCCTCAGTTGAACCCATGGGTGTGGAGCCTACAGATAATCCCAGCCACTTGGGAAGCTGAGGCAAGAGAATCGCTTGAACCCAGGAGACGGAGGTTGCAGTGAGCTGAGATCACGCCATTGCACTCCAGCCTGGGCAACAAGAGTGAAACTCTCTCAAAAAGAGAGTTTCGGTACATGGACAACAGCAGGTCATCAGCTCCACTGTGAGCTGACCTGAGTCGAAACTGTTTATCACCCAGCCTGGTGGATCACAGTGGCGTTGGGGGTCCCCAGAATGAGTCAATTCTGGACCAAAGTCTAGTACCCTTGAGAAGCCTGAGTACGTTTTCTCTAATGCATAGTTACCTGCTAAATGACTGTAGATCCCTTTGGGGGAAGCTAAGAGGAAAATTTACAGTATGTCTTTTTGGCAGTATAATAGGATATTTCCCCAAGGAAAATTGGCCTGGGAAGTGGATGGCTCTATTTGATGAACAAGGCCAGGCCTCTATTCACCAGTCCTGCACCACTTTTGTACCTTTGGTAAGACTCCGTTGGAAGAAAAAAAGCATGCTTAAAAATCAGCAAGCTTTGGCCACGTGCAGTGGCTCCCGCCTGTAATCCCAGCACTTTGGGAGGCCAAGTTGGGAGGATCGTCTGAGCCCAGGAATTCAAGACCAGCCTGGCCAGTGTGGCAAGACCCCATCTCATTAAGGGAAAAAAAAAAAAATCAGCAAGTTTAAAATCACAGACATGAAAATCGGTGTTTATGATAAAAACAATAATACAGAAGTTCCAAGTTACAAAATATATTCTAAAAATTTAACATACCCAAAATAATGGTCCATGTCCCCAGAGGAACAAATTGCCCTCTGAATTTCCCAGCTCTTAAAATGACTGTATGACTTCATTTCTATTTTAAATTTCATTTAGAATGCAAACACTCGTTCTTTCTGTGTCATAGTTATTGTCTGTTATTTGTGGCCAGGTGCAGTGGCTCACACATGGCCAAGATGGGTGGATCACTTGAGGCCGGGATTTCAAGATGAGCCTGCCCAATATGGTGAAACCCCATCTCTACTAAAAATACACAAAAAAATTAGCTGGGCGTGATGGCATGCCCCTGTACTTCAAGCTATTTTGGGAGGCTGAGGCACGAGAATCGCTTGAACCCGGGAGGCAGAGGTTGTAGTGAGTTGAGATCGCACCACTGCACTCCAGCCTGGGCAACAGAAGGAGACTCTGTCTCAGAAAAAGAAAAATATGTATTTGTTCAGTAATTGTTACTATGTTAGATTATTATAAGGAAGACTTGGTTCACCTTTCTGCCTCCTGGTCTAATCACTGGAAACAGCATTGCCTGTGCACCAAGAGACCTGGTTCTAAATTCCAAGACCAGCACTTACTTTGTGACTTCAGGCAACTTAAGCCAGATTGCCCACCCATAACATGGTTCCTGTCCTACCTGCCTCATCAGGTAATTGTAGTTAAATCTATCAAATGAGAGAAGTTAACATATGGTAAAGAGTAAAGCCTTATATGAGTTGGTACCGTATGTATAAATACAAGCAGAGTATATTTCCTCTAAGTAAAAATTCCTGGTAGAAATGGGGATGGCATTCCTTGAGTTTTATGTGATTTTCTAAAATGACAGAAAACAAGGTTGCAGGCTAAGTATTGTGTGATATCTTTTGGAATGTGAGCCTGTTTGCATTTACCTAATTTCAAAACTTTTTTTCCCCCCCGTAGAGACGGGGTCTCACTATGTTGCCTAGGCTGGTCTAGAACTCCTGACCTCAAGTGATCCTCCCACCTCAGCCTTCCAAAGTGCTGGGATTACAGGAATGAGCCACCACACCCAGCCAATTTCAAATATTTATTTGAAATTACATTTAAATTTATTAGCAAATAATATAAATGTCATCACTGAGACAGTGTCATTGACCTAAAAGGAAGAAGCTGAGGCAAAATCAATATAAGTAGAGTTTATTTGGGCTAAGCTTGGAGACTGCAACCCTGGAGCATAGATTCAGTTACCAGGAATATACACCCCAATTAGTAGCATTTACAAGTGGATTTTAAAAGAAAAAGAAGAGGCAGTTCCAGAGTTGTTTATCAAGATTTTACACTAAAATAGCACAAACTATTGATTGACTATAATTGTTCTTTGTCTATGATTTCCAGTAATGTGAAGATAATGGGTGAGGCAGCCTAGGAACAATTGCCCCCAGGCAAGCATGGATGGGGAGGTGTGACTGAAGTCCCATACTCATGTCTCTCTGGGCCTGGTAAATTTTTCATACCTCATACCTCATAGCTTAGAGCAGTGCCTATTTAAATATAAATATACCTCACAATTAGAGCGTAAAATGATCTTGAATTATCCTAAATCTTCAAAGTATTCTCATTTGTTGTCCAAGTACTGAAGACCGAAATCTATTTTTTTTTTGAGACGGAGTCTCGCTTCTGTAGCTCAGCTGGAGTGCAGTGGCCATCTCAGCTCTCACTGTAAGCCCGCCTCGGTTCACGCTTATTTTCTGGCCTCAGTTGAGCCATTACAGGCTCACACTGCCGATTATTTTTTGTATTTAGAGACGGGTTGCTCTTCTGTTAGCCGTGATGGTCCATCTCCTGACCTCGTGATCCGCCCATCTCGGCCTCCCAAAGTGCTGGGATTACAGGCTTGAGCCACCGCGCCCGGCCCGAAATCTATTTTGTAATAACTAGACCTCCAGCTTCCAGTCCACATGTAAAGAGCTTGGAAGTTGCAGGCCAGGTGTGGTAGTTCACGCCTGTAATCCCAGCATTTTGGGAG
This sequence comes from Papio anubis, assembly GCF_008728515.1. Lineage (NCBI taxonomy): Eukaryota > Metazoa > Chordata > Mammalia > Primates > Cercopithecidae > Papio > Papio anubis. Next base: position 123,887,797 of record NC_044981.1, read on the forward strand.
GCTGAGGCGGGCGGATCACAAAGTCAAGAGATTAAGACCATCTTGGCCAACATGGTGAAACCCCATCTCTACTAAAAATACAAAAATTAGCTGGATGTGGTGGCACGCGCCTGTAGTCCCAGCTACGTGGGAAGCTGAGACAGGAGAATTGCTTGAACCTGGGAGGCAGAGGTTGCAGTGAGCTGAGATTGTGCCACTGCACTCTAGCCTGGCAACAGAGCTAGACTTCGTCTCAAAAAATAATAATAATAATTTTAAAAAAAAAAGAGCTTGGAAGTTGCCAATTCTGTCCTCACAACAACAACAACAAGTAGCTGAAGAACTCAGAATCAACAGCTTTTCTCCGATCCATTATAGAATTGAAGTTATCACCCCAAAAGCTGGAATGATAGGCTGCTACAGAGAATCAAAGCTTATCAGAAACAGAAATTGCCTGTATGGAGTAAGGATGCTTGAAGGGTATTGGATTAACTACTAGAGATAGAGTGTAGACTAGCTTTAGCATTTAATACCTCTGGGCTTGCACACTGGTGTGAGTTTTGCCTCTAGGAGCCTTCCAGATTCTTGCAATGAAGAGCTAATAAAAAATTTCCTTTTCCTGGCTGGGCATGGTGGCTCATGCCTGTAATCCCAGTACTTTGGGAGGCTGAGGCAGGTGGATCATTACAGGTCAGGAGTTCAAGACCAGCCTGGCCAACATGGTAAAAACCCCGTCTCTACTAAAAATACAAAAATGAGCCGAGCAGTAGTGGCGTGCACCCGTAATCCCAGTTACTCAGGAGACTGAGGTGGGAGAATCCCTTGAGGCTGAGAGGCGGAGGTTGTGGTGAACTGGAGCTCAGGCCACTGCATTCCAATCTGGGTGAAAGAGTGAGACCCTGTCTCAAAAAAAACCCAAATATATATATTTATATGAATACATATACAATATTCTTGCATGGTGGGGAGGAGAAAAGTACCATTTTGAAATATGCCCAGAGTACTTTGTTCTTTTTTTTATTTTTTTTATTTTTTTATTTATTTTTTATTTTTTATTATACTTTAAGTTCCAGGGTACATGTGGATAACGTGCAGGTTTGTTACATATGTATACCTGTGCCATGTTGGTGTGCTACACTCATCAACTCATCAGCACCCATCAACTCATCATTTACATCAGGTATAACTCCTCAATGTAATCCCTTCCCCCCACCGTGATAGGCCCGTGTGTAATGCTCCCTCCTGAGTCCAAGTGATCTCATTGTTCAGTTCCCACCTCTCATGAGCGGGAGAAATTATGCGTGTTTATTTTCTGCCCTTGCTATAGTTTGTTGAGAGAATGATGGTTTTAGCTGCATCCATGTCCCTACAAAGGACACAAACTCATCCTTTTTTATGGCTGCATAGTATTCCATGGTGTATATGTGCCACATTTTCTTAATCCAGTCTGTCACTGATGGACATTTCGGTTGATTCCAAGTCTTTGCTATTGTGAATAGTGCTGCAATGAACATACGTGTGCATGTGTCTTTATAGCAGCATGATTTATAATCCTTTGGGTATATACCCAGTAATGGGATGGCAGGGTCATATGGTACTTCTAGTTCTAGATCCTTGAGGAGTCGCCATACTATTTTGCATAATGGTTGAACTAGTTTACAGTCCCACCAATTGTGTAAAAGTGTTCCTGTTTCTCCACATCCTCTCCAGCACCTGTTGTTTCCTGACTTTTTAATGATTGCCATTCTGACTGGTGTGAGATGGTATCTCATTGTGGTTTTGATTTGCACTTCTCTGATGGCCAGTGATGATGAGCATGTTTTCATGTGTCTGTTGGCTGTATGAATATCTTCTTTTGAGAACAGTCTGTTCATATCCTTTGCCCACTTTTCGATGGGGTTGTTTTTTTCTTGTAAATTTGTTTGAGTTCTTTATTAGCCCTTTGTCAGATAAGTAGATTGCAAAAATTTTCTCCCATTCTGTAGGTTGCCTGTTCACTCTGATGGTAGTTTCTTTTGCTCTGCAGAAGCTCTTTAGTTTAATTAGATCCCATTTGTCAATTTTGGCTTTTGTTGCCATTGCTTTTGGTGTTTTAGACATGAAGTCTTTGCCCATGCCTATGTCCTGAATGGTACTACCTAGGTTTTCTTCTAGGGTTTTTATGGTATTAGGTCTAACATTTAAGTCTCTAATCCATCTTGAATTAATTTTCGTATAAGGAGTAAGGAAAGGATCCAGTTTCAGCTTTCTACTTATGGCTAGCCAATTTTCCCAGCACCGTTTATTAAATAGGGAATCCTTTCCCCATTTCTTGTTTTTCTGAGGTTTGTCAAAGATCAGATGGCTGTAGATGTGTGGTATTATTTCTGAGGACTCTGTTCTGTTCCATTGGTCTATATCTCTGTTTTGGTACCAGTACCATGCTGTTTTGGTTACTGTAGCCTTGTAGTATAGTTTGAAGTCAGGTAGCGTGATGCCTCCAGCTTTGTTCTTTTGACTTAGGATTGTCTTGGAGATGCGGGCTCTTTTTTGGTTCCATATGAACTTTAAAGCAGTTTTTTCCAATTCTGTGAAGAAACTCATTGGTAGCTTGATGGGGATGGCATTGAATCTATAAATTACCTTGGGCAGTATGGCCATTTTCATGATATTGATTCTTCCTATCCATGAGCATGGTATGTTCTTCCATTTGTTTGTGTCCTCTTTTATTTCACTGAGCAGTGGTTTGTAGTTCTCCTTGAAGAAGTCCTTTACATCCCTAGTAAGTTGGATTCCTAGGTATTTCATTCTTTTTGAAGCAATTTTGAATGGAAGTTCATTCATGATTTGGCTCTCTGTTTGTCTGTTACTGGTGTATAAGAATGCTTGTGATTTTTGCACATTAATTTTGTATCCTGAGACTTTGCTGAAGTTTCTTATCAGTTTAAGGAGATTTTGGGCTGAGACAATGGGGTTTTCTAAATATACAATCATGTCATCTGCAAACAGGGACAATTTGACTTCCTCTTTTCCTAACTGAATACCCTTTATTTCTTTCTCTTGCCTGATTGCCCTAGCCAGAACTTCCAACACTATGTTGAACAGGAGTGGTGAGAGAGGGCATCCCTGTCTTGTGCCAGTTTTCAAAGGGAATGCTTCCAGTTTTTGCCCATTCAGTATGATATTGGCTGTGGGTTTGTCATAAATAGCTCTTATTATTTTGAGATACATTCCATCAATACCGAATTTATTGAGCGTTTTTAACATGAAGGGCTGTTGAGTTTTGTCAAAGGCCTTTTCTGCATCTATTGAGATAATCATGTGGTTTTTGTCTTTGGTTCTGTTTATATGCTGGATTACGTTTATTGACTTGCGAATGTTGAACCAGCCTTGCATCCCAGGGATGAAGCCCACTTGATCATGGTGGATAAGCTTTTTGATGTGCTGCTGGATCCGGTTTGCCAGTATTTTATTGAGGATTTTTGCATCAATGTTCATCAGGGATATTGGTCTAAAATTCCCTTTTTTTGTTGTGTCTCTGCCAGGCTTTGGTATCAGGATGATGTTGGCCTCATAAAATGAGTTAGGGAGGATTCCCTCTTTTTCTATCGATTGGAATAGTTTCAGAAGGAATGGTACCAGCTCCTCCTTGTACCTCTGGTAGAATTCAGCTGTGAATCCATCTGGTCCTGGACTTTTTTTCGTTGGTAGGCTATTAATTATTGCCTCAATATCAGAGCCTGCTATTGGTCTATTCAGGAATTCAGCTTCTTCCTGGTTTAGTCTTGGGAGAGTATAAGTGTCCAGGAAATTATCCATTTCTTCTAGATTTTCCAGTTTATTTGCGTAGAGGTGTTTATAGTATTCTCTGATGGTAGTTTGTATTTCTGTGTGGTCGGTGGTGATATCCTCTTTATCATTTTTTATTGCGTCTATTTGATTCTTCTCTCTTTTCTTCTTTATTAGTCTTGCTAGCGGTCTATCAATTTTGTTGATCTTTTCAAAAAACCAACTCCTGGATTCATTGATTTTTTGGAGGGTTTTTTGTGTCTCTATCTCCTTCAGTTCTGCTCTGATCTTAGTTATTTCTTGCCTTCTGCTAGCTTTTGAATGTGTTTGTTCTTGCTTCTCTAGTTCTTTTAATTGTGATGTTAGAGTGTCAATTTTAGATCTTTCCAGCTTTCTCTTGTGTGCATTTAGTGCTATAAATTTCCCTCTACACACTGCTTTAAATGTGTCCCAGAGATTCTGGTATGTTGTATCTTTGTTCTCATTGATTTCAAAGAACATCTTTATTTCTGCCTTCATTTCGTTATGTACCCAGTAGTCATTCAGGAGCAGGTTATTCAGTTTCCATGTAGTTGAGCAGTTTTGATTGAGTTTCTTAGTCTTGATTGCACTGTGGTCTGAGAGACAGTTTGTTATAATTTCTGTTCTTGTACATTTGCTGAGGAGTGCTTTACTTCCAATTATGTGGTCAATTTTGGAATAAGTGTGATGTGGTGCTGAGTAGAATGTATATTCTGTTGATTTGGGGTGGAGAGTTCTGTAGATGTCTATTAGGTCTGCTTGCTGCAGAGATGAGTTCAATTCCTGGATATCCTTGTTAACTTTCTGTCTCGTTGATCTGTCTAATGTTGACAGTGGGGTGTTGAAGTCTCCCATTATTATTGTATGGGAGTCTAAGTCTCTTTGTAAGTCTTTAAGGACTTGCTTTATGAATCTGGGTGCTCCTGTATTGGGTGCATATATATTTAGGATAGTTAGCTCTTCCTGTTGAATTGATCCCTTTACCATTATGTAATGGCCTTCTTTGTCTCTTTTGATCTTTGATGGTTTAAAGTCTGTTTTATCAGAGACTAGTATTGCAACCCCTGCTTTTTTTTGTTCTCCATTTGCTTGGTAGACCTTCCTCCATCCCTTTATTTTGAGTCTATGTATGTCTCTGCATGTGAGATGGGTCTCCTGAATACAGCAAACTGATGGGTCTTGACTCTTTATCCAGTTTGCCAGTCTGTGTCTTTTAATTGGAGCATTTAGTCCATTTACATTTAAGGTTAATATTGTTATGTGTGAACTTGATCCTGCCATTATGATATTAACTGGTTATTTTGCTCGTTAGTTGATGCAGTTTCTTCCTAGCCTCGATGGTCTTTACATTTTGGCATGTTTTTGCAATGGCTGGTACCGGTTGTTCCTTTCCATGTTGAGTGCTTCCTTCAGGGTCTCTTGTAAGGCAGGCCTGGTGGTGACAAAATCTCTAAGCATTTGCTTATCTGTAAAGGATTTTATTTCTCCTTCACTTATGAAACTTAGTTTGGCTGGATATGAAATTCTGGGTTTAAAATTCTTTTCTTTAAGAATGTTGAATATTGGCCCCCACTCTCTTCTGGCTTGTAGAGTTTCTGCCGAGAGATCTGCTGTTAGTCTGATGGGCTTCCCTTTGTGGGTAACCCGACCTTTCTCTCTGGCTGCCCTTAAGATTTTTCCCTTCATTTCAACTTTGGTGAATCTGGCAATTATGTGTCTTGGAGTTGCTCTTCTCGAGGAGTATCTTTGTGGCGTTCTCTGTATTTCCTGAATTTGAATGTTGGCCTGCCCTACTAGGTTGGGGAAGTTCTCCTGGATGATATCCTGAAGAGTGTTTTCCAGCTTGGTTCCATTTTTCCCCTCACTTTCAGGCACCCCAATCAGGCATAGATTTGGTCTTTTTACATAATCCCATACTTCTTGCAGGCTTTGTTCATTTGTTTTTCTTCTTTTTTCTTTAGGTTTCTCTTCTCGCTTCATTTCATTCATTTGATCCTCAATCGCTGATACTCTTTCTTCCAGTTGATCGAGTCAGTTACTGAAGCTTGTGCTTTTGTCATGTATTTCTCGTGTCATGGTTTTCATCTCTATCCATTCGTTTATGGCCTTCTCTGCATTAATTTTTCTAGTTATCAATTCTTTCACTTTTTTTTCAAGATTTTTAGTTTCTTTGCGCTGGGTACATAGTTCCTCCTTTAGCTCTGAGAAGTTTGATGGACTGGAGCCTTCTTCTCTCATCTCATCAAAGTCATTCTCCATCTAGCTTTGATCCATTGCTGGCGATGAGCTGCGTTCCTTTGCAGGGGGTGATGTGCTCTTATTTTTTGAATTTCTAGCTTTTCTGCCCTGCTTTTTCCCCATCTTTGTGGTTTCATCTGCCTCTAGTCTTTGATGATGGTGACGTACTGATGGGGTTTTGGTGTGGGTGTCCTTCCTGTTTGTTAGTTTTCCTTCTACCAGTCAGGACCCTCAGCTGTAGGTCTGTTGGAGATTGCTTGAGGTCCACTCCAGACCCTGTTTGCCTGGGTATCAGCAGCAGAGGCTGCAGAAGATAGAATATTGCTGAACAGCGAGTGTACCTGTCTGATTCTTGCTATGGAAGCTTCCTCTCAGGGGTGTACTCCACCGTGTGAGGTGTGGGGTGTCGGTCTGCCCCTAGTGGGGGATGTCTCCCAGTTAGGCTACTCAGGGGTCAGGGACCCACTTGAGCAGGTAGTCTGTCCATTCTCAGATCTCAACCTCCGTGTTGGGAGATCCACTGCTCTCTTCAAAGCTGTCAGACAGAATCGTTTGTGTCTGCAGAGGTTTCAGCTGTTTTTTGTTGTTGTTGTTGTTGTTTAGCTGTGCCCTGTCCCCGGAGGTGGAGTCTACAGAGACAGGCAGGACTCCTTGAGCTGCTGTGAGCTCCACCCAGTTCGAGCTTTCCAGCGGCTTTGTTTATCTACTTAAGCCTCAGCAATGGCGGGCGCCCCTCCCCCAGCCTCGCTGCTGCCTTGCCGCAAGATCGCAGACTGCTGTGCTAGCAATGAGGGAGGCTCCGTGGGCGTGGGACCCTCCCGGCCAGGTGTGGAATATAGTCTCCTGGAGTGCCCGTTTGCTAAGATCCTTGGTAGAGCGCAGTATTGGGGTGGGAGTTACCCGATTTTCCAGGTGTTGTGTGTCTCAGTTCCCCTGGCTAGGAAAAGGGATTCCCTTCCCCCTTGTGCTTCCCAGGTGAGGCGATGCCTCGCCCTGCTTCAGCTCTTGCTGGTCGGGCTGCAGCAGCTGACCAGCACTGATTGTCAGGCACTCCCTAGTGAGATGAACCCAGTACCTCAGTTGAAAATGCAGAAATCACCTGTCTTCTGTGTCGCTCGCGCCAGGAGTTGGAGACTGGAGCTGTTCCTATTCGGCCATCTTGCTCAGGATCGAAACATCTTTCTTAAATGTCAGTATTTTGTTCTTAACAAAGGCCTGACCTCAAGGGAAACTTCTACTAGAACCTAACCAACTGAGATTTTACCAGAGGCTAATCAACCTGGGAGAAGGGAAATACCCAATTCCAGCCACTTCTAACCTTACTGTCTCATGTTAGAGGTGAAAAAAAAAAACGAAAAACAAAAACTGAGAAGCACTTGTGAAGGTCACAATCCAGAAGTGAAAGACTTATTAAAAGACTGAAAATTGATCACAGAACTGTAGAATATTTTTCCTCCTCTGACATCTTAACTACCACAGCAGTAGGACTCTGGTATGATAATGGGATTACAGCTAAAATAACTGCAAGGCTCAGACCCTATTTAAGAAGGGATCTCTAGGGAAACCCAAAGATGATAGGGAGAAAAAAACAAGGACATGGGAGAAAACTGTAGCCTCTGACGCCAAGCTACAACAAACAGCAAATATGACCTAACTCCCAGCCAGATAAACATAAAACTTCACACTGAAGGCCTGTTTAGTTCCTTTTACCTGACACATCATGTCTGGTATTCAGCAAAAAATTATAAGGGGTTCTAGCTGGGCACGGTGGCTCAATCCTTTAATCCTAGCACTTTGGGAGGCCAAGGTGGGCAGATTATCTAAGGTCAGGAGTTCAAGACCAGCCTAGCCAATGTGGTGAAACCCCGTCTCTACTAAAAATACAAAAATTAGCTGGGCGTGGTGGCACGTGCCTGTAATCCCAGCTACCCAGGAGCCTGAGGCAGGAGAATCGCTGGAACCCAGGAGGCAGAGGCTGCAGTGAGCCTAGATTGCACTACTACACTCCAGCCTAGGTGACAGAGTGACACTCTGTTTCAAAAAAAAAAAAAATATATATATATATATATACACACACATGATACTAAGAGGCAAAATACACAGACTGAAGAGACAGGGCAAGCATCAAAACTAGACTCAGATATAGTAGAGATTCTGGAATTATCAGAGCAGAAAGTTAAATATGATTAATATGTGAAGGACTTTAATGGAAAAAAGTAGACAACATGCAAGAACAGACGGGTAATGTAAGAAGAGAGACCAAAACTCTAAGAAAGAAAAGGTAATACCAGAAATAAATATAACAAAAATGAATGCCTTTGGTGTGGTCATTAATACACTGGACACAGCTGAGGAAAGAATCAGTGAGCTTGAAGATATGTCAATAGAAGCTTGCCAAGCTGAAAAGCAGAGAGAAAAAAGACCAAGGACAAAGTAGGGGTAGCAGGTAGGGACCACCAGGGGAAAGAACAGAATATCCAAGTTATAGGGACAGTTACAAAAGGCAAATCATATGCATAATGGGAATACCAGATGAAGAAAGAGAGATGGAAGAAATATCTGGAGTAATAATGACTGGAGATTTTACAAAATAATTGACAGCAAACCATAGGTCCAGGAAGCTCAGAGAACATAAAACAGGATAAATACCCCCCCCCAAAAAAAAAAACTACATCTAGGCATAATACATTCAGATGTAGAAAATAAAAGAGAAAATCTTTGTCATTTCAGAGAATACAAAAACAAAAACCCACCTTACTGTCAACAAAGAGTCAAACTCTGTAAAATAAAGAGATTTATTCTGAGCCAAATATGAGTGACCAGGGCCTGGGTCACAGTCTCAAGAAGTCCTGAGAAAATGTACCCAAGGCGGTTGGGTTAAAGCTTGATTGTATACATTTTAGGGGGACAGAAGTTACAGGCAAACATCAATCAATGCATGTAAGTTTTACATTTGTTTGATCCAGAAAGATGGGACAACTTGAATTAAGGGCTTCCAGGTCATGGAGGGATTCAAAAGATTTTTTGATTGGCAGTTGGTTGAAAGAGTTATTATCTGAAGATCTGGAATCAGTAGAAAGGAGTGTCTGGCTTTAGATAAGAGATTGTGGAGACCAGTGTTCTTATTATGTAGATGAAGCCTCCAGGTAGCAGGCTTCAGGGAGAATAGATGGTAAATGTCTCTTATCAGACCTTAAAAGCTATCATACTCTTAGCCGAATCTCTCCTGGATCAGGAAAAGACCTGGAAAGAGGAGATTTTCCCAAAAGAGATTACTTTGCAGGGCCATTTCAAAATATGTCAAAGAAATATATTTTGAGGTAAAATACTCTGATTTATTTCAGGGTCTGCTATCTGCCATGTGATACAATACTGGAGATGAGTTGGAATTTGGTATCTTATTTCTACAAGGAGTTCATTTTATCAGTCTTAAGATCTCTGTTTCAATGTTAATTTGGGTCAGTTGTGCCTGAATACTTAAGGGAGGAGAGTATAATGAGGCATATCCAATCCCCTCTTCCTATCGTGGCCTGAACTAGTTTTTCAGGTTTACTTTGGAATCCCCTTGGCTGACAGGAGGAGTCCATTCAGTCGGCTGGGAGGCTTAGAATTGTATTGTTGGTTTATATTACCTATAGAGGAACAAGGATAAAAATTACACTGAACTTCTCTTCAGAAACCATGTAAGTAAGAAGAGTGTGGAATGAAATAAACAAAGTGTTAAAAGAAAAAAGCCACCAACCTAAAATTCTGTATCCAGCAAAATTTCCTTCAAACAATAAATTTTTTACACACACACAAACTGAGAGAATTCATTGACCTTAGTAGAACATTAAGAAATGTTAAAAGAAGTTCTGCAGAGAGAAGAAAAATGATGTAGAAAATCAAACTTATGTAAAGAAAGGAAGAGTGTTTGAGAAGGAATACATGAATGTAGAATAATCTAATAATCAAAAACTGGAATCATCACAGAATGTCTTCTACCAAAGCAGTGTGTTTAGAATTGCTGGTTTGGTAGGTAGTTTCTTTCCATCATTGTAGCTCTTTTCTATTGCTACAAGCCAAAAAACAAAACAAAACAAACAAACAAAAAAACAGATCAAAGAAAACAAAAATGTCATGACAATGAGAAAAGTGACATATTGTGTGATTTGATTTTCATTTAAGATCTAGTCTACGTAAGGATGGAGGTGAGGGGACTGATTTCTTCCACCTACCCTGCTACCCTGTGCCGTTGAGGAACATTTGTTGAAATATTCATTGAAATAACAAATCAATTTTCATTACGCTTATTGGAGTTGAACAAATTAAAGGAGTTAATTCCTGTCCCTTTGGTTGCTGTTTGCTGAGTCACTCTTTGTCATTAATACTGAAAATCAAACTTACATACAGAAAGAAAGAATGGGAATAGAATTTTATTTTATTCTATTAATTATTTTGTTATTTATTTTATTTCTATTATTTTATTCATAGTTTGATGAACAGTTTTCTAAAGCAGAGATCACCACTCTATGGCCCACACCTGTTTTTGTAAATGAAGTTTAATTGGAACATAGTCATGTTTGTTCATTTATATCTTGTACGGTTTATCAATAGTGTATCACTTGTTATGTGTTGCATCATTGGTAGAGCTGATTTTGTTTTACAATAGCAAAGTTGGGTAGTTGCCGCATATATCATTTGGCCAGCAAAATCTTTACTACGTGAAATATTTACTATGTGAACGTTTACAGAAAACTTTGCCCACCCTTGTTCTAAAGGAGTAAAGGGGATACTAATTTATAAAAAGTAGCATCCTTCCATCTTTTTTTCTTAGGTTACTCTGAGCATCGTGCAAACTAAATAGCATAAGGTCTTGTTAAAAACTGACCTCAATAACTATCTGAGGATAATAAATTGGTCCTCTCTTTCTTACATTTGAGCAGATCATTGGTGTGAAAATCCTGCAACACTTGGAGCTTAGCTAAGTAGAAAAGTAGCCGGGTGCAGTGGCTCATGCCTGTAATCCCAGCACTTTGGGAGGCCGAGGCAGGTGGACCACTGGAGATCAGGGATTTGAGACCAACCTGGCCAACATGGTGAAACCCTGTCTCTACTAAAAATACAAAAATTAGCTGGGCATGGCAGCGGGTGCCTGTAATCTCAGGGAGGCTGACGCAGGAGAATAGCTTGGAGGCGGAGGTTGCAGTGAGTGGAGATTGCACCACTGCACTCCAGCCTGGGCAGCAGTGAGTGAGACTCCATCTCAAAAAAAAAAAAAAAAAAAAAAAAGAAAGAAAAGTGACCAACCTTTAGAATGCCTGCTTATGTGGAGTTTGTGGTCCTGGCAGGGACAATTTTCTTCTCCCATTCTACCCAGTAGCTGGCTGGAATGCGAACATGGTGATAAAATAGCCTACACTATCTCAGAGGGAGTTGTCTGTAACTTTTCAGTCTAATGCGCAGATTCATTTCAAACCTACTGTGTCAGACATTGTACTGAATGCTGGAGCTACAGGATGAGTAAGACAGTCACCTGCTTGGAAGGTGTCCACAGCCTTAGGATAGTTAACTATTGTTTACCTTAGAGAGAAACTTATTTCTTCATCACAGCAATGAAGTTGGGCTACATCTTGTACCCTAATTAGATATCTGTTTACTTCTGATAGAGTCTATAAATCAAAAACAAAATAGAAGCACATATAAATTTTTTTAAATAAAAAAACTTACTACTGCAAACCATTTTATGTCCCAGAATATGCAAATGTTAAGTAAAACACAGTTCAAACATGAAAAAGTGAATGTTTTCACTGTTTATGAAACAGATTTTCTTAGAAAGACCACAGTATTGACAAAGAAAACTATATTTAAGGGGAAAAAAAGTAATTTTTGTCAAAGTTTTAAAACTACTGAAATTATAGTTTTATTTGTAAGTGCTTTCCTAATATCAAAAACAAAGTTGGGGTTGGGGGATAAGAAGGGAACTATTCAGAAAGAGAAGTGGGCTGGGCGCAGTGGCTCACACCTGTAATCCCAGCACTTTGGAAGGCCGAGGCGGGTGGATCACCTGAGGTCAGATGTTGGAAACCAGCCTGGCCAACATGGTGAAATCCCGTTTCTACTAAAAATACAAAATATTAGCCAGGCGTGGTGGTGGGCTCCTGTAGTCCCAGCTACTCGGGAGGTTGAGGAAGGAGAATGGTGTGAACCTGGGAGGTGGAGCTTGCAGTGAGCTGAGATTGCACCACTGCACTCCAGCCTGGGCGACAGTGCGAGACTCCGTCTCGGAAAAAAAGAAAATAAGTAGAACACATGGCCCCTTTCCTCAAAGGGCATCGTGATCACAGTAATACCAATAAAGGAACAAAGACTATCGAAAAGTTATGGGATAGGGGCAAGCTCACTTGTGCCCCTTCTTATAGAGCAACCTTGCAGATAAGAAAGATGTGAAATGGGAGGGCGTGGCAGTGCCTGGCACGTAGCAGGCATTCCACAAATAGTAGCTGCCTTGGGGTCTGTAGGTCTCCTTTTGCCAATGATTGGAGGTTGTATTCATGAGTATGAGATATAGCAAGTTCCTAAGAATACATACAGGGCATCCCCAGATGATTCTCTGTATATCTGACAGATGATCCTTCATATTGATGTTTTGCTTCATCTAGGGGAAAAAAAGTACTTTTAGGCAAACTAAAATTGTGACATTTTTATTCATAAAAGAAATAGATTAAAATATTTTATGGCACTTGATACAGGGCTTGGTATTTTCATATGTTATAATAGAAAGTTTCCAATTTCTGGGCTGGGTGCAGTGGCTCACATCTGTAATACCAGCACTTTGGGAGGCTGAGATGGGCAGATGGCTTGAGCTCAGGAGTTCAAGACCAGCCTGGACAACATGGTGAAACCCCATCTCTACCAAAAAAAAGAAAAAAAGCCAAGCATGGTGGCGCCTGCCTGTGGTCCCAGCTACCCAAGAGGCTGAGGTGGGAGGATTGCTGGAACCAGGGAGGCAGAGGTTGCAGTGAGCTGAGATCACACCACTACACTCAAGCCTTGGTGACAGAGCCAGACTCTGTCTCCAAAAAAAAAAAAATCAATTCTCTGTACCCAATGTTTTAAAACAAAGGCAAGTGACAAAATTGGATGCAAAAAAGTATCTTCATGGAAAAATATGTTAGCAGTTTACATTCAGCCCAGATGCCTATTTACAGTATGCACAATACAATAATATTTTCAGAATGATAGTACTGTCTCCAAGGTGCTTAATTACTTCTTCAGATAATAATTATGACCATCGTACTCACTGAGGCAGGAAAGCTAATTAATGCATTGAAAGTACTTTCAGAGGCCGGGCCCGGTGGCTCACGCCTGTAATCCCAGCACTTTGAGAGGCCAAGGCGGGTGGATCACAAGGTCAGGAGACTGAAACCATCCTGGCTAACACTGTGAAACACCGTCTCTACTAAAAATACAAAAAATTAGCCAGGCGTGGTGGCGGGCGCCGGTAGTCCCAGCTACTGCGGAGGCTGAGGCAGGAGAATGGTCTGAACCCACGAGGCAGAGCTTGCAGTGAGCTGAGATCGCGCCATTGCCCTCCAGCCTGGGCGACAGAGGGAGACTCCGTCTCAAACAAACAAAAAAGTACTTTCAGAAACAAAGGATTTTACTTATTTTTTATTTTTTTGCCTTTTAGTTGTGTAAAAAATCAGTCCAAATACTTCATTCTTCAAACTTTCATAAAAATTTTATTGTATTTGTACAAATATCTGAAAACATTGTCTCATGTTGCTTGGCTTAGAATAGATGCCCTTAGTGTTGGAAATCACTGAACACACTGTTGATTTAGCATTAAAAGGATGAAAGACTTTAAAGCAAAGAACCCCACAAGAAGATAAGGTGTCTCAGACTCTTTGAGTGGGAGTATCACAAAGGCATTGTAACATGTTTAAAGGATGCAGATTCTTATCAGCAACCAACCTGATCTATATAACTTTTATATTTTTTGATTTGGTCAATTGCAGTGGTCAAGTCCCCACGGTCAACATGCTCTGCAGGGGTATGAAGCCTGACAGCGTAGAGAAGATTAAGATATTCTTCAAATCTTCGGGATGGGTACAACAGCAGCTCCGGCAGGCTGTATGAGGCATAGAGAAAGGAACTCTGGTCTCTGAAGGCCCAGGAATGCCCTCTCTGGGGGGGTCCCTGCTGTGCTCTCCCTCAGAACATACCTCAGCATTTTGGTAACAATGGTCTTATCATGCCTCTTCAGGAAAGTTCGGAATGCTGGTATCATTTCTCTGCACTAAAAGGTGAGGATTATTTTGTCAAAACTTTATGAGATAGTTTATAAAGTCCACTGTTTCACTGAGCAAGCGTGATCTATGGAATGCCTGAAGCAAAAGGGCAACATCGATATCTAATCAATTAGACTATTAGCAGTGCCATTGGTGTCTTCCTAGTATGTTAAGAATGTGTGTCAGCCGGGCACTGTGGCTGTAAAGCCTGTAATCCCAGCACTTTGGGAGGCCGAGGCAGGCGGATCACGAGGTCAGGAGATCGAAACCAACCTGGCTAACATGGTGAAACCCTGTCTCTACTAAAAATACAAGAAATTAGTCGGGCGTGGTGGCAGGCGCCTGTAGTCCCCGCAACTCGGGAGGCTGAGGCAGGAGAATGGTGTGAACCTGAGAGGCAGAGCTTGCAGTGAGCCGAGATCGTGCCACTGCACTCCAGACTGGGTGACAGAGCAAGACTCCGTCTCAAAAAAAAAAAAAAAAATGTGTTTTAATTATACATAGACCTGACCCTATTCATTGAACTTAATCAGTATAGACAAATAAGAATGTACTTTGCAACCAGGTGGGCCTGGATTTGAATGAGAGTAACTCGAATATATAACCTTATCAAATTACTTAACTTTTCTGAGCCTCAGTTTTCTCATCTGTAACATAGATACCATCTCTAATGCTTGTGGTGTGGAAAAAAAAAATCCTATCCATAAAGTGGCTGTCACACAGTAAATGTTATTTCAGTGTAGTAAGATCTTGACTATTAATGGTATTCACCTTTAATGCTTCTATTAATTATGTTTTCCATAGTAATATTTATTATACAGGTATTCCACTGTACTTCATATCTGTTTTTTTTGTTTTTTGGGGTTTTTTTTTTGAGACAGAGTCTCGCTCTGTCACCCAGGCTGGAGTAGAGTGGCATAATCTCAGCTCACTGCAACCTCTGCCTCCCGGGTTCAAGCGATTCTCCTGCCTCAGCCTCCCGAGTGGCTGGGATTACAGGCACCCGCCACCATGCCCAGCTAATTTTTGTATTTTTAGTAGAGACGGGGTTTCGCCATGTTGGCCAGGCTGGTCTCGAACTCCTGACCTCAGGTGATCCACCTGCCTAGGCCTCTCAAAGTGCTGGGATTACAGGTGTGAGCCACCCACCTACCTTATCTGTTTTAAAATGTATTCATTTATCACTATTAAAGCACCTGTGAGGTTACCTCCTTTTCCATGCCTAAAAGATGTTGGCAGTGCTAACTTCTAGAAATCAAATATTCACGATTTCATTCTAGGACTTTCGGCTAAGGCCAAGTGAATTATTTATGGATTTCAATCAGATTAATAGCTAACATTGGCTGGCATGGTGGCTCATGCCTGTAATCCCAGCACTTTGGGAGGCAGAGTTGGGCGGATTGCTTGAGCCCAGGAGTTTAAGACAAGCCTGGGCAACATGGTGAAACCCGGTCTCTACAAAAAAATACAAAAAAAATTAGCCAGGTGTGGTAGCACATGCCTGTAGTCCTAGATACTTGGGAGGCTGAGGTAGGAGGATCACCTGAGCCTGGGGAAGTCGAGGCTGCAGTGAACTGTGATCGTGGCACTGCACTCCAGCCTAGGTGACAGAGGGAAACCCTGTCTCAAACCCCACAACTAAATAGCTAACATTTAAGCTAAGTACTTACTTATATGCACACACTGTGCTAGTGAAATAGGCATCATTATCTATAGCTAAAGAAATTTAGGCACCAGTGTGTTCCTGATACCATGTGATGCTTTGCTCCAATTCTTGTCGCCAAGGTCAGTCCTATGAAACTACCTTATTTACGTAACTGTTGAATCATCAAGTTATCCAGCAGTGACTAGACTCCCTGGGTGGGGTGGAAGGAATACTACAAAGGAAGCTGTCAAGGGCAGGAGCCCTCCAGAGGCCTCCCAGCTCACAGGACTTTCCTGCAGGCCTCAGTGAAGATGAGTGGTGACAGTGGACTCTGGCAGAAGTGTGCTGCCGTGCGACAAGGTAGCCTTTTCTAGGCTTTCGATACCAAATGAGGAGGGAAGAAAGAGGGATTTTATTCCCAGCAGAAGGTATCCCCACAAGAGCAGCAGGTGGTATAGAAGGGAATTGGATATTCCTGCTCAGAGTAAATAATGGCAGAAATGGCAACAGGGAAAACTGTTAATAATTTACTCTCTAGGAAATGTAAGATCAAGGCATTCCTTACTTCCTAGTGACATTTCAGAAATTGACTGTTCTTCCAAAAAAGCTGTGGATGATTAATTTTCTACATGAGAGAGTGAACTTGTCAAGGACACACAGGATTGTAGTAGCAGAATGGATTCCAAGCTCAATTGTGGAGCATTTTCCTGTAAGCTGAGGGTATCTGGGGCAGGTGAAACCCTGGTAGTTTGTATGAGGATGAGTTCAGTTCAAAAACCAGTTCCTGGCAATGCTAGGTGTCAAATATTGTGCTAGCCCCTAAGTCAGGGTTCCTGTCCTCAGAGGTCACAGTATGGGAAGAGAGCTGGGAGCTAAGAGCAGGGAAGCCTTTCTTATTAACGCTGGTCTTTCGGGTTCCACACATAACTTCCTTTCTAGCTCAGGTCTCATAGAATGATGGGATTGAAATTCATTTACCTTCTCAATAGTTTTCAGAATGACAGGGTAATTGTTGAAGAAATTGGTATATGTGTTCAACTGGCTTCCAAACTTCGTGACTATTTCTCCCACACAGTGAGCTGGGCCCCATTCCTGTAGTCTGTCTCTCAGGTTATCTAGAAACTGCCTGTGGTATGAGAAGAGCATAAGCATGAAATATTCACTTGAGATAACTTACAAACCCAAATATCCTTGTCATCAGCACGGGCATTTTCAGCCTAGTCCTTTACAGTAGGGTTTTGGTCAAGTCATTTCTTCTTAATACAGAGAAGTGCAGATTTGACAGGAAAGGGAACTGGGACGTGAAGGAGTAGGTTGGCTGGGGTAGAATCCCACCTCTTCACCTCAGTTCCTTGAGTCAGAACCACACACTGGCCACGATACAGCTGCCGCCTGATGTCCCAGTCTCTTGCCTCCAGATAGGCAGGTGGGTGAAAGTTGTTACAGTTTTTAGAGGGGAGTGCTCCACTGTCTTCAACAGGGAGTGCCATAGTCCCTGCTTGGCCCATTTCCCCAGGGCTCTAAGAAAATCCCTCATTCATCTATCAGAGGCCTTCAACACTGGAAGAGTCCTAGTTCAACCTCTTCACCGTAGGAACCGGGGCCCATTGAGAGGAAGGAACTTGTTCCAAGTTACCTAGAGAGTCACCATCGGGGAAGCACATACTCAGGTTGCCTCCCTTTACCACAGAGAGAAATGATCACTTTTCTCTCTCATGTTAGGCACTTGAAAATATGTTGTTATTAAATTGACCCCCAGCTTGGGCTTTCTAAGCTAAGTGTCCTGGTGGCTTAATCCCATTAAATCCTTCTGGTTTTTTTCCCATTGCTTAACTGAACATTGCTGATTAAGAATGAGTATATGGCTCTCCTCTTTCCTGCTGTCTTTTGCATGGACTGTCTATTGGTTACAGCAAGGATTCCCAACCCCCAGGCCGTGGATGGGTTCTGGTTCATGGCCTGTTAGGAACCCGGCCGCACAGCAGGAGGTGAGTGGCGGTTGAGTGAGTGAAGCTTCATGGATATTTACAACCGCTCCCTACTGCTTGCATTACTGCCTGAGCTCCAGATCAGCAGCAGCATTAGATTCTCATGGGAGTGCAAACACTGTGGTGAACTGCACATTCAAGGGATGTAGGTTGCATGCTCCTTATGAGAATCTAATGCCTGATGATCTGTCACTGTCTCCCATCACCCCAAGACGGGACCATCTAGTTGCAGGAAAACAAGCTCAGGGCTCCTACTGCTTTACATTATGGTGAGTTGTATAATTATTTTATTATATATTACAATGTAATAACAATAGAAATAAAGTGCGTAATAAATGTAATGTGCTTGAATCATCCCGAAACCATTCCCCCCCTCCCCGGTCTGTGTAAATATTGTCTTCCATGAAACTGGTTCCTGGTGCCAAAAAGGTTGGGGACCGCGGGGTTACAAAAAGCCTAGGTCCTGAACGCCACTCCTTGCGCCATGGCTAGGAACCAGGGAAGGGGTGTCCTTGGGAATTACTACTGGTTGCAGCCCGGTAGGTAATGTGATGACGATCTCTCTGCTATAATCAGGGTCCCTAAGAGGGGCAGAGCATCACTGCACCTCCATGCAGCTTTAGAAACATTAAAGTATGGGCTCTTCTCAGTGCACAATGAATACTTAAAAAAATACATATTCCGGAGTTACCTGTTAAGACTTAAAATCTGTAGAATATCAGAGAAAAGGATCTGGATATTGGCAGCACTCAGAATTGCTCTGTTTGATGACAGTGCTGCTTTCAGTGGTGTGAAATAAACATCTCTCACAATTTCCAGCATCTGCACGTATTTTCTCTCACTCTGTAAGAGTTCCCTGACAACTCTAGTTCGCTTTTCTGCTGAATCCTTCTGGAGTATTCTCTCCTGTAGAGAAGTGTTAAGAACTCAAGTCAGTGATGGAGAAGTAGAAGTGCTGAGCAGTCAGGCAGCTACATGGAGAACTCCCCCCCACCACCCCTTGCTGGTTTGTGCTGTTCAGGTTGAAGGGGACTTCACAGGGGGCTGTGGAGGACCCCGCTGTCCATCACTTGTCCCCAGTATCACCAGAGAGCCCCTCATATCAGGCCAGCCTGATGGCCAAGTAGAGAGGGGAATTTTAATCTTGGATCTAAAGGAAGGCAGTTTGAAAATTTACTTTTATCCATCTGTCCATCCAAATCAATATTAGGTATCTTATGCTGGTGCTGGCCATGTAATGATGAGAACAAGACAGAGTCCTGTCTTCATGGAGGTTACAGTCTAGTGAGGAAGCCTTTGGCTTGTCTACCCTTGTTTGTTTTCCTATTTCTTTTTCCAAGTAGTGTTTTATTGATTATCCTGCAAATAGAAAAACTGAAATGAGCTAGCCCTCTGCTACAGTTTGAATGTGTCCCTTCCAAAATTCAGGTGTAGCCAATGTGACAGTATTAAGAAGTGGAGCCGTGAAAAGATGACTGGGTCATGAGGACTCCTCCTTCATGTATGGGATCAGGTGCCCTTAGAAAGGGGCTTGGCAGGGGGAATTGGTCCTCTCTTGCCTTCCACCATGTGAGTACTCCAAGAGAAGGCCCTTGACAGATGCCAGCACCTTGATCTTAGATTTCCCAGCCTCATAAAGAATTTCTGTTCTTTGTAAATTACCCAGTCTCATGTATTCTATTGCAGCAGCATGAACAGGTGAAGACAGCTTTTTATTATTAGCTAGTTTGCTTCTCCAACTGACATATGAAAAATCTGAAGCATATGCTCTTCTTTCAGTATTAAGGATCTAACTTCAGTATTAAGGATAGACTTGGAGCTATGAGCCCATCTCTCCTGGCTAGCCAGGTTGCCAGATGTGCTATGTTATATTTCCAACTCTTGTTTTATTTATTTATTATTTTACTTTTTTTCTTTTGAGATGGAGTCTCATTCTTTAGTCCAGGCCGGAGTGCAGTGGTGCGATCTTGCTCACTGCAACCTTCGCCTCCCGGGTTTAAGTGATTCTCCTGCCTCAGACTCCCAAGTAGCTGGGACTAAAGGTGCATGCCACCATGCCCAGATAATTTTTATATTTTTAGTAGAGACAGAGTTTCACCATGCTGGCCAGAATGTTCTCGATCTCTTGACCTTGTGATCCACCCACCTCAGCCTCCTAAAGCGCTGGGATTACAGGTGTGAGTCACCATGCCCAGCCTCTTGTTTTATTTTTTAATGCAGAGGTGAAAATCATACACTAGCCTAAAGACATTCCATAGCCTGATGTTGTGTGTGCTATGTTTATATGGAGAGAGAAATTACTTTTTGTTGCTGGTACTAGATATTTTTTTTCTTTTATCTGCATGTTTCAAAAGCTATAAAATGAGCATCTTTATAGCAGAAAATCTATAATATCTAAATTTCAAAAACATAATGTCCTTCAATTTGAGCCTAGGATTATTATTTTCCCTCCAGCCCTAAATATACCCCACACTGCCCCCAATAAAATATGACAATACTGCTTCTGCCACTCCTGGTGCTGCTTGTGTTCTCATTCAGTGCAGACCTGAGGTAACTCCAGCACTCACCATGGTAAACAGAAAGCTCAAGGAAGGAGTCAGAACTGCTCACATTAATTTTAAGGTGGTGGGCAGGATGGTTCCTTGGTACAATTTAAGATTAACAGGCATACACCACTTAGTAATAACCACTAAGTAAACTAAGTAAACTTAGCTTACTTAGTACACTTAGTAAACTAATGACAAGCAAGGCTTGTCAATGAGGTGGATCAGATTCCAATTTGTCAGATGGCCAATCAGTGAAACAGAAACACCTGCAAAATTGGAAATGGAGGTTAAAGATGCAATTGATGTGTTTCAGCAGCAGAAGGAGGAGTCCAGTAAAAAGAGAACCTGCTACTTTACGCCAGAGGCTATTCTTACATACCAAGGGTGCATTCTCAACTGCAATTTGGTTCCACTACATCCTAACTATTACAGTATAGTTTTCTCTGTTCTTTCATTTCCTTCACCATTCCTTTATTGTACATAAGGTTAACTGATGAATGTGCACAAGGATTTTTTAAAAAATTAGTGGCTAATGATACGTGTTGATCAACACAAATGGAGATGAGAAGGTGAAAAATGCTTCTGTGAAAAGACCTCCTTGGCCAGGTACAGTGGCTCACGCCTGTAATGCCAGCACTTTGAGAGGGCGAGGCAGCTGGATCACCTGAGGTCAGGATTTCGAGACCAGCTTGACCAACATGACAAAACCCTGTCTCTACTAAAAATACAAAAATTAGCCAGGCCTGTTAGCACATGTCTGTAATCCCAGCCACTCAGGAGGCTGAGGCAGGAGAATCACTGGAACCTGGGAGGCCAAGGTTGCAGTGAGCCGAGATCGTGCCACCCCACTCCAGCCTGGGCGACAGAGCAAGACTCCGTCTCAAAAAAAAAAAAAAAAAACACCTCTTTTCTCCCTTCATGGGATGCACATTCAGCAGTTATCTTTATATTCCAATCTGTTATTTTGCTCTCATTGTTTTAACAACAGAAATATATATATATATGTTTTCATTGTCAAACCTTTTGTTGTTATCTTGAGACCACTGTCAGGTATTATTACCAATAGTCATATATATATATGTGTATATATGTGTGTGTATATATGTGTGTGTGTGTGTATATATATATAAATCCTTGCATACCTTGTTCAATTGGAGAATTCAAATGTTTTTCATTTATCATTGTAACATGAAGGGCAAATTTTATAACATTTCTGTACCTACCTCTTATATGTAGGACAATCTGTCTTTAAGTGAGGATCAATTAGTTGATAAAAATGATTCCCAGATAGTTTTTCCTTCAAGTCAAGCACCCTGTTGTTTAAATAAGTGTCTTGTTTAAAATGAAACAATGTGTAATGCTATGTGATCTTCACCAAGATGCGTTAACCATAATTTCACTAACTGGAATTATAATGTAAAAATAGCTTAAGAGAAAAATGAGAGAACTCACTGTAGTTGAAATACTATAAACACACTTTTCTTTTTTTCAGTTTTTTATTTTGAGACAGGGTCTCCCTCTGTCACCCACGCTGAAGTGCAGTGGTGCAATCATGGCTCACTGTAGCCTCGACCTCCCAGGCTCAAGCGATCCTCCTGCCTCAGCCACCAGAGTAGCCACCACAACAGACTAATTTTTGTATTTTTTTTTTGTAGAGACAGGGTTTTGCCATGTTGCCCAGGCTGGTCTCAAACTCCTCTGCTTAAGTGATATACCCACCTTGGCCTCCCAAAGTGCTGGGATTGCAAGCATGAGCTGCCAAACTCTTCTTATTTTCCAAACACATGGTCTGTATAGACTACCTATTTAGACATATCTAATGAGGTAAAAAATACATCTGCATCCCACTTGTCAGTTGGCTTACAGCCCATATTATTTTTTAATATTATATGTGTATTTCTATATGTATATATTTTTAAATATTGGAGTTATCCAACATTTATAATCATTTTGAACTAAGGTTTTCATTGTCAAACCTTTGGTTGTTATCTTGAAACCACTGTCAGGTATTATTACCAATAGTCAGATGAGATACCCTCATATCCCCTGCTCTATGCAACACGTTCCTCCTGGGAGTTCCTAGGGATGGGTTTGGGGCGAGTGGGCACCCATGTCCTGGGGCTCCACGGCCTGCACTGTCTGCAGCAGAGGGATACAGCGAGGGTGTCTGGGGCTGGGAGAGAGCCCCAGGTCTGAGCTCAGGGCTGCAGGACTTAAGATTTTTCTTGCCCAATTGTCTGGCCTTAGGGAAGTCATTTGACTTTTTCTCCCACATGTAACTTTTCTTAATTCTAGTCCTTTGTCTATAAAATGTGGCTAGGAATGTGTCTTTTATAGGATTTTGAGAATGAAAGGTGATAATAAGTGTGTTTGTGTGTTGAAGAAAACAAAACAACGTGCCATGCCCTGGGCTACACAGGATGGGACTGGCCTCTGCCGAGGCTGCAGCTTCCTCCACACTTTACCTTTGACATAGAAAGACGGAGCCCTAGACATTGCGTTCATTAGACTCAACTTTTGAAGTCAGACTGTAAGTTGGTAGATTAATTAGAAACTGTGAGGCTTTGTCCCCATGCCATTTCTTTAAAAGACATCCTAGTATCATAGAGGAAAGTCAGGGAGTAACAACCAGATTGGTTTTGCTCCAAGATGGTTACACTGCTGTCCTTCTGGCTCAACTTCTTTTCAGTCCAGGGCTTATTTGAAAAATAAGTCTGCCAGCTGAATTACCTCTAATTATACTTGAGGTTTTTCTTTTAATCCCCCAAAGGGAAATTTTCAAGGAAAACAAAGAACTAACCAGAATAAAGGCTGAAATTTCACTGTCAGGAGCAAAACCAATGGTAAATTTACATTATGTAATAATTAGCTTACCAGATTAATCAGTGCTTCAAAATTTAAATCATTTTTGCTGAGCCTGGACTTTGTGTCCCAAGAATTGTCTTCTACAACACTTCTTTCCTGAAGATTGAATGGAAACTTGGTTATTGGAGGCAGGTCTTGGCATCTCTGAAAACTCAATACTGTGCCTGCAGGAGGCCCTCAGAAGCCTCTGCCTTCAGCCCCAACCACAGTGTTCCCTACACACAATGAGTTAAGTGCTTGCAAATGGGATGCCACTCTTAAATTTTATGGTTTTTGAAAATAGCCTTTGCTTCCTTTGAACTACATAATACTTGAAAACTAAATCCAGCAAAGCTCCCTCTTCCCTGGGAGCCAGGGGAGTCATGCTGGCCTGGGGCTCCTCCCAGGCTTAGAGACTCACACACATTCCTGGATAACAGGCTTCTTTTTTTTTTCTTTTTCTTGAGCCGGAGTCTCACTCTGTCACCCAGGCTGGAGTGCAATGGCACAATCTCGGCTCACTGCAACCTCCGCCTCCCAGGTTCAAGCAATTCTCCTGCCTCAGCCTTCTGAGGAGCGGGCTTACAGGGCCCGCTACCACGCCCCACTAATTTTTGTATTTTTAGTAGAGATGGGGTTTTGCCATGTTGGCCAGGCTGGTCTGGAACTCCTGACCTCAGGTAATCCGCCCACTTCGGCCTCCCAAAGTGCTGGAATTACAGGCGTGAGCCACCGAGCCTGGCTAGGTAAGAAGCTTCTGCCTCAGCTCTGCTCTGTTCCTTCTCAGTTGAGGGCAAATAGGTTATTTTATTTTTAAGATCCAGAAGGAAAAGCTCACAAAACTCACTCCTTTTTTTCCCACCAAGTGAAAATGTGTCAAAAACAGTTTGCATACCCTTTCTAGACCTGCATATTTAAATAAGGCTTATTCTTTCTTCACTACCTTGTTAACTATTCTTACTGTGGCCTCCCTAAAACTTAGCACATTTTTTTAAAAAGCCCTCCACCCCCACCCCTGCTGCCTGCAGCACCGCAGGGTCCACCCTGGCAACAGAGCAATGGTCCTGTGTTTATGTTGAGGGACGATCATGGTCAGCGACCGTTATTGCTGCCTTCCTCATCAACGACGAAACTACCAATGGCAACCCTTGGATGTCCAGGGATGATGCTGGAAGAATAACTTCAATTTGTAACCAAGACTCCTTTTACCTTACTCTACTGAGGCAAAAACAAATTTTTATTTTGGAGATACCACATTGCTCTGGCAGCCTGAGCCTCTGCAGAAGAACCCAGGTCTGCAAAGCTGCAGCCAGCTAGCTCTAGTCCTAGATGGCAGGAGGTCCCGCCTGAGCCTAAGTGCTTCCTGTCTGCTCCAGGGAGTCTTCTTATGATTTCTTTTGTCCTCTGCTCTGTGGCTGTCTCATACCAGCCCAGCATGTATCCATACTTATGGTTTGGGCGGAGGGAGGAGATCTACTTTGTTTCCTTTTGAGACAGGGTCTCACTTTTTCACCCATGCTGGAGTGCAGTGGTGCAATATTGGCTCACTGCAGCCTCCACCTCCCAAGCTCAATTGATCCTCCCACCTCAGCCTCCCAAGTGGCTGGGACTACAGGCACACGCCACCATGCCTGGCTAATTTTGTTCATTATTTTTTTAGAGACAAGGTCTCACTATGTTGCCCAGGCTGGTCTCAAATTCAAGTGCTCCTCCTGCTTTGGGATCTCAAAGTGATGGGATTACAGGCATGAGCCACTGTGCCCAGCCAGTATCTTGCACTCCAGCGTGGGTGATGGTGTGAGGCTGTCTCAAAAAACAAAAACAAAAACTCTCAAGTTGGACCAAGATTAAGATAATGCAAACAGCACACAATTGTATTGTGGATCTCACAGATAAGGGAGCCATCTGTCTCTGGGAGATCACCTGACTACACAGGCTCACATGAAAGTTTATGCATTAAAATTCAGGTGTCATCATGGAACCCCCAGACCACCTTGGCTATTTTAGAACCTGCTCACTTACAACTGGGCTTTGTTTCACATGCCGGCTCAGCAGCAACTCACTTTTTTAAATATAATTTTTTCTTTGTGGATAGGACATTGATTCGGCATAGTAATTTTGTTCGAACCTAAAATTGGCAAGGTCACTCATTTTATATTATATGTTTAACTGCCAGAATTTTTACAGCTTAATTCTAGATTCCGATGCTATCTTTTACTTAGTTTTTATGGATGAATTCAGACGAAGTAACATGGCAGAAACTTTGCACATTTATAAGACAACGATCATTTTGGGTTGGTGGGTCTTTGCCTTGGCTCTCCAGGACATCTAAGGAAGACCATTAAAAAAAAGCTCGGAGAACATGTTAGGAATTTTTCTCTAGGATGGAGCATAGGCAGACACTATTTTCCAGAGACATTCTAGTCATTGCTGATGCTTCTGCCAGCAAACACTCAGCTGCCTGGATTAGGGGCCAGAAATAGTTGTGAAAATGACAGGTAGAGTTCAGGAACAATTATAATTCTGGCGGCCAGCCATCACCATGGTTGCATGGTATCAGTGTAAACATTATAGGCAGACAAAAACCAGGAGCAAATAATCACTGGGCAGCAGGATGGTAGGTAGGTAGGTAGGTAGGTGGATGGATAGATAGATACATGGATGGACACACACACACAGTCCTGGATTTGACAGATAATCCCTATTACACAAGCCTCTCTGGGAGGGTTTGTTTTTTTTTTTATGAGATGGAGTCTTGCTCTTGTCACCCAGGCTGGAATGCAGTGCTGCAATCTTGGCTCACTGCAACCTCTGCCTCCCAGGTTCAAGGGATTCTCCTGCCTCAGCCTCCTGAGTAGCTGGGATTACAGGCACCTGCCACCATGCCCGGCTAATTTTTGTGTTTTTCGTAGGGACAAGATTTCACCATGTTGGCCAGACTGGTCTCGAACTCCTGACCTCAGGTGATCTACCCACCTTGGCCTCCCAGAGTGCTGGGATTATAGGCGTGAGCCACTGCACCCGGCTGGAAGGGTCTTTAAAACAATTATCTCAGAGAAGCTTTCACTTTCCCCTCCTTTGTCTCCTGAGGCTCTGAGTGGATATCCAGGTTTAAAAATAAACCCTAATGTAAGGAAAATCAGCTTTTCTATTTTTATCCTAATTCAACACTGACATTTAGCTGTGGTTCTTCCTCCTAGAGGTCTCTGCATTTCTTTTGTGGGCTTTGTGCCCAAGCTCTTTAGTGTTAAATAGTAGAGAATCAAATGAGAATCGAATACGTATTTTTTCTAATTCAATTTTTTAAAAAATCAAAGAAATTTCCAGGCATTAAGGAGTTTTGCATTTTTCCAGTTTTATTACAGGCAGACAATGTAGCAATAGAGGGCCTGATTTCCAGCAATAAGGAACTTTCAGCCCAAATTTCATGCATTATTTTATGAACATGATTAGCTGTTCGGGTCAACAGCCAGTTGAAAAGACGTCATTCAGTTTGAATTTTATTTGGCAGAGGAACTTGAGGAGAAAGAGTCTCAGAGGAACTGCTCCAAGTCATCGTTCCCTTAGGTGTCAATGATCCCAGAAACGGTTCTCACCAAGAGTTAGGTCTTTCAAATGTGAGAGTGGCACTTCAGAGGAGGAAGCACCTTAGTTTTGTCCTTATTGCTTTCTTGCTACAAAGAGGGGCTTTTCTGGGATCTGTATGCCTGGGGTTTGAGGCAATAGCTTCACCCTTAGGAATAAAAGTGGGTGAAAGAATCCAATAAAGTTTCCAGGGAGTCAGGAATCAGCAGATGTTGAAAGGACTTCGGAAGAATTTGGAACCTGTGTAATGGGGTTATATATGTTGATCTTTCCCTTTAGTGAACCAGGGGAAAATGAATGATATTAGAGGCCTGGGTGCTGTTTTTCAGGTTTTCATAGGCTAAAGGATGGATGGAGACTATGTCCACCCTTTTGGGAAGAATTATCTCCACGAATTTCAAAGAGATGGTGGCTGGCATAATGAGACAAAAACGGCAGCCTCTGACAAGCAGAAAGGGGAGTCTGGACTAAATGCCCATCTGGCGTTCCCACCCCGGGATTCCCATCCCAGCCCGCGCGTCCTGTTAACAGGCGCTAATCATGCTGTACCACCTATTTATGTATTGGCCTCATCCTCCACAAAGGCAGGAACTGTCTTATTTTGCTGCCCAGTCCCAGGATTTAGCAGAAGGTCTAGCATGTGGTTAGCGCCTGCAAATATTTAGAGAATGAAACTAAAAAGATGAGGAATTGCCCTCTGCTTGAGAAGTTTCCTGAAAAGGTCGATTTAGGGGCAGGGCAGCCAGCAAGCAGAGCTCCAGCCTGTAAAGGGCTTAGATATCCCTGGAAGGCATTTAGACTCCTCTTGGGATGGCTGGGCGTGGTGGCTCAGGCCTGTAATCCCAGCACATTGGGAGGCTGAACCAGGAGGATGGCTTGAGCCCAGGAGTTCAAGGCTATGGTGAGCTATAATTGTGCCACTGTACCCCAGCATGGGTGACAGAGCGAGGCCCCATCTCAAATAAATAAATAAATAAATAAATAAATAAAATAAAGACTCCTTTCTCAGGGAGATGCTTATATCAGGTGATTGGGCAGAATAAGCCACTTGGGCACTTTGTGGCGGAAGGGGAGGACTAAAGTAAGGGTTGTGCTATGGTAACAGCAGAAAGGTAGGTCTTTTTTTTTTTTTTTTTTTGAGATAGGGTCTGGCTCTATTGCCCAGGCTGGAGTGCAATGGCGCAATCTTGGCTCACTGCAACCTCTACCTCCCTGGTTCAGCGATTCTCCTGCCTCAGCCTCCCAAGTAGCTGGAACCACAGGTGTGCCTCACCACGCCTGGCTAATTTTAGTATTTTTAGTAGAGACGGGGTCTTACCATGTTGGCCAGGCTGGTCTCAAACTCCTGGCCTCAAGTGATCCACTCACCTTGGCCTCCCAAAGGGCTGGGATTACAGGCTGAGCCACTGCACCCAGCCAAGCATGGGTCTTAATGACGGCAGGTATGTGCTGCTGAGTTCATTTGGGGCGGCAGGCAGAGGGGATGCTGCCACCAGCAGTCCTCCATGTGTGCTCCTGCCCGGCCCTGCACTGTCCTTTAAAGAAGCATTAACAAATACTTCCAGAATATCAGGTTAATAAGGCAACAAATGATTTGCCTGCTAGGGGTGCTCATAAGTCTTTTACTCCTAACAGCCCCCCATGGTGAGTTTGTGTTAGGGACTGCCATCCCACGCCTTCAAACATCAAAGGTGACTTCTCCATGGACATAAAATGGTTCTAAAACAGTATTTTTCCCTACATAGAAATCAGCTATGTGAATGAAAACATAATTCTCAGCATTTCTTGAATCCTGGTTATTTCATGTAACCAAGAATGCTTGGATTCTGAATATAGCACTTGCAAAATTATTCTTTTTTGCCTGATGAACTAGCTTTATTATTTATTTATTTATTTATTTATGACAGAGTGTCACTCTGTTGCCCAGGCTGGAGTGAAGTGGTGTGACCTCTGCTCACTGAACCTCCCCGGGTTCAAGTGATTCTTCTGCCTCAGTCTCCTGAGTAGTTAGGATTACAGGCGTGCCACCATGCCCAGCTAATTTTTGTATTTTTAGTAGAGATGCGGTTTCACCACGTTAGCCAGGCTGGTCTTGAACTCCCAACCTCAAATGATCTGCCCGCCCGGGCCTCCCAAAGTGCTGGGACTGCAAGCGTGAGCCACCGCGCCCAGTCGGAACTCACTTTAAACCCATTTTTTTTCTTTAATGAATTTGAATCTCAGCTAAGAAAAAACAGAACTATTCTTAGTTTCACCCCCCTCAAAAAAAATTTCCCCTGAAGTTCTCTCAAGGCTCAACTGTATAAATGGCAAAGCAAAATGCAAATTTCTAACTTTCCCCCACAACCAAATAGTGCTGCTCAAGTTAACATAGTGCAGGTCATGCTTTTAAGTGGCTTAAGTATTACTCATATTACGAAACTACAAAACACCCTTTTTAATAATACTTCATGAAAATAAAATTCTTTGCAGAAATGACAAGTTAAAGCTTCCCAATAGAGCTTATATAATGGTTTATGAATTTCTTTATCACGTGGGTCTAAGTCTACAGAAAAGCAACGGCATAAAAATGCAGCAGCAACTTTACCTTCATGAATAAACTGAATGTTGTCTTTGGGTCACATTTTGTTGGAATAACATTTCCTTCAAAATCTTTGCTCTCTTTACCACGTTTCTTCAGCAGAAAATATGACAAAAATTCCAGAGGTTTGTCCTAAAGAATGCCCCCCACCCCGCCCCGCCAAGAAAAATTCCCATTTAAAACATTCATCTGAAATACAGGTGTTAACAGTGCAGCAGAAGAGAGAACACACTTTTTAGCAGGGATTTCAGCTTTCTACCTAATTAATTTACATGTCCAGAAAACCGAGCGACTAGTACTCAATTCGAGTCAGTACATGAGACTTTCTAGTTAATCTCATATTCCAGTTACCATACGTACTCTTGGTTCTCAACAATTTGTCACAATCCAGTTAAGACACCAGAGTTTTATGGGAGGGTCTCTCAAGATCTTTGGAACCAAAGTGGCCCACACCATCCCCTCGGCCAAATGAGGAAAGGGAACAGGAGGGATCTTGTCGCCTTTCACGGGGAAGAAGAAGGCCTGGGAAAGAGGCTGCAGTAGCAGAATTGCTAGGAAAAACATGCTGGGCCTCTCAAATTTGGTTCCCTCTCAGGCTATAGGTTTGAGCACCATCCAAATGATATCATACATGGTTATTTTTTAAATAATTAGGTGGAAATAAGTACACTGAACTGACACCAAGCACGCTGAGTAATCCTTCGGTGTTTTGGGAGACAGTGCGGGGGCATCTCTGTGAATATCCCTGCTCATTTTATCAGCAAGACTCGCCAAAGGCCTTTCGTCATTGGGCTGCCTGAGCCTCACTGCGTAGCTGAGACTTCACAGAAGACAAACTACAGCTAATGCAGCTTCGCAGCCCCCACCCAGTGCAGAACAGCTACGCCCAGAGATGCCTGGTGCAGACCCAGAAGCCACACTGAAACAGGAGCAGATACTCGATAATAAGGAGAGAGAGAACGTGTGCAGAGACAGTGTTAAACTCACCCACAAAGTAGAATTATGATGGTGGAAAAGAAAGATTTGAGACTCTCCTTGAGAATTCCTTGGAAACTGGAGAATTTAGGTTATTGAATATGTTAACATCAGCCCTATCTCCATCCTATTCGTATTCCTGACTTCCCTCAGATGGAGAGCTGCACGTTGCATTTTCTTTCTTTCTTTCTTTCTTTTTTTGAGATTGAGTCTCTGTCACGCAGGCTGGAGTGCAGTAGTGGCACGACCCCAGCTCACTGCAACCTCCACCTCCGGGTTCAAGCGATTCTCCTGCCTCAGCCCTCTGAGTAACTGGGATTACAGGTGCCCACCACCATGCCCAGCTAATTTTTGTATTTTTAGTAGAGATGAGGTTTCACCATGTTGGCCAGGCTGGTCTCCAACTCCTGACCTCAAATGATCTGCCTGCCTCAGCCTCCCAAAGTGCTGGGATTAAAGGTGTGAGCCTGGCCACACTGCATATTCCTATAGCCATGCTGTCCTCTTTGGGGCTGTGAGAGCTGTCTGGAGACTGACCTCTCACCATTTTCTGAAATGTGGACTGGCTTCTTCTCACTGTTTTCTGAAGTGTAGACTGACCTTAATGAGAGAGAATCTTGGATCTGTGTCTGATGAAATTGTTTCTTTGGGCTTCTCCTACACCCGTCCCCAACCGAATTACTGATTTGCTTCTTTCTGTTCTGTTGTGTTCTCTTTCCCTTCCCCTCTCATCTAGCACCCCTTCCCTTCATCTTTTCACATCTGGGTCACACTTTCTCAGGTTTCTCCTCAAACTAGGAATTGGTTTCACTGTTGAGTAAAGTTTATGTGAAATATAAAGCCACTAGCATGTTTTACATATATATATATATATATAAAGTCACTTCTGACTGAAATTAAGCACAAGACAGAAAACAGGGCACAATGTAATAAACTTTAAATAACCTAGAAGATTTTCCTACTTGTCTGTCTTGTGTACTTAACACATCTTGTGCCCAGAATCCTTAGTGGCTGTTCTCATAAACTGATGTCATTTCTCTGAGGAATTGTGCGCTGAAAGGGATAAACTGGTCAAAAAAATTAATAATAACTGCAAACAGAATGTATTTAAATGTTGGTTTTCATAGTTTACTTTCTTCAGAGAAAACACTTACAGAATCTTCTTTTGACAGCTCCATCAATCTGTCTGCCAGAGCTTGTGCAGTCTCTTGGTTGTTCAGAATGTTGGTCATACCCATGGTGTCAAACATAAACTGCCCTGTAAATATAAGGCCACATGCCCTGCAATTGATTTATGCAAGAAATGTGATTTAAAAACAACAACTCAGTCCTCACAGTTGCTTTTTTTTTTTTTTTTTTTTTTTTTGGAGACAGGATCTTACTCTGTTGCCCAGGCTAGGGTGCTGTGGCAAAATCTTAACTGCAGCCTTGATTCCCTGAGCTCAAGTGATCCTTCCGCCTCAGCCTCTCAAGTAGCTGGGACTATAGGCATGCACCACCATGCCTGCTTACTTTTTTAACTATTATTTATTTCTTTATTTTGAGATGGAATCTCGCTCTTGTCACCTAGGCTGGAGTGCAGTGGCACAATCTGGGCTCACTGCAACCTCCGCCTCCTGGGTTCAAGCAATTCTACTTTCTCAGTCTCCTGAGAAGCTGATATTACAGGCACCTGCCACCACGCCCATCTTTTTTTTTTTTTTTTTTTTTTGTAGTTTTGGTAGAGACCAGGTTTCACCATGTTGGCCAGGCTAGTCTCGAACTCCTGACCTCAAGTGATCCTCTTGCCTCGGCCTCCCAAAGTGCTGGGATTACAGGCGTGAGCCACTGCGGCCAGCCAATTTTTTAACTTATTGTAGAGATGGAGTCTTGCTATGTTTCCCAGGCTGGTCTCAAACTCCTAGCCTCAAGCAATCTACCCACCTCAGCCTCCCAAAGCATTGGGACTACAGACATGAGGCATCGTACTAGACCCACAGTTGTTTTTTAGTGGATAAAAATGCCAAGAATAGCAGTAAAACTTCTATTACCCAATGAGGATTTCTACTATGATAAAATATAAAATGAACCAAAGTAATCTAAATGTCTAGCATATAAAAAGTGCCCACTCTGGCAAAGCTGATATTGAATGAAATGTATAAATTGGACAATAAGGAGAGAGCATGTAAAAAGGAGCTCAATAAGTTTAAATGTTAGACTCTCGATCCTACCAGAAGTTCCTCTATCTTCTCCTTTATCTTCATGCTCAAATAGACATTTTTCTTTTTTTTTTTTTTTTGAGATAGGGTCTCACTCTGTTGCCCAGGCTGGAGTGCGGTGATGCAATCTCAGCTCACTGCAACCTCTACCTCCCCGGCTCAAGCAATTCTCGTGCTTCAGCCTCCTGAGTAGCTGGGATTACAGGCACACGTCACCACACCCAGCTAATTTTTCTATTTTTCTGTGGAGACAGTGTTTTGCCATGTTGCCTAGGCTGGTCTCAAATTCCTGAGCTCGAGCAATCCACCTGCCTCAGCTTCCCAAACTGTTGGGATTACAGGCTGAGCCACTGCACCAGGCTTCAAATATTTAAATATTTTAAAGTCCAAAGTAAATAACATGCAAACATACATACACAGACCTCTTTTAATTTTTAAAATATTTTTAACACGATGCAGTTACTTAAAAAATTGTTGGGCCAGGTGCAGTGGCTCAAGCCTGTAATCCCAGCACTTTAGGAGGCCGAGGCGGGCGGATCAAGACCGCCCTTGGTCAGGAGATCAAGACCATCCTGGCTAACAGAGTGAAACCCCCTCTGTACTAAAAAAACTACAAAAAGAAATTAGCTGGGCGTGGTGGCAGGCGCTTGTAGTCCCAGCTACTTGGGAGGCTAAGGCAGGAGAATGGCGTGAACCCAGGAGGTGGCGCTTGCAGTGAGCCGAGATCGTGACACCGCACTCAAGCCTGGGTGACAGAGTGAGACTCCGTCTCAAAAAAAAAAAAAAAAAATTATTTTTCCATTTTCTTCTCATTGCCTACGTATATTATTTCATAAATACTCTTATCTTTAGCCAGGTGTGGCAGCTACTGGGGAGGCTGAGGCGGGCAGATCACTTGAGGTCAGGAGTTTGAGACCAACCTGGCCAACATGGCGAAACCCCGTCTCTACTAAAAATATAAAAAATAGGCTGGGCACGGTGGCTCATGCCTATAATCCCAGCACTTTGGGAGGCCGAGATGGGCGGATCACTTGCGGTCGGGGGTTTGAGACCAGCCTGGTCAACATAGTGAAACCCTGTCTCTACTAAAAATACAAAAATTAGCTGGGCGTGGTGGTGCACGCCTGTAATCTCAGTTACTCAGGAGGCTGAGGGAAGAGAATCCCTTGAACCCGGGAGGCGGAGGTTGCAATGAGCCGAGATCACACCATTGCACTGCAGCATGGGGGACAAAAGTGAAACTCTGTCTAAAAAAAAAGAAAGAAAGAAAGAACTAGGAGAAATACTTTCTCCGTGTTTACAACTTCATAACCATTTTTAAATAATGGTTGAACACCTCCTAAATGTGATAGAGTAGGTAGTACAAATAAGCAGGAAGGCAAATCCCTGTTTTGGAGGCATTTCTGTAAAGAGACATAGGACATATATTGACAGATATCTGCATGCACGCTTGTGTGTTACAGCTCTTGTGTAGATGGTAACTATGTAAACAGACCTTAAATATGGAGCTGGGCAGAGGAAAAGAAGAAAGGCATAAATAGAGGGTGATTTGATTCATACGGTGTTTTAGTCAGGCGGAAAGTAGTAGGGGAAAAATTGAATAGATATGAATAGTTGCAGATGAGAAAAAGAAAAACTCTTTACCTAGATGGTGAAATATACTTAATTTTACAGAATGGACTAATTTAGGAAAAGATGCAAAGTGGAGGAAGTAAATTGTTTTCAAAGGGCTCTGCTGTGATCATTCATTCCATCATGGGGCTGGAATGTGAATGGAAAAATTCATTCAACCATGTCCAATAGACTCAGCAAAGGCCCATGGAGCCCATCACTAAATTATATTTTTTAGATAGAAAATAAATAGAATTTAAATTGTAGAACAATTTATATAATAGTTGCTGGGGTATAAGAGGTGCTTAACTTTCAGAGCAAACTCTAGTGGGAAAAGTGCACAGCTCTCTGGCTTAGCAAACAGCAAATTGTGTCCAGGTAAATAAGTGACAAAGAATTAATAAGGTGGTAAAATGTTAAAATAAGAACCAGCTTCAACATTTTTGAACCTGAATATATTTGTTCTTAGCGGGTATTCATTACATTTGAAAGGAAGTGTGAGCAACCTAGGAGATAAAGTTTTACTGGAGTTAAAATTTTACTTGTGCCACAACTAGTATTCACTCGGGATATGAAAGCAACTTCATAATTAACCTGCAACAGAAGTAGCAAGACTGCTTACCTATCATCCTGCCACTGATGCTCTTCTGCAGTTCCTTGAAGAGAGGATACAGCTGCTTCCTTACTGTTTTCAAGGTTTCTTCTAGGAAGTCTGCGAAGCTGGACCATGTCTGTAGCTTTGCTTCGCAGAAGTAGATGGCATAGGGGGCCTTTCCCCATTGGGATCCCAGCCAATCACTAAGAACTGACAAGATTTTCTTCTGTTATTATTGCAGGCTTGAGCTCAGATGAAAGAATTCTACGTCTTGTTTAAAGTACAACAAAAACTTAGTTGCATTTGTATTGAGTTTATTATCGTTTCTCATTAGAAGACTAAGACAAACACCCATCCTCTGTTTTCAAAGGTAAAATTAGAAACTCAAAAAGGATTCAATGAATCATTTCAAATGCATCTCTTTGATAGCTGAGGCTGACGTATTCCATTCAAAGTTAAAAAAAACAAAACAAAACAGCTGCTGGATTGTGCATTGGGAAGCTGAGAAGTCATCTAAGGAAGAATGCATTGCTGTATCTTCCCAGCCTACAAGTGAAAACACAAGAAATCCCACACTACACGGCTTCCCCATCAGGCCACTGAAAGTCAACCCTGTCATAGCCAAATCCTTATCTTTCTTAAATTATGTCAAACTGCTACCTCGCTCTACAAATCTGTCTACAGGACTATAGCAGATGCTTAAAGAAAGTTTCTCTTCTTAAAAAACAATTACTGGATGATGCACTGGTATGTTAAATTTGATTTTCTGTCCTGAGTGGATACATAGCCTTACTTGCTTTGTTTCCTCTACTGTTACTGATAGACATGTGGAAAGCTTCACAACATGTTTTTGTTTTTGTTTTTGTTTGAGACAGAGTCTTGCTTTGTTACCCAGGCTGGAGTATAGTGGCGCGACCTCGGCTCACTGCGACCTCCGCCTCCCAGGTTCAAGCAATTCTTGTGCCTCAGTCTCCCAAGTAGCTGGGATTATAGATGCATGCCACTACTGCCTGGCTAATTTTTGTATTTTTAGTAGAGACGAGGTTTCACCATGTTGGCCAGGCTGGTCTCAAACTCCTGAGCTCGTGATGCTCCTGCCTCGGCCTCCCAAAGTGCTTGGATTACAGGTGTGAGCCACCGCACCCAGCCACAACATACTTTTTTTTTTTTTTTTAAATAAGGAGAATGAGAACAAGAGAGGGAAAAGGAAGATGAATAGGAGGAAGGGAAGGCAGAGGAGGAGAAAAAGAAGAAAACCTGTTCCCAGCCAGATGTGATGGGTCACTCCTGTAATCCCAGCACTTTGGGAGGCCGAGGTGGGTGGATCACAAGGTAAAGAGATCGAGACCATCCAGGCCAACATGGTGAAACCTCATCTTCACTAAAAATACAAAAATTAGCCGGGCATGGTGGCGGGCGCCTGTAGTCCCAGCTACTCAGGAGGCTCAGGCAGGAGAACCGCCTGAACCCAGGAGGCAGAGGTTGCAGTGAGCCAAGATCGAGACCATGCCATTGCACTCCAGCCGGGCGACACAGCAAGACTCTGTCTCAAAAAAAAAAAAAAAAAAAAAGAAGAAGAAGAAAGAAAGAAAGAAGGAAGGAAGGAAGGAAAGAAAGAAAGAAAGAAAAAAAGAAAGAAAGAAAACCTGTTCCCTATTACCAGCAACAGTGTTCACAGCCTGCTGCGCTCTGCTAGGCCAGTTCCTCTCTCCACAGAGCCAAATATGCTATCATTTGGTGACGTTGCTATATTAACTAAAATTAGCAAGTGACCTCTGCTTCAAAACTATATTAGGTCAATGCACTTTTGTTTTATCTATAAAGAATCTTTTCCCTTACCAGTTTCACAATTGTGCCAGTTTTCCCAAGTTCTAAAAGGCCCTTGGCATTTAGGAGTAGAGAAGCAATGCTTTATATAGTTTGCATCACTCTCAGCCCTATTTGATAGGAATCAAGGGTGTTTTAAAGCGGAAAATGACTGGCGTCAGTGTAACAAAGCAATTTGACTCTCTTGTTGGTCAGCCCATGTTACATTTTAATCTAAATTTGCAGCTTTAGTACCTAAATGAAAGTTTGCTTTCAGGTGTATTTTCTCTGATTGTTTTTCCTCTCAGATAATGCTACTGTAATGGAAACTAAGCCAGCCTCTTTGCCATCTCTTCACAGCTACAATTTATTTTTCCAAATAAAACCATATTGACTATATTTTACCAAGAAAAGTTATTCTTTGTACTTATTATTTTTCTAGATCAGCAACTTTGCTTAATTGTTAAAGATTATGTTTTCAACAGAGTTTTTGTAAATGATGGTTTGGGGCAAATTGTACAATAAATAATTCTCTTCTAAGCAAATGACTGAATGATGTGAGATTACCTAGTTTGGGAAGTAATAGCGTTCCTTCAGGGGAAGAATGAAAGAGAGTAATGGATATCAGCCATACCAGTACTATTAACTGGATTTTGTCTTTTGATGATCCTGGAGTTGGCTTGTGTTATTGGACATGGCACTCAGCTCCCATAACACTTACTGTGCTGGTAAGAGCCAGTTGCAATCCCAGTGGGGGCCGTAAAGAATGTGCCAGTTAGTTGAGACAGCTGGGAAAGAACTTCAGTTCCTGCCTCTGCATAGTCAAAAATACTTTTGTTAGTTTACTCATATGTTTTGCCATGGAAGACGATATAACTTGGATATTTGTTCCTTCCAAATCTCATGTTGAAATCTAATCCCTAGAGTTGGAGGTGGGGCCTGGCAGGAGGTATCTGGATCATGGGGGCAGATCCCTCATGAATGGCTAGTGCCATCCCCTTAGTGATGAGTGAGCTCTCACTCTGAGGTCACACAAGATCTGGTTGTTTAAAAGTGTGTGGCACCTCCTCCCTCTCTCTTGTTCCCGCTCTTGCCATGTGACACGCCAGCTGCCCCTTCACCCTCTGCCATGATTATAAGCTCCCCGAGGCCCTCACCAGACGCCAAGCAGATGCCAGTGGCATGCTTCCTATACAGCTTGGAGAACCACGAAGTAATTAAACCTCTTTTCTTTATAAATTACCCACCCTCAGGTATTTCTTTATAGCAATGCAAGAACAGACTCATCCAGAGCAGTTAAATATTATGTACGGGCACTAAAGAGATGGCCAAGAAAGGCCGCTAGCAGTTCTTGTCTTCCATTCAAACCACTCCATTGAACAGTCCATGGACACTTTATAGTTCACCCCTAAATACTGAAGCCGAAACAATCTGAGGACTAAACTCCAGGATGGGGAAAGAGGGCATGGAGTTTGATCTGGGGCTTATTTTCAGATTTGGAATACCCAACCCAAAGAAAGAGAAAAATCTATATATTTTTTCTAAAATAGTCTGACTCAAAGGATAAGTCTCATTATAAGAGGACAGATTTTAAAAAGTTAAACACAGGATGGAATATGATGATTAAAATTTAGCCCCTTCCCTGGGCAAAGACTTCATGACTAAAACACCAAAAGCAATTGCAACAAAAGCCAGAATTGACAAATGGGATCTAATTAAACTAAAGCACCTCTGCAGAGCAAAAGAAACTATCACCACAGTGAACAGGCAACCTACAGAATGGGAGAAAATTTTTGCAATCTATCCATCTGACAAAGGGCTAATATCCAGAATCTACAAGGAACTTAAACAAATTTACAAGAAAAAAAGAAAAAAAAATACAAAAAAAACCCAACCCCATCAAAAAGTGGCCGAAGGATGGGAACAGACACTTCTCAAAGGAAGACATTTATGAGGCCATCAAACACATGAAAAAAAGCTCATCATCACTGGTCATTAGAGAAATGCAAATCAAAGCCACAATGAGGTACCATCTCATGCCAGTTAGAATGGTGATTATTAGCAAGTCAGGAAACAACAGGTGCTGGTGAGGCTGTGGAGAAATAGGAACGCTTTTACACTGTTGGGGGAGTGTAAATTAGTTCTACCATTGTGGAAAACAGTGTGGTGATTGCTCAAGGATCTAGAACCATAAATACCATTTGACCCAGCAATCCCATAACTGGGTATATACCCAAAGGATTATAAATCATTCTACTATAAGGACACATGCACACGTATGTTTATTGCAGCACTGTTCACAATAGCAAAGACTTGGAACCAACCCAAATGTCCCTCAATGGTAGACTGGATAAAGAAAATGTGGCACATATACACCATGGAATACTAGGCAGCCATAAAAAACAATGAGTTCATGTCCTCTGCAGGGACATGGATGAAACTGGAAGCCATCATCCTCAGCAAACTAACACAGGAACGGAAAACCAAACACCGCATGTTCTCACTCATAAGTGGGAGTTGAACAATGAGAACACATGGACACAGGGAGGGGAACATCATACACTGGGGCCTAGGACGGTTGGGGGGAAAGGGGAGGAGAGCATTAGGACAAATAGCTAATGCATGCAGCGCTTAAAACCTAGATGACGGGTTGATAGATGCAGCAAATCACCATGGCACATGTATACCCATGTAACAAAGCTACACACACTGTACTTATATCCCAGAACTCAAAGTAAAAAATAAATAAATAAATAAATAATAAAAAATAGCCCCTTCAGTGGCACAACATATAGATTGAATTATTTAATTCAGCATACAGGTTGAATTACTTGGAATGAAATGGGTAATTTATTTTAACTATTTGTGGTCCAAGAATAAATACTCCAAAATGCTTCAATTGCTTCATGAAACAAGATGACAGCAGCTGAAAGTTTGGGATGTCTCTCACCTACTGATGTCTACAGCACTTTCATTGACAAATTCATCAATGAAATCAAATAGAGAGTCCAATGTACATACATAGTCAATAGATTTCAACAAAGGTACAAATTAAATTCATTGGAAAAAGGATAGTAGTTATAAAGAACGGTGATGAAACAACTAGCCATATGTTAAAAAAAATTAACTTCTATCCATATCTCATATATCACATTAAAAAAATAGTCAAGTGGATCACAGACCTAAAAGTCAAACTTAAAGCTATAAATATTTAGAAAAAACATAGGAGAAAATCTCAGTGGCCTTTGGTTAGGCAAATCGTGTTTAGATATGATGCCAAAGCATGATCTATACAAGAACATTTGATATATTTGATTTCATCGAAATTAAGAACTGTACTTCAGGCTGGGCACAGTGGCTCATGCCTGTAATCCCAGCACTTTGGGAGGCCGAGGTGGGCGGATCACCTGAGGTCAGGAGTTCAAGACTAGTCTGGCCAACATGGTGAAACCCTGTCTCTACTAAAAATATAAAAAAAGTAGCTGGGCATGGTGGTGGGCATCTGTAATCTTGTAATCCCAGCTACTCAGGAGGCTGAGGTAGGAGAATCCCTTAAACCTGGGAGGCGGAGGTTGCAATGAGTCGAGATTGTGCCATTGCACTCCAGCCTGGGTAACAAGAGCGAAACTCTGTCTCAAAAAAAAAAAAAAAAAAAAAAAGAAGAACTCTGCTTGAAAAGAAACTGTTCAAAGAAGGAAAATATAAGTCACAGACTGGAGAAAATATTTGCAAGTTACTTATCCAGTATGTGCAAAGAGTTCTTAAAACTGAATAAGAAACAAACAACCCAGTCTTTAAGATGGTCAAAAGAATGGCAAATAAGCATATGAAAAGATCTTGAGCATCATTAGTCATTAGAAAAATGCAAATTAAAACCACAATGAGATACCACCACATACCCACCCAAATGGCTAAAATTAAAAAGACTGGCCATACCAAGTGTTAGAATGATGGGCAGCTAGAGTTCTCAGATACTGCTTGTGGAAATGTAAAATGCTAAAGTCACTTTGGAAATCAGTTTAGCTGGTGTTTTTATAAAGTTAAACATACACCTACCTATAACCTTGCCACTCTACTCCCAGGTATTCATCCAAGAGAAATGAAAGCATATGTTCATAGCAGCTTTATTTGTAAAAGCAGAAACCAGGAAGAACTCAAATTTATCTATCAACAAATTAATGGATAAACAAATTGTAGTATACATGTACAATGTAATAATTCCCAGTAGTAAAAAGGAGACATTGATACATACATCGAATGGATAAATCTAAAATAATGATTGAGTGAAGAAAGTCAGACAGATAATACATACTATATGATGCCATTTATAGAAGATTCTAGGTCAGTGCTCACTTTGGCAGCACATATACTAAAATTGGAACAATACAGAGAAGATTAGTATGGCCTCTGCACATGGATGACCTGCAAATTTTTGAAATGTTCCATATTAAAAAAGAAAAAAGGAAAAGGAAAATTCTAGGCCAGGTGGGATGGCGCACGTCTGTGATCCCAGCAGGCTGAGGAAGGAGAATTGCTTGAGCCTAGGAGCTCAAGACCAGCCTGGGAAGCGTAGGGAGACCCTGTCTCTACTAAAAATAAAAAAATTAGCCAAGTGTGGTGGTGTGCGCCTGTAGTCCCAGCTACTCAGGAGGCTGAGGTGGGAGGATCGCTTGGCCCCAGGAAGTTGAGGCTGCACTAAGCCTTGATTTCACCACTGCACTCCAGCCTGGGCAACAAAGCAGACCCTGTCTCAAAAAAAAAAAAAAAAAAAAAAAAAGGAAAATTCCAGAAGATGAAAACTAATATACGTGAAAGAAAGACCAGTGGTTGCCTCAGGTTGGGGGTCGGGAGAAGCAAGAGAGAGAAATTATGGAATGGCATGAGGAAAGTTTTGGGGGTAACGAATATGTTCATTTTCTTGATTTTTCTTATGGTTTCATCGGATAAGCATACATATGTCAAAATTTAGTCAACTGCACACTTTAGTTATGTACAGTTTATTGTGTATTAGTTATATTTAAAAATGTTTTTAATGCCAAAAAGAATGAGTCTCAGATTCTCAGATTTTTGGCTTATGCAGTAACTGTTGAATGATATTTTTACGGAGGAATCTGGGGAAGGGGTAGGTTTGGTGCTGGGGAGGCAATCAAGGGTCTGATTTATCCTTGAGGTGTCTATTAAATGTGCAAATTAAACATCCAGTATGAAGATTCCAAGTGGGAATTAGATATGAGTCTGCAGCTCAGAGATTTCAGAGCTGGAGACATAAATTTCGGGGTTCTCAGCATATAAATTATATTTAGAGTCATAGTGATATGGTTTGGCTGTGTCCCCACCCAAAATCTCATCTTGAATTGTAATAATCCTCACGTGTCAAGGGTGGGACCAGGTGGAGATAATTGAATTAAGGGGGCAATCTCCCTATCCTCTTCTCGTGAGAGCGAGTGAGTTCTCATGAGATCTGATGGTTTTATAAGGGGCTTCCTCCTTTGCTTAGTTCTTATTTTTCTCCCTCCTGCCGCCATGTGAAGAAGGACATGTTTGCTTCCCCAGCCATGCAGAACTGTGAGTCAATTAAACCTCTTTCCTTTATAAATTACCCAGTCTCCGGCAGTTATTCATAGCAGCATGAGAACGGACCAAGTGTGAGAAAGGAATAATACACATAGGAGTAGTGAGACTGCCTAGGGAGGAGAGTGCGTATGTGGAAAAGGAGAGAGGCTAGGATCAAGCCATAGAGAATATTTAAGGATCCTGCAGAGAAAGAAGAACCTGCAAAGGAGACAAGAGGGCACTGAGGTAGGAGGAAACAGGGAGCGGGTGGTATTAGGGACAACAAGAGAAGGAGTATTTCAAGAAGGGGCGTTCCTCTGCATCAGATGCTTCCAAGAAGTCAAAGTGAGATGGGAATGGAGCAGGGACCACTGGATTTGAGCACGTGGAAGTCACTTACAGTCCTCCAAAAGCAGTGCCAGTAGAGACAGAGACCCATTGGAGGAGCTTGAGGAGAGTGTGGGAGGTGAGGAAGGAAGGCCTTGAAGCAGCAGCGTCAACATAACCTGGAAACTTGATAGAAAGGAAAATTCTCCAGCCCCACCCCAGACTTAACTGAGTCTGAAACTCTGCGTGGGACCCAGCAATGTGTAGTTTAACCAGCCCTCCAGGTGATATGGATGCACGCTCAAGTCTGAGAACCTCTGGTCTTGTCAATTGAAAAAGTGGCGAGGGAAAGCTTGTTGTCCTTTTATTTTTTTAAAAGACAGGAGATTACAGGTGTTTCTGTTTGATAGAAACAATCCAATAAAGAGAGACATGAGGGCATAGGAGAGGATTGGATGTAGGA
Organism: Papio anubis; assembly: GCF_008728515.1. Lineage (NCBI taxonomy): Eukaryota > Metazoa > Chordata > Mammalia > Primates > Cercopithecidae > Papio > Papio anubis. Next base: position 123,930,793 of record NC_044981.1, read on the forward strand.
AGTCTGGAGAAGATGAAAGGCAATGGGCTAGATTCCAAGTGCAGTATCTGAGCTTGTTTGAGACGGGTGCTGCTTCCATCAAGGCAGAAAGGGAGACAGAATAAAAAGTAAGAGGTGGAGCTAGTGGTGGATTCGATGGTGGGAGGAAAATTAGGGAGTTCCCATATGATTCTGTTTTCTCAGGGAACTAAAAGGTGAGGTCAAAGCTGAGAGACAGGGTTATTGAAAGATTGTCTAAAGAGAAGAGATAAAATTGTCATCTCAAAGAGTGTGAAAATGAATTTACCAAGGAAATTGCTCATCAGTGTTGCAATCCCATTTGACAGTTATGTCACCAAAGTAAAGTTAGACCAATCAGAACAGTTGTATCACTTACTCCAACAGTCTTTAAAGCTGCTTTAGTACCCACAGGTATAGCGTGTGCAGAGAGTTGTGTTTTAACTAACTTTGGGATTTAGCCAGAAAAATTGGGATTTACCCAAAAAAGACAAGGAAGTTCAGATTCTTAGCAAGGGAGTGATGATAAAGTTGGGCCATTAAATCCAAGTTTAACAAGGAAGGAAGCAAAAATGAACACGTGGTGATAGTGAAAAAGTTGGAGCGTGTAGGCTGGAGGTCTTAGATAAAGAATTGCTGGGCCAGGTGTGCTGGCTTATGCCTGTAATCCCAGCCCTTTGGGAGGCTGAGGTGGGCGGATAATGAGGTTAGAAGTTCTAGACCAGCCTGGCCAATATGGTGAAACCCTGTCTCTACTAAAATTACAAAAATTAGCTGGGTGTGGTGGCCCATGCCTGTAGTCCCAGCTACTTGGGAGGCTGAGAAGAATCACTTGAGCCTGGGAGGTGGAGGTTGCAGTGAGCCAAGATCACGCCACTGCACTCCAGCCTGGGCGACAGAGTGATACTCCATCTGGGGAAAAAAAAAAAAAAAAAGACGAAAAGAATTGCTGTGGTGGGGGTATTTGAGTACATGATTTGAAAATGGTTCTCAAAGATAAATACTTGAAATCAAGATTTTAGGGGTGATACAGCTACTGGGCTGACAAGCCTAAGAGGGATGCCTGAAGTGGTGGAAAAGAGATATTTGGACTGAGAAGTCAATGATCTTTCATGCATCCAGGTGAATATTACATTTGATGAGAATTTCGGGGCCCAGAATGGTGATGAGAAGCCTATTTTTTGAGTGTCATTAAGTTTCACTTGAGATAATTTTTATGTCACTGAATCCACTTCCCCCCTTTATTCTTATTCTGCCTTTCAATACTTTCCCAAGTCCTTTCTTCTTCACTTAAAATATTTGTTTTGTTCTTATTATAAAAGTAATATTAGTTCATTACAGGAAATTGAGACAAAATAAATTAAAGGGAGAAAAAAAGAAAGGAAAACTCACTTATATCCAACTAGTGTCAACACTTTGGTATACATCCTTCCAAATCTTTTTCTATAAATACATACACCAACTCACACATGTTGTAAACAATGAGATCACACCATCCAACTCTTTGTAACCTAGTCTTTTAAAACTAAGTTCAAAAGTAGAAAAGTAGAAAAATTATAAAACGCATCTAGAAATAGGTGCTGTTAATATTTTGGTATATTTCCTTTTAGATTTTTCTATGCATATTTTCTTTTTTTTTTTTTTTTTTTTCCTGAGGCAGAGTCTCACTCTGTCGCCCAGGTTGGAGTGTAGTGGTGTGATCTTGGCTCACAGCAACCTCTGCCTCCCAGCAGATTCTCCTGCCTCAGCCTCCTGAGTAGCTGGGATTACAGGTACCCACCACCACACCCAGCTAATTTTTTCTATTTTTAGTAGAGATGGGGTTTCGCCATATTGGCCAGGCTAGTCCTGAACCCTGACCTCAGTTGATCTGCTCACCTTGGCCTCCCAAAGTACTGGGATTACAAGCATGAGCCACCACACCCGACCAGCGTATTTTCTACATAATTGAGATTTAAGAAATATATATATATATAACTGGAATAACTTTGTAAAATTATTTACACGTTTTAAAAAATTCTTTCCCATTCTTTTTTTTCCTGTCCCCTGATTGAAGCCTGCCAGGGGCTTGCTTTGCATATGTCCAACAGTCCTGTGAAATTTGAGGAGTAGAAAGAATTTTAAAACTCACAGTTCCCAAGGAATGGCTAACAACAACAACAACAACAAAACAGCATGAGATAATTTAATTTCACATTCCGTCTCCCCTGCTCTGCTTGGTAAAACATTGTCCATGAATACAGAGCTTTTACTGAACAGATCTCAAAGAGTGAGTTTCACGTAATGCTTCTGAAGTTTCTCTTCAAGCATAGAAATCAACTTTGAATCACAGTTGCTGATTCTAGACAGGCAGCCACTTAAAATGATATCAGCAACCTTAGTCATTAGCCATACTCATCTTTATAAAGCGCTTCGCTGTTTTTAATATTATCTAAGAATATATACTATATTTATTATTTAAATATTTATGTCATCTTGATATTCACAAGTCCTTAAGACACACTAAGATACTGTTGTTCTAAATTTCATATGAGGAAATAGAGGTCCACAAGTTTGCCTAATGCCACAAAGCTAAACGATGGTGTGGATGGAACTCAAGTTCAGGTTCTTGGTCACCAAAGTTCATGCCTACTCCAGGTTCAGAAGGCGGCAGGGGGCGTTTCCTCGGATTGAATGATTATGGCTCCTATGATGGTCAGGCACCTTCCCTTATATCCTGGATGCTGGTTTTATTGTGTTTTCCAGAATAAATATAAATAATGCTGCTGGGTCTTGCCATTTAGGGACTGTATTTCTGCAGAGACAGGTTACTCTCATCACTATCCCTCACTGCTACTTTCCTGAAATACCTGGATATGTGACGTATAAAGAAAAAAGAAATTGAAGCATGAAATGTGACTGAATCATTTGACCCAGGGGCATTTCAGTAATTCACAACATATCCCCATGAAGTGGCAAGGCCACTGTCTCTGTACGAGGTGTTCCGAGCTAACCTGATGCTCCAAGGGGCACGAAGAAGTCCACGTGACCCCCTTCTTCTTCAGTGGCCACATAGCTTCCTAATTTCTCCCAGAAATCTCTCACTTCAGGCCTCAGTAAATTTTTAACACCAATTTTATAGCCTGAGGAAAAAAATCAAAATGTCATATTAGTTTGTAACATAATCCTGAACCGAAATTATTAGCAGTTTGTGAAAATGTAAGCACAAAACCAAAATGCCATCTTCCTATAAGACCAAGATACCTGAGGCACCTCTGCTTCCTCCTGCATCATGTCGGGGCCATCACCATGGCCCTGTTCTCCTTCACATCCTGGGTGAACTGGACAGTATGCACTCCGGTTGAGGACACTGCATTTCTGCCTCCACTGTGCCGCAGGGTAAGACATCAGGCACATGCAGGGTTTAGGGTGGATGGCCAGCAAGCCATGGGACTTTGCAACCAAGTTCCAAAGTAGAACTGTTTCCCAGGATTGTCAATCAAAAAATAAATAGTGCAGAGCAGAAGTAAGGCTCTCAGAGATGGTAACCATCAACTGAAACTCTCCTTTTCTCTCACTTCCCGACAAGTCTGTGTGATGATTCCGCTAAGCTGCATGGGTCTGGACCCATTTCTAAAGGAGTCCTGGAAACTCCACATTCCCAGGCTCTGGGGATGAAATGAAAACAGGCAAAGAATTCTGGTGTTTCACTCCCTCCCACTGGGAGGGAGAAAGGACTTCTTCATGTGACAGGGTAGCCGACTTTGTTTTGATGTTGTTTTGAAAGCAAAAGCTTTTGGGAAAACACCACAATTATATAGAAGGAAATTAGTTGTTTGAGGTATTTTGTCATTGTTACTGTTGCTTTAAAAAAAACAAAATAAGGGCCAGGAGCGGTGGCTCATGCCTGTAATCCCAACACTTTGGGAGGCCGAGGCAGACGGATCACAAGGTCAGGGGTTCGAGATCAGCCTGGCCAATATGGTGAAACCCCATCTCTACTAAAAATACAAAAATTAGCTGGGCATGGTGATGCATGCCTGTAATCCCAGCTACTCAGGAGGCTGAGGCAGAAGAATTGCTTGAACCCTGGAGGCGGAGGTTGCAGTGAGCCGAGATTGCGACACTGTGCTCCATCCTGGGCGACAGAGTGAGACTCCATCTCAAAACAAAACAAAAAAACAAAAAAGCAAAAAAACACCCAGAATAAGGAAAAGGCAGAGTTTGAAAACTTTTCTTACCTGGAGAACAAAAAGGCTGAGATGAAGAAACTCTAATAGGGCATTCTACATGAGATAAACTTACTCCCATCATATAAACTTGCCAATATCTCTGCACCATTTAGAGAAGAGTTACTATGTCATTATACATTTAAACCCCAAACAAATAGTATCTGTGCTTTACTTTGGGAGGACATAGAAAAACAATGTGGAACACAACTTGCCCTAGGCACAGGTAAGCTAAACAAGGAAAACCAGAAGTAAGGTAAAGTGAAACAAAAGACAATTCGTTTCTGCCAATGATAAATTTCACTGAAACTTTCCAAGTACATGAAGTCCCAACCACAGAGATGGCAATTTGACAGGTGACTCAGGGACTCACTTTGCCATTTTGCTGGTTTACTCCAGCCATATCTGGGACCATCTTATTCCTTCTCTCCCCTCATCCCACAATGATGGAAGAGTTCAATTAAGTAAGTTTTAAAACAATTTTACTTTAAGTGTAAGCAAGGAAGAATGTAAGTTATAAGAATAGAAACTAGATACTTACTTTTAAAACATTCATCATCTCTTTCTCCTGAACAAAAGTAACCATTGAGGTTTGTTTTGAGGGGCAGGGGATTGGGGGTTTTTGGTTTGTTTTTGTTTTTGTTTTTTTTAAGACCAGGTCTTGTTCTGTAGCCCAGACTGGAGTGCAGTGGTTCAATGGCTCACTTCAACCTCCGCCCCGCTGGGCTCCAGGAATCCTTCCACCTCAGCCTCCCAGGGCGTAGCTGGGACTACAGAGGTGTGTGCCGCCACACCCAGTTAATTTCTTTTTATTTTTTTGTAGAGATGGGGTTTCGTCATGTTGCCCAGGCTGGTGTGGGCTCCTGGGCTCAAGAGAGCCACCTACATCGGCCTCCCAAAGTGTCGGGATTACAAGTGTGAGCCACCATGCTCCACCCCATTGAGATTTTTGATAGCTGCCCTGTAACAAGTTGACGGTATCAGCCATTCCTTTCCTTTGTAGTATAAGCCAACTAGGAATATAATAAATGTTAGTGTATACCAATTTATAGATCTTAGTATTTGCTATTAAAATTGCTGCACTTTCATCAAATTTAAAACTTTTGTGCATCAAAGTGTACAATCAACAGAGTGAAAATGAAATCTATGTAATGGGAGAAAATATTTGCAAATCATATATTTGACAAGGGATTAATATTTGGAATATATGAACTCTAACTCAACAGTGAAAAAAATCAAATAACCTACTTTTTAAAAATGTGCAAAGGACATGAATAGACATTTCTCTAAAGAAGATAACCAAATGGCCAACAAGCCTATGAAAAGATGCTTGACATCACTAATCAGAGAAATGCAAATCAAAACCACAATGAGATATTACATCCATTAGGATGGCTACTATTAAAAAAAAAAAAAAGGCTAGGCATGGTGTCTCACACCTGTAATCCCAGCATGTTGGGGACTGAGGTGGAAGGATTGCTTGAGGCTAGGTGTTCCAGACCAGCCTGGACAATATAGTGGGACCCCATCTCTAAAAAATAAAAATAGAAATTAGCTGGATATGATGGTGTGCATCAGCTACTCAGGACGCTGAGGAAAAAGGATCACTTGAACCTAGGAGTTCGAGGCTACAGTGAGCTATGATCACGCCACTGCATTTCACCTTGGGCAACAGAGCAAGGCTCTGTCTCCAAAAACAACCAATAAAACAAACAAAAAAATAAAAAATAAAAAGCACAGATACACAACAGAAAATAAGTGTTGGCAAGGATGTGGGATGTGTAGAGACTGTAACCCTTGTGCACTGTTGGTGGGATTAGGAAATGATGCAACCGCTATGGAAAACAGCATCGAGATTTCTTTTTCTTTCTTTCTTTTTTTTTTTTTTTTTGAGATGGAGTTTCATTCTTATTGCCCAGGCTGGAGTTCAGTGGCACGATCTCGGCTCACTGCAACCTCCACCTCCCGGGTTCAAGCAATTCTCCTGCCTCAGCCTCCCGAGTAGCTGGGATTTCAGGCATGCACTACCACATCTGGCTAATTTTGTATTTTTAGTAGAGACGGGGTTTCTCAATGTTGGTCAGGCTGGCTCAATCTCCCAACCTTAGGTGATCCACCCACCTCAGCCTCCCAAAGTGTTGGGATTATAGGTGTGAGCCACTGCAGCAGGCTGGAGATTTCTTTAAAAAGTAAAAATAGAACCATCATATAATCTGTCAATCTCACTTGTGGTACATATCCAGAATTGAAAGCAGGATCTCAAAGAGATGGTTGCATACCCATATTCAACAATAGCAGCACTATTCACGGTAGAAGTGGAAGCAACCCAGTGTCCATCAGTGGATGAACAGGTAAACAAAATGTGCTGTATATATGCCCTTAAAAGGAACACATACAACACGGATGACCTTTCAGGACGTTATACTAAGTGACATAAGCCAGTCACGGCCAGGCAAAGTGGCTCATGCCTGTAATCCCAGCACTTTGGGAGGCTGAGGCAGGTGGATCACTGGAGGTTAGGAGTTCAAGACCAGCCTGGCCACCATGCTGGAACCCCATCTCTACTAAAAATGTAAAAATTAGCCAGGCATGGTGGTGGACATCTGTAATTACAGCTACTTGGGAGGCTGAGGCAGGAGAATCACTCGAATCCCGGAGGCAGAGAGAGGTTGCAGTGAGCTGAGATTGTGCCGCTGCACTCCAGCCTGGGCGACAAGAGCGAGACTCTGTCTAAAAAAAAAAAAAAAAAAAAGCAATTCACAAGAAGACAAGACAAATACTGTGTGGTTCCCCTATAAGAGGTATCTAAAATACTCAAATTCACAGAAACAAGGTGGAATGGTGGTTGCCGGGCCTGTGGAAAGGAGAAGAGAGAAGTTTGTTTTCAGTGGGCACAGCGTTTCAGTTTTGCAAGATGGAAAATTTTTGGAGATCTGTTTCACAACAGTGTGAACCAACAATACTGAACTGCACACTTCAAAATGGTTAAGACAGTAACCTGTTTCTTGAATCAAAATTTGAAAAAACGGTCATCAAAAAAATTGCTTCAAGTCAGGGTGTGGTGGCTCACCCCTGTAATCCCAGCACTTCAAGAGGCTAAGGCAGGAGAATCACTTAAGCCCAGGAGTTTGGGACCAGCATGGGCAACATGGAGAAAGCCCATCTCTACAAAAAATACAAAAATTAGCTGGGCGTGGCGGCACACACCTGTCGTCCCAGCTGCTCAGGAGGCTGAGGTGGGTAGATCACTTGAGCCTGGGAAGTCCAGGCTGCAGGGAGCCGTGATCACACCACTGCACTCCAGCTTGGGTGACAGAAAGAGACCCTGAATCAAGAAAAAAAAAAAAAAAAAGCTTCACTTTTTTCATAAAGCCAAAAAATCAATACATCTTAGCAACTTGGAACTGAAATAGTCCTCCGAAAGTCATACTGTGGACAAACTGCACAGCACGAAGTTGCATGGTTGTTCATCGTCAATCCCCAGGCCTACCTTGGAGTAAATTGATTTCTCTGCTATCTCCATCGCTAAATATTCCCATGCTCTGTGCCTTCCTCCCGTCCAGAGCTTTTTCTATCAGATACAGCAGGCTCTCCAGGGTTACGCTGTGTTCATATACCACAGAAACGACACCAGCCTTCACGCTCTCCACTACCATCTGGAGAATGAAACCAAAGTTGCAGGAGCCGAGACCCACTATTTTAGAATATTTATTAATGAAAGAAATAGAATGGATACAAAATGTGCCGTGATTTCTAAAGAATTTTCAGAGATTATGGAAGAAGATAAGCTTCCTCCTTCATTGGTTTCTATTAAAATTAGTTTATTTCTAATTATAAGAGGAGAAAATTAAGTACACATGTAACTCCACTCAGAGATAAATACTATTAACAATTTAGATTATTTTCTTCCAGCCTTTTTATCTTTGTGCACAACATGCACAAAGACATATAAATAACTTTTAAAAAGTAATAGTGGCCAAGCACAGTGGCTCACACTTGTAACCCCAGCACTCTGGGAGACTGAGGCTGCTGGATAACTTGAGCTCAGGAGTTCAAGACCAGCCTGGGCAACATGGTGAAACCCCTGTCTCTACAAAAACTAAAAAAATTAGGCAGGTGTGGTGGCATGTGCCTGTAGTCCCAGCAATCCTCCTGCCTTGGCCTCAAAGTGTTGGGATTATAGGTGTGAGCCACCATGCCCGGCCAGCATGATGCATTGTTAAACACTGTGGAAACTATCTATGGCCCACATGGAGATCAAGGCTCTGATCTTGCTTTCGTGTGGATCCACTGAGCTCACCGGTTATCAGTAATTAGAGCTGACTCCTAGATGCCCAGAAGAAGTGAGTTCGTATCTTAAAAGGAGCCATTTTGTTACAAATAGAAACTTTTCTAAGTATATGTGCCTATGTGTGCATATTCACACACATACACATATATACATACAAATACACTCACATATATAGATACAAAGATTGTCTTTGTGCTTCCTTTATTTTTATATTATTCAGATTAAAATTAAAATATATAACTTCATTATAGAGAAACCAAACAGGATTTCTGACATTGTTCTTTTGTGAGATGGTGGTTACATAATACTATTTGGGAATTTCAGAGAAGTTTCAAAGTAATTCTTAATCAGCATGCTCCTTTTTTGGATTAAGTGCAACAAATTAAATTCAACAGAAATTTATTGGACATGCACACTGATATGGTTTGGCTCTGTGTCCCCACCCAAATCTCATCTTGAATTGTAATACCCATAATCCCCGTGTGTCGAGGGAGGGACCTGGTGGGAGGTGATTGGATCATGGGGTTGGTTTCCTGCATGCTGTTCTCGTGACACTGAGTTTTCATGAGATCTGATGGTTTCATAAGTGGCATTTCCCCTGCTCATTGCTCTCTCTCCTGCTGGCATGTGAAGAAGGTCCTTGCTTTCCCTTAGCCTTCTGCCATGACTGTAAGTTTCCTGAGGCCTCCTCGCCATGTCAAACTGTGAGTCAGTTAAACCTCTTTCCTTTATGAATTACCCAGTCTTGGGTATTTCTTTATAGCAGTGAGAATGGACTAATACACACACACACACACACACACACACTCTCACAAATGTTCAGACACAGAGATCTACATGTAGCATCAATGGGTGAAGCTAAAAGAGTGCTGGAATTTTAGGATTTAGAATTCAGAATTTAGGTTCTAGTGTTTGAAACTTTGACACTTGAGTAAGTTGTCACCTCTCAGTTAAAAGGCCTCAGTTAAAAGTTTGGGCCTTTAATGCTTTTTCAAAATAATATTATTTATGATTACCTTTATCGCTTCTGTTTTTTTTTGTTTGTTTGTTTTGAGACAGACTTACTCTGTCACCCGGGCTGGAGTGCAGTATCCTGATCACTACAACCTCCACCTCCTGAGTTCAAGCGATTGTCATGCCTCACCCTCCTGAGTAGCTGGGACTACAGGTGCACACCACCACACCCGGCTATTTTTTTTGTACTTTTAGTAGAGATGGGGTTTTGCCATGTTGGCCAGGCTGGTCTTGAACTCCTGACCTCAGGTGATCCACCTACCTTGACCTCCCAAAGTGCTGGGATTACAGGTGTAAGTCACTGCACCTGGCCTTTTATTTTTTTATAGAAACAGAGTCTCACTTTGTTGCCCAGGCTGGAGTGCAGTGTTGTGATCACAGTTCGCTGCAGCCTCAACCTCCTGGGTTCCAGTGATCCTCCCACCTCAGCCTTCTGAGTAGCTGGGACTACAGGTATGTGCCACCACACCTGGCTTGATTTTCCTTTTAGAAGTTGAATCATTTTTCATAAACATGGTGGCCAAAAGATTGTCACACACCCTCTAGTCTAGATGAAAAAAAAAAAAAAAAAAAAAACAGGACAGGACTGGCCTCATAACATACTCTACCTCATACGCAGGAATCCGGGATGATATTAATATGAAGTGTGGCCGGAGAGCATATGAAGAGCTGTCATCATTTTTATGAACTCCATGCCGATATTTCTTTGATAATAAAGGGTAGGAATGGCTTCCAGAAATATTGCTTCTATGGAGAAAAAGGAAATATGAGAAGTTTTCATGTTCTCTTACCTTGAGTTTTGGTAAGTAAGCAGCACATGTCTCTGGGCATCAGCCCTATTCTACAAGGCACGTGGCCTCCATGCCTTAGCCTCTCCCTGTGTTTTGTGGGGACAGTAGCAAATGGAGCTCCTGGGTGGGGTGAGGCCAAATCTGTTCTCTGAGCCTGTCCTCCACCACATGTGGGATGCTGGAACAGTCTCTCAGAACTTACTTAGCTCGTAAATGAATGTAATGACGTATTTGGGAGTTCAAAAAGATATTTAAAAAGAAGTAGCTGAGAGATTGTGAATTTCCTTCTAGGCCTCAGTTGTTCCTGAATAATATCTTCATTCTCTCCACAGCCACCCTCACCTCCAGCAATACCAGCAGCAGGGGCTTCCCTGTGCTTCTTAAAATTCCATATATATATATATATATTTTTGTTTGTTTGTTTGTTTGTTTGTTTTATTTTATTTTTTTTAAGTGACAGGGTCCTGCTCTGTCACCCAGGCAGGAGTGCAGTTGTGTCCTCACAGTTCACTGCAGCCTCAACTTCCCAGGCTCAAGCAATCCTCCCACCTCAGCCTCCTGAGTAAGTGGGACCGCAGGTGTATGCCATCACAACCAGCAGATGGGGTCTCGCTACGTTGCCTAGGCTGGTCTCCAACTCCTGAATTCAAGTGATCCTCGCACCTTGGCCTCCCAAAGTGCTGGGATTATAGGCGTGAGCCACCATGCCTGGCCTCTTAAAATTCTTTATGTGCCTTGAACAAGTGAATGCACACATTCACAAATGTTCAGACACACAGAGATCCATATGTAGCGTCAGTGGGTGACGTTGAAAAAGTGTTGGAATCTTAGAGTTTTAGGTTCTAGTGTTTGACACTTTGACATGTGGGTAAATCACATCACCTTCCTAGGCCTCAGTTTCCTCATTTGAAACAGGTGAGTGAGATTATATGATCTCAAGAATCCAAAGTTGGCTGGGCATGGTGGCTCACACTTGTAATCCCAGCACTTTTGGAGGCTGAGACCGGTGGATCACCTGAGGTCAGGAGTTCGAGACCAGCCTGGCCAACATGGTAAAACCCCGTCTGTACTAAAAATACAAAAATTAGCCGGGCATGGTAGTGCGCGCCTGTAGTCCCAGCTACTCAGGAGCCTGAGGCAGAAGAATAGCTTGAACCCAGGAGGCAGAGGTTGCAATAAGCTGAGATCGTGCCACTGCACTCTAGCCTAGGTGACAGAGTGAGACTTCATCTCAAAAAAAAAAAAAAAAAAAAGTTTAAAAAGAAATTCTAAGCAGATGCACAATGGTAATGGTTATGAATGTCAGATAGAATTTAATTTCTGGTAATTTCAGTCTATAGTATGATTTGGTAACTGAATGCAGCTGATGTTTCTCTATTTTGGGTAATAAAAGAATTATATTTGTACATAAAAATATAAGTGGAAGTTATATTTGGATACTCTTACTTCATAGAAAACACTTGTGGAAAAAAATGTTATTTTTGCTCAATAACTTTATACAGAAAATATACTACATCCACAATATAGCTTCAATGCAGAGTTGAGAATATGTCAAGCTGGGCTCAGTGGCACATGCCTGTAATCGCAGCTATTTGGGAGGATAGTGGGAGGAACGCTTGAGCCCACAAGTTTGACACCAGCCTGGGCAATGTGGCAAGACCTCATCTCAAAAAAAAAAAAAAAAAAAAAAGAATATTTAAAATGTAAGTTTTGGATGTTATACGTTTACCTCTTCAGAAGGCATGTTTGACCACTGTTCTAGAAAATTAATTATCTTTACTGATATTTCAGAGGATATGAGCCACAGAATTACACAAGATTTCTGCACGATAGCTAAATTTATTCTAGAGTGAATGTTTGGTATTGGGATGGTGTTGAGCCGTCAGTAGATGGAATTTTGCTTACCGCTTGGGCAAGATTTCTAAAGATGTCAAAACAAGCTGTTTCTCCAAAGCTTCATGTGAACCCACTCGCTCCCTTACAGTCTGGGAGAGGCGTGGTTGGCGTCTGGGCTTTAGCACGCTAGAGCAGCAAGTTCCACTAACCCACAGGGGTCTAACTTTGAATAACTCCTCTGAAAAACAAAAAGCAGCAGGCGGGGCTGATTACTTCATACTTCTCCCAGCCAAGTCCACACAGATAAAGGCATCAAAAATAAAGCTGTACCAGGGCAAGATTCCAAATGACAATAATTACAGCCATTTTCATGTACTCTGTTTGGATTTCTCATCCTCTCAGCACTGTGGCTGTGAGCTACCAGTCATTTCAGGTCAAGAAACACAGCTCAGAGAACAAGCAACCCTTTTCTTGAGGAGACCAGTTAATCAATTGATATGTGTCACATTCATTTGTGCCCTTCTTCTTGCCTTCAAGCAATTTCTTATTTGTCACAATCTCACCGGAGGGTGAGTTAGTGAGAAGAAAGCACGGGAGAACTCAAATCAGTTTTGCTGTTTTCTTTTACACACTGCGTAAAGCATAAGGCCTAGCTGAGGCTGGACACCGTGGCTCACGCCTGGAATCCCAGCACCTTGGGAGGCCAGGGTGGGTGGGTCACTTGAGCCCAGGAATTCGGGACCAGCCTGGCCAACATGGAGAAACCCTGTCTCTACAAAAATAGAAAAAATTAGCAGGGCATGGTGGTGTGCACCTGTGGTCCCAGCTACTTGGGAGGCTGAGGTGGGAGGATCACTTGAGCCTCAGAAGTTGAGGCTGTAGTAAGCCAGAGATCGCACCGCAGCACAGCCTGGGTGACAGAGTGAGACCCTGTCTCAAAAATATATAAATAAGTAAATTAAATAAATAAGGGGCGTAACTGAAAGAGGCTTTAAAAAGAGAGGAAAAAGATGTCCTCTTTCTCCTTTTTTAAATGGCATTTTCCCTGCTTCCATTCTCACTTTCATTTCTCCTCCTTTTTTCATCACTCCCAGTTCCTCTGTTTTGAACCTATTTATTTGCTTCTTATCCGTGTTCAAACATCTTTCTGCTTTTTGTTTTTGGTCTTATAAGCCTGAAAGGAGCCAGAACAGCAATGGAGACACTGATATTTAACCTTACATATTTTGTCTGCTTTGTTTTTCTCATCAATTAACTTGAAATATACAATAAAGAAAAAAGCTCTTCTGGAAAATAAAGACTGCCACTCAGAGTATTGCGAAAGACAGGGCCGTCCTCCTCTGTGAGAATTTGTATGTGATCCATTTGTTTCTACAATATTTACATAAGATATAAAGATTTAAAATGCTACTTACTGTTACGTAGTGCAATTTCCTCCCAAATTCTTTTCCTCAAGCACTCTTCTCTTTGTCTCTCCAGTAGTTCCTCATCTTCTGTTTTGGGTTCATTCAGCGTCCCATAAGTAGCAGCAGCCTCCCTAGGTGTCAGCCAGTCTAAGTGGGACACACAGGCAACGTAATGGCGCTTCCAAGCACCATACTCATTATCTGTTGGAGTATAGGGCAGAAACCACCCGAACTTAACGCATTTGGGCATCCATAAGCAATCCTTCAGAAACAAGAGGAAGATGAATCACAAATTGTTTTCAGACAGTTTTCTAGCAATAATATTTTCAGGTACACAGATACTTTTTCATTACACTGAGATTTCTGGTACAAAAATCTGAGAATTTATATGCAAATACATTTGTTTTACAATGTTTATATAAAATATAAGGTTTTAAAATTATTATTATTATTATTATTATTTTTTTTTTTTTTTTGAGACAGAGTCTGACTCTGTCGCCCAGGCTGGAGTGCAGTGGCCGGATCTCAGCTCACTGTAAGCTCCGCCTCCCGGGTTTACACCATTCTCCTGCCTCAGCCTCCCGAGTAGCTGGGACTACAGGCGCCCGCCATCTCGCCCGGTTAGTTTTTTGTATTTTTTTAGTAGAGACGGGGTTTCACCGGGTTAGCCAGGATGGTCTGGATCTCCTGACCTCGTGATCCGCCCGTCTCGGCCTCCCAAAGTGCTGGGATTACAGGCGTGAGCCACCGCGCCTGGCTAAAAATATTTTATTTTATATATTTTGAGACGGAGTCTCACTGTGTCACCCAGGCTGGAGTGCAGTGGCCGGATCTCAGCTCACTGCAAGCTCCGCCTCCCGGGTTCACGCCATTCTCCTGCCTCAGCCTCCCGAGTAGCTGGGACTACAGGCACCCGCCACCACGCCCGACTAATTTTTTTGTATTTTTAGTAGAGACAAGGTTTCACTGTGTTAGCCAGTATGGTCTTGATCTCCTGACCTTGTGATCCGCCCGCCTCGGCCTCCCAAAGTGCTGGGATTACAGGTGTATTTTTGCTAGAGACGGGGTTTCGCCCTGTTGGCCAGGCTAGTCTGGAACTCCTGACTTCAGGTGATCCACCCGCTTCAGCCTCCCAAAGTGCTGGGATTACAGGTGTGAGCCACTGCACCTGGCCAGATATAAGGTTTTTAAATGCTACTATTGACTTACTATCTGAACTTGACTTGGAAATAAGAAGCACATCTTGTTCCACAGGAAAAATAGTATTTGATGAATATATACATTATATGTGAATGTATGTATTAGACCTCTTTGTGATACTTATCTAGTGTTCCAATAGCATTTGGTTACATTAACCCTAGATTCTGAAAATTCAGCTTCTAGCAATAATGGAATAGTTTCTTTCAGATTAACCCTCTCATTGAGAATAATTTTGACTGAAGCATATGATATTGCCAATATGCAGCCATTTTGACATAAGAAAAAGAAAATTTCATGTGGTTTGATCTAATGAAATATCTAGACCAAATATTATACAATTATTTGAAGGCTATATTATAGAGCTATCAATGCAATAAGGACTTGTTCAACCGAGACCCCAGAAAGAAGGGAAACCCAGAGAGGTAAGCCTGATATTTGGCATCACTTTTTACTTCAAGGCATTTGTCAGTTCCAAAGTAAAGCTTGTTAGGCTGAGAATCCGAACAGAAAGTTATGACTAAAAGACTTAGATGTAGAAAAGAATCTTAAGCATTCTCACAGGGAAGAGAGGACACAAATGGAAATTTAGGGCCCACTGAGAGGAAGAGCCTTGGTAATCACACCAGCTTTCAGTTAAGATTCTTTTCAGGAAGGACAATACTGAATTAGACAAACTCACAAAGACTGAAGCCAGCTTTGAAATATCTCATTCCTTGACTGGATTTGTATGATTTGTTCCTAGTACTAGATATGCCAGAAGCAAAAGTAAATTCTCTCCGGAGGAAGATAACATCACCCAGAGACTCAAAGGATCACATCAATTTTGTATACTCAGTATGCGGTACTCAATCAAAATTAACTAGAACATACAATAGACAAGAATTCTGTCGTCTTTTTGGTTTTTAGTAACTATAGAGAGATCCTCAGGCAATCCAAATACTGTAATCATCAGACATGAACTTTGGGGAAATAAATACTCTATAATTAATATATCTAAAATAAATGACTAGGTGGAAAATTTTGGCAAAAGAAATCAGTATTCTAGAACTGAAAATATATAATAACTGAAATTTAGAACTCAATGGATGGGTTTAAGATCAGATTAGAATCTAGCTAAAGAAATAATTAGTAAACTGAAAGATGGGTCTGAAGAAAATCCAGACTGAAATACTGAAGGTCACAGAAATGGAAAATGTATAAAAGAATATGAAAGTTATGAGACATGGTGAATCTTTCCAACCTATAAGTATTGGAATACTAGGAGAAAAAGGGAGAGAATGGGGCGGAATCAATATGAAGAAATAACATCTGAGAATGTTTCAAAACTGATGAAAGACATTAAGTCTCAGACTCAAAAATCACAGCCAAACACAAAACAAGGTACATAAACACTCACACCTAGGTATATCACAATAACGTTACTGAAAATGAAAAAAAAAGTCCGAAAAGCAGCTAGAGATGATAGAAATGTTACCTTTAAAGGATCAACAATAAAACTTGACTTCTCAAGAAAAACAAAAAATGAAATATTTCAGAGTTCTATAAAAAAATTAGCTGCCAACCTAGAATTCAGACTTCTTACTGAAATATCTTCTAAGTATGAAGATGAAATAGATATTTTCAGACACACAAAAACTAAGAGAATTTATCAGCAGCACGCCTGTACTAGAGGTAATATTAAATAGGACGTAAAAGGAAAATGATCCCAAATGGAAACTAGGAGATGCGGAACAGAAAAAAATGAGCTACAGAAAAAAATATGGTCATATATGAATAAATATTGACTACATAAAACAATAGTAATAAAGATTTGTGAGATAAGTGTTTATGTGTTATATATGTTTATTTTACACACTTAACCCTTGAACAACGGGTTTGAACTGCATGGGTGCATTTATACACGCTTTCTTCCACCTCTGCCGCCCCCAAGACAGCAAAACCAACCCTTCCTCTTCCTCCTCCTTTTCCTCTTCTTCTTCACCTTTCTCAGCCTACTCAACATGAGGATGAAGATCTTTATGATGATCCATTTCCACTTAACAAATAGTAAATATATTTTCTCATGAATGTTTAAATAACAATCTCTTTTCTCTTGCTTGCCATATTGAAGAATACAGTATATAATACACATACAAAACGTGTGTTAATTGACTGTTAGCGTTATCAGTAAGTCTTCTGGTCAACAGTAGGCTCTTAGTTATTAGTATATATAAAATAAAAATCTTTAACAAAAAAGCATGGAAACTGAGAGGAGGGTAAATAAGTTAAAGGGTTCTAAGCTCCTTGCATTGTCTTAGAAATGGTAAGATAATATTAATACAAGGTTATATGTTATAATCTCTATGGTAACCATGAAATAACTGTTAAAGAATCTAACAATTGAAAAAACAAATTTTTTTTTTTTTTTTTTGAGACAGAGTCTTGCTCTGTCGCCCAAGCTGGAGTGCAGTGGCCCGATCGCTGCTCACTGCAAGCTCTGCCTCTGGGTTCACGCCATTCTCCTGCCTCAGCCTCCCAAGTAGCTGGGACTACAGGCGCCCGCCACCACACCTGGCTAATTTTTTTTTTCTTTTTTTTGTATTTTTAGTAGAGACGGGGTTTCACCGGGTTAGCCAGGATGGTCTTGATCTCCTGACCTCGTGATCTGCCCGCCTCGGCCTCCCAAAGTGCTGGGATTACAGGCGTGAGCCACCGCGCCCAGCCTGAAAAAAAAATTTTAATTAACGCAAAGGAAGACAGGGAGAGGGAAAAAACTAAATGCGACAAACAAAAAATAGTAAAATGATAGATTAAACACAAATATGTAAGTGTTTACAGAAATATAAACAGACTAAGCCAGGCACAGTGGCTCACGCCTGTAATCTCAGCACTTTGGGAGGCCGAGGTGGGTGGATCTCTTGAGCCTAGGAGTTCCAGACCAGCCTGGCCAACATGGCGAAACCTCATCTCTACTAAAACTACAAAAATTTGCTGGGCGTGGTGGTGCATGTCTATAGTCCCAGGTACTCCAGAGGCTGAGATGGGAGGACCACTTGAGCCTGGGAGGCAGAAGTTGCAGTGAGCCAGATGGCACCACTGCATTCCAGCCTGGGTGATAGAATGAGATCCTGTCTCTGAAAAAAAAAGTATGTGTATTGTTACATTTTATTAAATATTTTACAAGAAAAGGGACAGCCCAGAGGCAGAATTAATGGCAAAAGATGTTAATTTTAAACAGCTGCTGCTTTTAACTGCTTTCAACTGCTGTTAAGATCTCAATGTATGTTCTTTAACAGATGTTAGACAATAAGGGATCAGTTGAGGCTGTGGTTGTGTAGCAGTTTCTAGAGCTGAGTTATTGGAGATAATATACAAAATCTAAAGCATATATCATTTTTCATGAAGAAAAGTGAACTTCTTGGCAGGGCGCGGTGGCTCATGCTTGTAATCCCAGTACTTTGGGAGGCCGAGGCAAGCGGAACCCAAGGTCAGGAGTTTGAGACCAGCCTGACCAACATGGTGAAACCCCGTCCCTACTAAAAATACAAAAATTAGCCAGCTGTGGTGGCAGGCGCCTGTAATCCCAGTTACTCAGAAGGCTGAGGCAGGAGAATCGCTAGAACCCAGGAGGTGGAGGTTGTAGTGAGCCGAGATCGCGCCACTGCACTCCAGCCTGGGTGACAAAGCGAGACTCTGTCTCAAAAGAAAGTGAACTTCTTTAACCAAGATAAAATGTTTTCTAAATAATTATACGGAGTATTTAAAGATTTTTTAAGTAACAGGAATTATTGGACTAGTCTATATGCCTTATTTATTTATAGAAATACATTATTTCACTTATCCCTATTTTTTCTCTCAAGGGTAAGGGATGGATCAGGTACCCTCAGCTATTGTCTTCAGGGAAGGGAGCTACCCTAGTAGCCTCATTTAAGATTACAGCTGTACTTGTGCCCTATTACTAGGAAGTGACAAATAGTAAACCTGTTCAGTTAGAAACTTCCAGGGCCAGCTGACTTGGGCAGCTGCACACAAATCTTTCGGACTCAGAAAGGAAAAGATATATAGAGAAATGAAGCGTGGTAACACTGTAGAGAAATCCACTTTGGCCACTTGCATCCTTTCTGAAAACCAGTCTTGGACAAACCTAAAAAGAAAGAGAAATTTAGTTTAGAACATTAATGTCTAAAATTGACTAAAAAGCATAAATATTGGTCATTGATCTTCCTCCAGTGTTCTACCTATAAAAAATCCTAACAAAACATAAATCTAGATTTAAAAAACATTCAGGCCGGGTGTGATGGCTCAAGCCTGTAATCCCAGCACTTTGGGAGGCCAAGGTGAGCGGATCACTTGAGGTTAGGGGTTCAAGACCAGCATGGCCAACACAGCACAACTCTGTCTCTACTAAAAATATGAACAATTAGCTGAGTATGGTGGTACGTGCCTGTAATACCAGCTACTCGGGAGGCTGAGGCAGGAGAATCACTTGAACCCAGGAGGCTGAGTTTGCAGTGAGCCGAGATCATGCTACTGCACTCCAGCCTGGGCAACAGAGTGAGACTCTGTCACCAAAAAAAAAAAAAAAAAAGTATTCGCTTTGAATTATCCATTCTAAAAAGGAAGACAAATAACAGGAATATCTAAAATTTACAGGAAGAAAACAGTCTTCGAGTAAACCTAGTTTGGTGTGATTTTCAACAGAAAAAGACTATAAAACCTTTTCACTATCAATTTAAAACTGAACCCAAGATTTTTAATGGAGTTGAAATTCAAAGCAAAGATATATTCACTGAGATTTTCTTGTGTGTGGACTTTTTTGCTTTTTTAGACCAGTGCTTCTAGAAGAAATTTCTTTTTCCCTTTGAGTGACTGCCTCTATTATAAGACCAAATTCTCTTCCCCACTGGAGCTGACACACTATATTATGTGATGTATTTAATCCTTCTTTTGACACAAAGCTGGCCATATTCTGAAATGCCAATCATTTGTCCTGAATGGGTAGCAGGTATAGAAAAGAATAATGTGCTATTACGGGTCAGTAAGAGAGTTTGCTCAGCCTGGCGTGGCTACGGGAAGAGTGCGGAGAGACTCGGTGGGGCAATAGCCATGTGCAGAAGGGGAGAAGGAGACGATGGCTTCTGAATGGCTGGAAGATCGGTTGTTTACAGGGGGTTGGGAAAGATTTGAAGATTATGGGAGCTAGGTTTCTCACTTTTGGAAAAAGGATCTACAAATACTTAAAGGAGGAAAGCTAGACTAATCTATATGGAGTTGGAGAGAAATTGGAGATATCACTGTAAAATCTCATGTTTTAAAATATGTATATAAATGAATGATACACAAATAGAGACAGATGGCTGTATATGTACACGTGTGTACATATATTTCATCTTAGAGCACCTAAAAGCAATGACATCCCAAAAGCAATGAACACACCATAAACTCAGATATTGGTTTCTCAATTCCATTTCCTAATAAAATAAACCAGAATTTACTGGAGAAATGGCTGATACCAGGGTAGGGACAAGGAAAGTATAAGATAGATCTGGAATATCTTGACACCAGAAAATAAGGAAGTACTTAACCAAAAGAATACAGAAGCCAATTTATTAATAAAGTCACTCCCACTGGCAAAATATGGAATAATTTGAGTTTCAAAGCAAATAATTAATGTAATATAGCCTATTGAATAAAATAGGCATTCCTGAGTCCATACTGATATAAATATACCCATGAATGAATGAATAAATAGGGGAGAAGGAAAACTACCTCATAACAGAACACCAATTAATACATGCAGAGGGAATTAAGAAATTAGGAAATCACTGCTTGGAGGCCATCATATTAATAATTGCTTCAAATAGGAATCATTAATGAGTGACTCATGCCTGTAATCCCAGCACTTTGGGAGACCGAGGCGGGTGGATCACCTGAGGTCAGGAGTTTGAGACTAGCCTGGCCAATGTGGTGAAACCCTGTCTCTACTAAAAATATGAAAGTTAGCCAGGCATGGTGGTGTATGCTTGTAAGCCCAGCTACTCGGAAGGCTGAGGCAGGAGATTTGCTTGAACACGGGAGGCAGAGGTTGCAGAGATCGCGCCACTGCACTCCAGCCTGGGTGACAAGAGCAAAACTCCATCTCAAAAAAAAAAAAAAAAGAATGATTAATGAATGCCAAAACTAGTGGGTGAAGCTTGATAAGAAACAGGATATTTACATAGATTAAAATAGTTTTTGATTACTTTAAAATTAATCAAATACTTTAAAATTATTTATTAAATATAAATTAAGTACAAAATACTTAATAATTAACTATCTTAACCAAGGGATACAATCACCAGCTGTGGGACAAATTGACATGCTATGCCCCCCGATGCAATCCACAGAGAACACAGCATCATTTCCACGCTGTTCCTGCCAAGAAGGTACAAACTGAACGTCATCTTGAGGAACCATCACCCAACCAGAAATCGAGGGTCATTTGACAAAGCAGCAGGCCTGTACTCTTCGAAAGTATCAAGTCATAAGAGACAAGGAAAACCTGAGCATTTGCTCCACATTGAAGGCGGATCTAGAGACATGGAAACTAAATACAGTAGATAACCCTGGGCTGGATTCTGGACCAAAAGGAAAAGTGTGATTATAAAGGACATTGCTGCAGCAATCAGGAGTATGGGAGTGGAGTCTGCGGGGTGGATGTAGTGTTGTATCAGTGCTGATTTCCTGGTAATGCTGGATGTACTTTGATTTTTCAGCAGTGTATACACCTTGTGTTTTAGGAAACACATTGACAACCTTAAGGTAATGGGCATCATGTTTGTAATTTACTCTCAAGTGATTCTAAGTAATAAGGCAAAAATGGTAAAATGTTAGCTATTAAACTGTTAACTTTTTTTTTTTTTTTTTTTTTTGAGACAGGGCCTGGCTCTGTCACCCAGGCTAGAGGGCATTGGCACGATCTCAGCTCACTGCAACCTGTGCTTCCCAGCCTCAAGCAGTCCTCCCACCTCAGCCTCCCAAATTGCTGGGGCTCCAGGCACGCACCACACACCTGGCTAATTTTTTTGTATTTTTAGTGGAGATGTGGTTTGATTACGTTGCCCAGGCTGGTCTCGAACTCTTCAGCTCAAGTGATCCGCCTGCCTTGGCCTCCCAAAGTGCTGGGATTATAGGCGTGAGCCACTGTGCCCAGCCATAACTATTAAAATGTTAACTAAATGAGGAAGTCCAGGTAAAAGGGATAAAGGCATTATCTGTACTATTCTTGCAACTTTTCTGTGAGTTAAAAATTATTGCAAAATGAAAAGTTTTTTTTAAGTGGCCAAAATATTTTTTTTAAAGTTTGCTTCAGTTCCAAGTTTTAATGATTGCTGATTTATTTTCTGTGTTCCTCCTCCCCTGGCCTTAAGTCACTGCTGTTTTTTTAATCCCTGTCCATGTAGCCTTGTCACATCCTGAGACGAAACAGAGTGGCATAAAATGAACCTGTTTGCATGCCGTTGTAAGGAAAGAGAGAGAGAGAGAGAGAGAGAGAGTGTGTGTGTGTGTGTGTGTGTGTGTGTAAACAGGGGCAAAGAATGGAGTCGGGCCTGTACTGGTAGCATGTAGTATCCACAGACAGAAGTGTCACTTGAGGATCTTGTCAGTATCAACAATAAAGCACAGGTAATAACTGTAATTTCCTTAGAGATTAACATTCAAGCTGAACAAGACTGTGGCAATGCCAAGAACAGCTAATCTCTAATGAATTACTGTCCTCATTGCCTGAGACTTTAGGATCATTTTGCTAGCCTTTGAGATAAGTTTTATTCTCATTTACTTGGAATTATAAAATAGATTAATAAAATATGAGGCAAAACAGAAATGTTTCTGGCCTCCTTTCCAAAGAAGGGTCTCAGTATCTTCAGATTTTCATGTCTACTACCTTCCCACCTCACAGCATCTATTGTTCCATCCCAGCAAAGCAAATGAGAATTGAATATGAATTACTTCCAAAAGTAAACCTTGGTTATACATATTTCATATTTGTTCCTATTCTATGCTGCTACAAGGACACATTTGAGTATACTGAATCTTAAGAAGAAAGAAAAATGCTTCTGTCACATTAAAAAAAAATACATGATCAGCAGAACTAAGGTAGGGTAGTTTGTAGTAATGACATTGCGGGGCTCATCATATTTTAGTTAATGTTGCAAAGTAAGAAATCCGTGAAGAGAAATAACAACATGTAAGAAGAAAGTGAAAAAATGTGTTTTGCTCATTTATTGTGACAAGGATGGTTTCATTTAAATAATTCATGATAATGCTTTGCAGTGTGCCACTGAATGTACAACGTGTACTTTGCAAAAATAACAAAGCTTAGTAATGCGGGACTTGAATTTAATTCTCTGCTCTTAAATTTCTGATAAGTAGAAAGAAGCTGCCAAAATTGTGATGAAAATGACTAGGAGAACAGCTTGGAGAGAGGCCTGTGGAGGGGAGAGTGGATTTGGCAGAGGTCCCTGTTTTCTGGTTGCCTAGGCAGCACCTCTAAGCCTTGTCTGGTGGCTTCTTTACAAACAGTTTTATGGCTTGGTCAGGGTCTGGGATGCTGTTCATACCCCAGTTTCAGTCCCTGGTGCATGGTTTTGTTTTGTTTTTTTTTTTTAATTAATTAATTTATTTATTTTTGAGATGGCATCTTGCCATCTCACCCAGGCTGGAGTACTGTGGCATGATCTCTGCTCACTGCAACCTCCACCTCCTGGGTTCAAGCGATTCTCCTGTCCCAGCCTCCTGAGCAGCTAGAATTATAGGTCCGTGCCACCAAGCCCGGCTAATTTTTGTATTTTTAGTAGAGACGGGGTTTCACCATGTTGGCCAGGCTGGTCTCGAACTCCCGACCTCAGGTGGTCCTCTGGTGCATATTTTAATGGGGCCAAAAGGAGATGACACAAGGGCAAGGGGAACCATAGGCATTTGTGCAACTCCTGAGTTGCATGAAAAGGAAGACAAGTTGACAAGTGACAAATATCAACGGCCATACAAATATGCTTTTGGATCCAGCAATTCCTCTTCTAGGGTTTTTGCCTAAAACAGTGATTAAAGATATGTCTAAGGATTTAGCTAAAGGATGTTCCTCTAAGTGTTGTTCATAGTAGCAAAAGCTGGGGAAAACAAGCTAAATGTCTGAAATAAGTTATGGCATATCTATAAAATCTAATCTTCCTAGAAATCAGTAGACTGAGCTGAAAGAGGAATCTATGTGATATGCTTTGGCTTTATGTCCCCACTCAAATCTCATCTCGAATTTTAATCTCCATAATCCCCATATGTTAAGGGAGGGACCTGGTGGTGGGTGAGTAGATCATGGAGGTGGTTTCCCCCATGCTGTTCTTGTGATAGTGAGTTCTCATGAGATCCGATGTTTTACTGGTGTTTTACAGTTCCTCCTCCTCTCTCTCGTTCTCTCTCCCTCTCTCAATCTCTCTCTCTCTCTCTCTCTCTCTGTCTCTCTGTCTCTGTCTCTGTCTCTGTCACCTGCCACCACGTAAGATGTGCCTGCTTCCCCTTCCACCATGATTGTAAGTTTCCTGAGGCCTCCCCACCCATGCAGAACTCTGAGTCAATTAATTCTTTTATCTTTATAAATTACCCAGTCTCAGGCAGTTCTTTATAGCAGTGTGAAATGGACTATTATACTATGAACTAATTTCAAACAGCTAAAAGCTTGGGATTATAAAGCATAATCTCTTCAAATGGAAAAGTAATGAAAAAAGAAATCAGCAAGTTATAAAATTAAAAAAAAAAAAAAAACACACAAGGACACCAAGTGGGAGCGGAAATTGAGAAATTCACAGAAGAATTGGGCCCAGTCTTGATGAGTAGTGCTAGGCTTTCCTACTGACAGGAGTTCACACCTTGTAGGGAAGAAGCAAGGAAGCACACTGTCTCCTGGGCTGCTACAGGAAAGGGAGACCTGGGGGAAATCAGAACAGGCCTGTACCTTGCATGGGCTTAAGTCCATATTAAATCTCCTGGCACATTAGAGACCCTGAGCTACCATAGAAACATAAATGCTGGTGAGAAAATAAGAAACCCAAGGGGTTCCCAGAGAGGAAGATACACATGTGAACCACCCCATGTGCCTCCACAACCCAGGGCAGTTATCCTCCCCGTGGAAAATAACCTCAGACTAAAACACCATGAGGGAAGGCCAGCAAATGAAACAAACAAGGGATCTGTCGCCTCAAGAACTAAAGGTAATGAAATTATCCAAGAGATTTTAACATAAACATGCTGAAAATATTCAAAGAGAAGTCAAGGTAATAGTAGGAGTGAATGTTTGAAATGTTCATTTGGAAAAGAAACAACAGACATTTGAAGTAAAAAATACATAGTTTTTGAAATTAAGAGAAAACTGAATAAGTTGGATAATAAACTTGAAACCAAAGGAGGGAAAACTAGAGAATCTTAAGCAAAATCTGGACCATTGAATACTATAAAGTCACTAAAAATGATTAAAAAAATTGAAGACATTTCACTTAGTTTCATGCACTATTATCCATATGAGAGTTTCATGCAGCATACAAAGTTCCTGAAATGTCTGGCAAATTTTGTATCTATGCACCTATGTGTGTTTTCTGGGGGGGAGATTTATAGTTTTTGGGTGCAGTTTGAATACCTCTTCTCAAAGGAATACATGATCTAAAATTGTTTCATTAAATTGGTATGTGCATGTTTACTGTGGTTGTACAGTTCACTGATTCGCTTATTAAATCAACATTATTTTGAATCCCTTCTTATATTCTGGGGTTTTAATGAGACAAAAAACAAACAAACAAACAAAATGACACAATTCCTGCCTTTATGGAGCCTACAGTATGGTTAGGAAGACAGCACCAATTTTTTAAAAAATCTAATACAGTGAAATTACATCTGTAGTTAATCTTCTGAAGAAAAAGTACATGTGTGGAAAGGCTTCCCTGCAGGAGCTAAGTGGGTTAAAGGCAACTTGGAGAAGAGGGCAGTGGAGGTAGAAGAGCCTCCTAGGTAGAGGGCAATGTCAAGGGCAAAGACAGCATGGCATCCCTGAAGAGCTGGAAGAAGGTGAGTTGGGCTGAAGCACCAGGAACTATGGAGGAAGAGGGAAGAGGGGAAGCTGAAGGGGGGGTCAGAGCCATATCCCTGCAGGGCCTTAGATGCCATGTTAAAGTTTACAATTTTTTAAACTAAAACTGTTAAACAGGGGCATGATGACATGGTCTCAGTGCCATTTGAGAAGCCAACACTGACTGCACAGGGAGGGGTGGGAGAGTCCAGAATGATGGGGAGACCAATTAGAAGACCACGGCCATAGCCATAGCCTAGGCCAGATATAATGGTGGGTTGGCCTAAGGTGGTATTGATAGAGATGTAGAAAATTGAACACATGAGAGATATTGGGGGTAAATTGATAAGTGATGATTAGATGACTCTTGGGTTTCTAACTTTTAGAACTGGATGGCTGGTGGTACCATTATTAAAATAGAGAATATAGTCACATTTTGCCTATGACGATTGTACACACTTGGACGTGTTGTTTTGGGGTGTTTTCAAGACATTCAAAATTAAATATCAAGTAAGCAGTTGGATATATAATTAGGAACTCAAAGGCAATGTCTGGGCCAAAGACAAAAATTGCCTGATCACTGTTATAGAAATATTAAATAAAAGCCTGGGTATGGATTAAGTGCTCTATACAGACAGCACAGAGTAAAAAGAGAAGCAGAGTTCCCACAGGCTGGAGGAATGCCCGCATTTAACAACACATAGAGGATTTGTCATTAAACAACATGGAAAGGACAGGACCGAGAGGTAGGAGGAAGCCAGGTGAATCTTCTATCATGGCATCCACAGGAAGATTGTCATTTCGAGGAGTGAGTACTTGATTGTACTGAAAACTGCAGAGAGGACAGGCAAGATAACTGAAAAAAATCCAAGAGTCCTCTGGATTCAGCCATATGGACTTAAAAGGGCAGAAACCAGTTTAGGATGGGGTGAGTAGTGAGTTGAAACTGGGGATCTGGGGACAGTCCCTGCAGATGACTCTAGAGCAGATGTATGGCCCGTGGACTGTATCCATTTGTTTTTGACATCCCTTTTTGCAAAATGTTACTGGAACACAACCATACCCATTTACTTACATACTGCCTATGGTGGGCTTCGTACTGCATTGGTAAAGCTAAGTAGTTGGAGCAGGGATCACAGGGCCCACAAAGCCTAAGATGGTTGCGATCTGGCCCTTTAGAAAAAGCTTGTCCACCCCTGTCATAGAGTGATTTGGAAGGAAGGAACAGAACACAGTGGTAGAAGCTAGACTTTTCTGAATACACCTTGTTTTCTAGATGTGACTTCTGTAACCACATGTCTTTTAATATTAAATTATCAAACAAAATTGGATTTGATAAAAGCAATCCCTAAAATTCAAAAGCAAAATGAAACCAACCTAATTGTGTATTGAGTTAGTTGAATAACCATACAGATTGGGATTATTCCATTTTAAAACACAGAAATTTGACTCTATGTCCCTAAATGTGGCATACCTTAAGGACAATAAGAACTGCAAAAATTATTTTTAACTGATTTCAGTAATGACATAGGGAGTGGTACTGATGGTTTTGTTGTTTTGGGAATGTTGTGCATGTATTATGGAACAAACAAAATGAGTAATTACGTTAATGTCATTGGGAACCAAGATTTCCTATGTGAAAGAAAGGAGATATGGATGCAACACAGAAAGGTTCAATACAAATCCTGTTGACTTGAATTTGAATTGAGAGTATGGATCTGAACTCTTGATGCATTGTAACTTTTTTTTAAAGTTATTTTCTAGTTCTGTGTACTAAAAATTCCTAGAAACTTGAACAACCTTATAAGATACTTACAAGAGTGCCCTATTAGGGCAATACCTAATACCAAATATTATTCCCCACCAAAAGGAAACAGGGCTCCTTGGAGAAATGGTGATCCCAAGTCTGAGGCAGAAAAAGGACAAGACGAGCCCAGAAGATTTTATCACACCAGAAAGAAAAGAAACTATTAGAAACAAACAGGTGTGGTGGCTCATGCCCTGTAATCCTAGCACTTTGGTAGGCCAAGGTGGGAGGATAATTTGAGGGCAGGAGTTCAAGACCAGCCTGGGCAACATAGTGAGACTCCCATCTCTACAAAAAAAAAAATTTTTTAAACTTAGCCAGCACCGGGCCGGGCGCGGTGGCTCAAGCCTGTAATCCCAGCACTTTGGGAGGCCGAGACGGGCGGATCACGAGGTCAGGAGATCGAGACCATCCTGGCGAACACGGTGAAACCCCGTCTCTACTAAAAAATACAAAAAAACTAGCCGGGCGAGGTGGCGGGCGCCTGTAGTCCCAGCTACTCCGGAGGCTGAGGCAGGAGAATGGCGGGAACCCGGGAGGCGGAGCTTGCAGTGAGCTGAGATCCGGCCACAGCACTCCAGCCTGGGTGACAGAGCAAGACTCCGTCTCAAAAAAAAAAAAAAAAAAAAAAAAAAACTTAGCCAGCACCCTAGCCTGAGTGACAGAGTGAAACCCTGTCTCAAAACAAACAAAGAAGAAGAGAAATTAACATGTCAAAAGAACTCAAGAGTTATCTTGAGGAGGCTCCCCTGGCCAGGAACAACACAATTTCAATACCAATAAGAAAATAACCGAAATGGATTAAAACATAAGATACTTAAGTTCATGAGTTTATAATACTACGAAGAACTCAGTGATCAATTTTGGAGGATGACATAAAACCAAGCTATTGGTTAGAAAATTGGTAAATAAAATCAACATGTGTCTTTCCTGTATGAACTCTACCTCAGGGGAAAGCACCTCATTAAAGAGGGAAAGTTTCTCTTTATAGAAGTATGCTAACTAGTAAACAGAAAAGGAGTGACGAGGTAGTATGTCGACATTTTGCAACCCCTAATGAAACAGTGGACCCATGCCAAGATTGTCAATGGCATCTAACAGCACACAGAAAAACCACTGGAACTCGCCAGCTTCTGAAGGAAGAACAAAACACCACCTTTAAAGTATTCTTATCAAAAAATCAAATGTGACTTTCATCAGGCCTCAAACTACCAGTTTTCAGGAAAAGGGGAGGCAGAAGGTTACAATCAGCAAAATACAGACTGTGGGAAACTCTACAGGACAAGGAAGAAAAGAAAAAGAGTGAGGGGAGAAAACCTATACATTAAAAGAAATCTAGAAGTCATATTAATCAGTTGCAATTTGTGAACCTTACTGGGTCCTGAGTTAAAACAATTATTTTTAAAGTAAGTTATGAGATCATTGAGGAAAATTGATTACTGACTAGACATTTGATTATACTAAGAAATTATTTTTTCAGGCCGATAATGCAATTGTGATTAGATTTTAAAAAATAGTCCTTTATAAAAAAGTTATGTACTGGAATATTAAAGTATGAAATGACATGATGTCTACAGTTTGCTTTAAAATAAACCAGGGGGCTGGGCGTGGTGGCTTATGCCTGTAATCCTAGCACTTTGGGAGGCCGATGAGGGTGGATCACTGGTCAGGAGTTTGAAACCAGTCTGGCCAACATGGTGAAACCCCGTCTCCACTAAAAACATAAAAATTAGCTGGGTGTGGTGGTACGCGCCTGTAATCCCAACTACTTAGGAGGCTCAGAGGCAGGAGGACCTCTTGAACCTGGGATGCGGAGGTTGTGGTGAGCTGAGATTGTGCTGCTGCACTTCAGCCTGGGGGACAGAGCGAGACTCCATCTAAAAAACAACAAAACAAATAATAATAACCCAGGGTATATAGGGTGGTTACAACTTCGAGAAAATAGATGAAATAATATGAACCATGAGCTGATAATTATTAAAAATGGGTGCTGACTATACCGGGGTCCCTTATATTGTTTGTATATGTGTTAGGCCCTTCTTGTGTTGCTATAAAGAAATACCCCAGACTGGGTATTTTTTTTTTTCTGTTTGGTTTGAGACAGAGTCTCACCCTGTTGCCCAGGCTAGAGTACAATGGTGTGATCTCAGCTCACTACAACCTCCGCCTCCCAGATTCAAGGATTCTCCTGCCTCAGCCTCCACAGTAGCTGGGATTTCAGGCATGCGCCACCACACCTGGCTGATTTTTTGTTTCTTTAGTAGAGACGGGGTTTAACCATGGTGGCCAGGCTGGTCTTGAACTCCTGACCTCGTGATCCGCCCACCTCAGGCTCCCAAAGTGCTGGGATTACAGGTGTGAGCCACTGCACCTGGCTGGAACTGGGTAGTTTATAAAGAGGAGAGCTTTAATTGGCTCATGGTTCTGCAGGCTTTACAGGAAGCATGGTGCTGGCATCTGCTTGGTTTCTTAGGAGGCCTCAGGAAGCTTCCAATCACGGTGGAAGGTGAAGGGAAAGCAGGCACGTCACATGAAGAAAGCAGGAGCAAGAGAATCAGACAGTGGGGGAGTTGGGGGAGGGTGCCATACACTTTTAAATGACCAGATCTCTCAGACGCTCACTATCATGAAGACAGCACCAAACCATGAGGGATCTGCCCCCATGACCCAAACACCTCCCTCCAGATCTCACCTTCAGTATTGGGGATTACAATTCATTATGAGATTTGGGTGGGAACTAATACCCAAACTTGATCAGTATAGTTCGGTTTTCTTTTTTTTTGAGATGGAGTGTCTGTTGCCTGAGCTGGAGTGCAATGATGTGATCTCAGCTCACTGCAACCTCTGCCTCCCAGGTTCAAGAGGTTCTCCTGCCTCAGCCTCCCAAATTACAGACAACTGCCACCACACCCAGCTGTGTTTTGTATTTTTAGTAGAGTCAGGGTTTCACCATGTTGGCCAGGCTGGTCTTAAACTCTTGACCTCAAGTGATCCTCCTGCCTCGGCCTCCCAAAGCGCTGGGATTTCAGGTATGAGCCATCGTGCCTGGCCTATATCATTATAGTTTTAATTAAACTTGAATTTTC
Source organism: Papio anubis (assembly GCF_008728515.1). Lineage (NCBI taxonomy): Eukaryota > Metazoa > Chordata > Mammalia > Primates > Cercopithecidae > Papio > Papio anubis. Next base: position 123,961,497 of record NC_044981.1, read on the forward strand.
CCAAAATAAAGAAAAAATAATTTCTAGCAAACAATCTACCTTGCTGTTGGTTTTCTCTAGTAATGCTTAGTGGCTGGTATGTATGTAGGGGAGAAATTTAAAAGTTCAGGTATTCAGACTAGGATTTTGGAAGATGAATGTGATAAAAATCTTGAGTAAGGGAGCTGAGAGAATTGGAATGTGAATTACTAACATGGCAGACCATGGCCCCTAAATGGGGTGATCAGGCAAGTTAAGTACCAAGGAAAGGGCTGATTGACAGAGAGCAGAGGAGCCCGTGGACTGGAAGGTCAGTGAGTAGAACAGCGATCAAGATGGGGATAGCTGAACAGGCAAACTGGGAGAAGAGGGAATGCTTCCATCAGTGACTTTGGGTTAACTGTAATGCATTTATTGTGGGAGTCGTTGATTAAGGCAGGGGGAGAAAAATTCATTTTGGGTGATAAGACCAACTTGGTGTCCAGAGTGTAAAGTGGGTTTTCCTCATGAATGCCAGTGTCACACAGACTAATGACTGAGTTTGGGATATAAACGAAATGAAGAACCATGTGCTGAAGTCTTCAGAGGACGGGAGAGCAAAACTGGATATGGCTAAAGCAACAAGGAGAGTGATTGAAGTTTCTTTGAAAAAAAAAATTCTGGATAATTGGTCTAATCGGATCCATATATAGTCATATGAATGCACAGGAGTGTAAAAAGAAGGCTGTATATGGTGGTGGATCATTGGATTATTGGTGATGGCTATTTCCCTCTTTTTACTTATCTATATTTTCTTTTCTTTTCTTTTTTTCTTTTTTCTTTTTTTTGTTTAGATGGAGTCCTGCTCTGTTGCCCAGGCTAGAGTGCAGTGGCATGATCTCAGCTCACTGTGACCTCTGCCTTATGGGTTCAAGTGATTCTCCTGCCTCAGCCTCCCTAGCAGCTAGGATGACAAGTGTCCCCCACCTGGCTAATATTTTTGTATTTTTAGTAGAAACAGGGTTTCACCATGTTGGCCACCCTGGTCTCGAACTCCTGACCTCAAGTGATCCACCTGCCTCAGCCTCCCAAAGTGTTGGGGTTACAGGCGTGAGCCACTGTGCCCGGCACTATCTGTATTTTCTAATGCTTCTACAAAAGCCTGGTATTGGTGTTGAACTGGCAAAGAAGAACCAAGGCTCTCACACATCCTGTCCCCTCTAGATAGAACAGTCACTCTCTAAGTCTTTGCTTGACTGACTCCTACTCGTCCTTCAGACTCCAGTGTAAATATCCCGTCCTCAGGGCAGCTTTCCCTGACCCTCTGGCTTAGGTGAGGTCCCATTACTTTTCCTTTGTCACTTCTCACAGTCATAGCTACTTCTTTGTTATGTCAGGCTGGCCAGGCTGGTCTTGGATCATGGGAAATGTCACATAATGCATGCACACAGATATATTGTTGTTACGTAATTGCAGTTTGACTTCCTATGTGTTCATAATAATTTAGGGCCAATGAGGTGATGTGGTTCTGGGGGGTGGAGTCAGAAATACTGAAACCAGTAGAGTGGGTTAGAGTCCTGTGGCTGGTGAAAACTATTTTGGCAACAACGCAGGCAACCAGATCAGGTGATGATAGTGGAGTTTTAGAGTGACATGTCTGGAGTACAGCCAGGATCTCCCCATCTCCTCAACAACCATTCCTGCTGCCCAAACACGTCCCTTTAGGAGGCTGACTGACACTCATTGAGCACTCCTGCTTAATGCCATCTCACAACCTTTGCTGAAACCTGTGTCCTTTACACTTGATGTGCATTACCATGTAATCTAAGCGCTGTTTTATGTTTTTATTCTTGCTGACCCAGTCCTTTTTCAGACTTCACCATTTATTTATTTATTTATTTATTTTTAAGACAGGGTCTCTGACTCTGTTGCCCAGGCTGGAGTGTAATGGTATATTCTCAGTTCACTGCAACCTCCACCTCCCAGGCTCAAGCAATTCCCCTGCATCAGCCTTCTAAGTAGCTGGGACTACAGGCACACACCATAGCACCCAGCTAATTTTTGTATTTTTTAGTAGAGACAGGTTTTCACCATGTTGCCCAGGCTGGTCTCGAACTCCTAAGCTCAAGTGATCCACTGGCCTCCGTCCCTAAGTGCTAAGATAACAGGTGTGAGCCATTGCACCTGGCCTCCTTCACCATGTGATGTCTGTCTCCACTACTGTCTTGTTCACTGCTCTGTCCCTGGCAACTGGCAGAGTGCTTGCAGCATGGCTGGGGCTAAATAAATGTGTATAAATTAAAATAAGAATTGAAAAAAGAATAAACGTCGAAAAATAGAAAAAGAAAATCACTGCTTATAATAGTTTCCTGTTGCTGCTCTAACAAATTTGTAAACAAAGCTACCACAAATGTAGTGGCTTAAAGCAACAGACTGATCTTAGCGTTCTGGAGGTCAGATGTCTCAAGTCACTTTCTCTGGGCTACAGTCAGTCCGAGTGCCTTTTCCTGCTCCTGGCAGCTGCCTGCCTTCCTTGTCTCATGGCCTTTTCATCCATCTTCAAAACCAGCAGTGGAGCCTTTTCGGCCTCCCCATCAAAGGGCTAGAAGCTTTGATGTCTGGCTGCTTCCAGGGTTCACCCTTTTTCTATCTTAGTTTTATTCTACTAGTGGGCAGGCCCTTTTCCACTCTGCTCACTGTTGAGTCCCATGCACTCAGAACTGTGCTTGCTCCATGGTAGGTACTCAGTCAATATTTGTTCAATGCTAAATGAAGAAACTAGCTTTTGTCATGCTTCATTTACTTACCCTTCTGTTGGTGAAATAACCCCAATTTCTATTCGGCAGTGCACATAATTCTAAAGAAGCTGACACCACAGCTCTGAAAAGCATATGATCAAGGTATAGGCCAATCCCCTGGCCACAGCAAGTGGCCAGAAATGGGCATGGGCCTAAACAAGTCTGATCAGAGTAAAGCCCAAACAAATGGTTTTTTTCTTCTGGACACATCTGAGGGAATGGAAGGAGAAAGCCATGGCTACAGAGGCAGAACAGGCACAGGAAGAAACAAGCCATTGGCTTCACTATGGAAGCACTGCAAGAAGCTTCAGCTGCAGGAAGACTCATATCTGGAGTTTTCAATGATGTGAGAATAAAATATGTCCTTCATTATTCACGTCAAGTTTTGGGCTGCCTACAGTGAAACACACTCTAAAGCCAGTAAGTAGCATCACAAGTGCAAAATGAAAAAGGCACCCACAGAACTGGAACAAATCATTTTGTTTCATTGCACTGAGACTAGAAGGGTCGAGACAGTTCATGTGATCTGTGTTCCTGACTCCAAGGAGGAGTAGAATCAAGAGATGGAAGAAGCCTTGGGGCTTTCAGGTCACCCACCCCTGTGTCTGACCCTTGGCTACACCAGATCACCTGAGGAACTTTGTAAAAACAGCTTCCTCCACCCCATTCCATTGTGTTGAGCCAGAATCTCTAGGGGTGAGGCTCATTATCTGTTTTACAAACTCCAAGTGATTCTGAGGGACCATCCCTTCTCAACAGCTATGAACTTCCCATTGGTAGAAGGAAGCATCATAGCAGATCCTAATGCTAATGTCGACGTCAAATTCAAAGCACTGAACGTATGTATCGTGGTCTTAGAAGTATGTATAACTCATTTCTGAATCACTTTATTGAAGTCCCAAATTAATTAAATACTTAGACTATGCATGAGAGTCTGAAGGCCTTTCTCCTGTGTGTAAAAGGAATCTATTTCACTGCTAAAAGGTTTTTGTTTTTCCCTTCATGGTTCTCAGATAAAATTTAGAGAGTTGAGATGACCAGAGAAGTGACTACTAGATAAATGAACTGTTATGGACCATTCTCAACCTATTTTTCTTCCTTTCACTGTAAACAATGGCAGCTTCAGATTTAGCAAATTCAAGGAATCAATGATGTCATCAAGGATTTCTTATATTTTCACTTTGCCATCTTCAACCATTTTCTTTGGTCCTTAGGCTTGTCCCAAAAATAGTTCTCAAATAACTAACTGCGGTGAGCATTGGTCTTCACACAACAGTGACCACAGCTAGCAGGACGGAAGAGAAGATGTTCATCCTCAAATCTTGTTTAAGTTTCTTTCAGCAAGAAGACTGTCCACCCTTACGTCTCCTTGGGCAGAATTTTTTTTTTTTTTGAGACGGAGTCTCGCGCTGTGTCACCCAGGCTGGAGTGCAGTGGCGCGATCTCGGCTCACTGCAAGCTCCGCCTCCCAGGTTCAGGCCATTCTCCTGCCTCAGCCTCCGAGTAGCTGGGACTACAGGCGCCCGCCACCACGCCCGGCTAGTTTTTTGTATTTTTAGTAGAGACGGGGTTTCACCATGTTAGCCAGGATGGTCTCGATCTCCTGACCTCGTGATCCGCCCGCCTCGGCCTCCCAAAGTGCTGGGATTACAGGCTTGAGCCACCGCGCCCGGCTCCTTGGGCAGAATTAATATCTACATGCCCTTTCCTAAAGCAGACACCAACCAGGGGAGGCAGTGATCATGATAAATTTAGTCCAACCCTGACCCACCCTTGGTAGGGTGGGGTTACTTACCAGCCACTCCTGAAACATAGAATGCCTGGGGGGAAAAATCAGAGTTTCTGTCAGGAAGAAGGAGAGGAATGTGGAATGACTTGGCTGGGCCAGTAATCAACAGTGTCTAACCCTGTAAGCAGGAATTGAAGAAAGACAAGGGGAAAGATTTCTCCAGCCACCTTGACTTAAATAATGAAAACTTGAATGATGCAAAGTATTAGTAATGTCCTATATTCTAATGCTTGGATTTTTTTTGTTTTCATGAAGTCTTGCTCTGTAGCCCAGGCTGGAGTGCAATGGTGAGATCTCAGGTCACTGCAACCTCCACCTCCCAGATTCAAGCAATTCTCCTGCCTCAGCCTCCCGAGTAGCTGGGATTAGAGGTGCCCGCCACCACGCCCAGCTAATTTTTTTTTAAATTAAAACTTGGAATATTTTGAAAAACTCCTTCCTCCTAGAGAGCTACCAAATGAAAATTTTTTTCTGATTAGCTTTTTGTCATTTTTGGAATTAGGAGTGCTTTAGATATCTGAATTCATTCAACAAGCATTTATTGAGTGGCTGCTATATGACTGGTATGGCTCTAAGTGCTAGAGATGAAAAGAATCACCAAAGTCTTTGCTGTCATGGAGCCCTCATTCTAGTGGGGTAGGCAGACAGCAAAGAAACAAGTCCTGCATGTCACATAGTGTCAGGTGGTGTCAAGCGGTAGACAGAGAAGCTCAACATGAGAAAGGGAGAGAGAGCAGCTCCACACACTCACAAAATGGGAGTGAGAACTTCAAGCCAGTAGATGTTGTCTAATATAGGCCAATAACCTTCCCTCCATCCATCCAATCAAAGAGCTTTGCTTTTTGCTTTTTCCTTTTAAAACTCAATGATTTTCTTTTTCTTTTCTTTTCTTTTCTTTTTTTTTTTTTTTTTTTGAGACGGAGTCTCGCTCTGTCGCCCGGGCTGGAGTGCAGTGGCCGGATCTCAGCTCACTGCAAGCTCCGCCTCCCGGGTTCACGCCATTCTCCTGCCTCAGCCTCCCGAGTAGCTGGGACCACAGGCGCCCACCACCTCGCCCGGCTAGTTTTTTGTAGTTTTTAGTAGAGACGGGGTTTCACCGTGTTAGCCAGGATGGTCTCCATCTCCTGACCTCGTGATCCGCCCGTCTCGGCCTCCCAAAGTGCTGGGATTACAGGCTTGAGCCACTGCGCCCGGCCGCCTTTTTTTTTTTTAAGCATCATTCACCTCTAAAAACCATCCCAATTGCAAATGCTAATATTTCATGCGGTTGTCCTTAACCAGCCCACGTGTGTAGGAGGGCAGGAACATATGCAGAATACTGGGCGAAGGGGAAGGAAGTCAAGATGACTTGAATTTCCAGACTTGCCTTGGATATTTAGAAAACAGTCGTTTTAGATACAAGTGTACACTTACACTTTGAGTACTCCCCTGTCCTCTCTGACAAAGATTCTCTGCTTGACCAAACTTTAGTCAAGCTTCTGAAACTTCCCTTTGACCCACCTGTGCACTTCCTTATAAAATTCTGTTTTAGTAAAGAGCCCTGTTAAGTCAGTTTAGGAAGAACCCCCACCCTGGATATCTTATCAGGTTCCTCATCCTCCACCCTCCCCCAGGTGTTGTCTGAGCACCCTGGCCTGTCTTCAGCAAGAGTCCTGTTGGGTCAGTGTATTCAGATCCCTGCTTACCCCTGATGTTTCCTTGAGTAATTTTCCATCCACTGAGCCCCAGCCTGCTCCTTGGCTATCTGTTCCCACTTGTCCATGCTGCATCTGAAGTTGAGCCCAATCTCTCTCCCGACGCCATGCAGCAGTCCCTATAGCTATCTACTATCTCCATGGTTCTCAATAATGTCTGCTTTACTGTCTTCATCAAGTTTCATTCCATGTTTTTTTTCTTTAACATCTTCACCATCTCCACACAGAAATATTCTCCCTTTAAATGGACATTCAGTAACTGAGAGTGATGTGGCTGTTCTATATTTAAAATTAACCTAGGAGTATGTTGTCTCTGAAAAACTGCGCACCAGATTGCCTCACAGATCACAGCTGAGACAGACGTCCTCAAGTGAGCCCTCGCAGGCTGCATAGGAAGAATGGAAGTGGGAGTCGGGGCTGTTCTCTCTTAATACACCTTGGTAGATACATTTTTCTGCCCTCCAACCCCATTTCAAGTCTGCTCTGATGGAGAAAAGTGACGAGAGCGAATCCTTCATGGGCTGTTTGTTATCTCACACACACACACACAAACACACACATACACACCTGGATCAATGCATCCCCCCTCTAGGGAATGCAGTTGCATGGATACTGCCCCACCCACCGAGGAAAGCTGCAAGTTTGAGCAGCTCCAGCTCTGGAACCAAAGGCTTTTGTTTAAGGAATTACCATGCACTAAGCAGAGGCAATTCAAAACCGGTTAAACCAGTGTGGCAAGGAGACTGATTCAGACTCCTCATAGGTTTCTCCAAGTGTAACAGACACAAGCAACCCAGTTTCCTTTAAGGAGTCACAGGAAAGGTCAACCTAGTCAAGTGGTAGGGGAAAGACATCACTGGAAACCATTAGTCATGTGGATGACACGGGGCCATACCGTACTGAGGAAAAGCCACAATTGAGATATAAAGTTGCTGGGCATGAAAGACAAGCAGAGAAGGCTTCCCAGGAGAAGGGACATTTTAGTTGTGGCAAGGAGAATTTGCCAGAAGGATGGTTTAAGAAGCTGAACCTTTAAATAAATGTATTAAATATAATAAAATTCCACTTAGGAAATCATCTTAAAACTTAACAATAGGGAATATTTATTAGGACAGGAAAGAAAACTCTAAGATATTTGAATATATCTCATAGAGATGAAGAATTTTTTTAAAGACAGTTGTGATAACAGTTCCCACCAATATTGCAATACCCTGTTTATAACTGAATTAAAACAAAAATTATTTGGAAATTATAAAACAAAACATCTAAAACAATGGTCTCTCTACCTTGAAAGAAAGGTATTGCACAAATATAGCCTAGCTTACATATAAAGATTTCAAGCATTCAAATTATGCTAATGTATTTCATTTATTAACAAGCTTATTTACCGTTATTGGGTAGGCAAGACTGCAGGAATAAATGATTCAAAAGAAATGCTTAATAATTAAAAAGTGATTGTACTACCATTGGACCTAGCAATTCCATTCCTATATGTATAGCTAAGAGAAATAAAAACATCCCTATGCAAAAACTTGGACACAGATGTTCATAGCAGCATTATTTATAATAATTATTGTAAATAAAGATGGGAAACAGTCCATATGTCCATCAACTGATGAGTGGATAAATAAAATATGGCATATGCATACAATGGGATAATATTTGGCAATAAAAAGGAAAGAAGTACTGATACGTACTACAAAATAGATGAACCTTGAGAACACTATAATATGTGAAAGAAGCCAGTCACAAAAGACCACATACTGTCTAATTCCATTTATACGAAAAGTCCAGAATAGGCAAATTTATAGAGACAGAAAGTAGATTCTTGTTTGCCCAGATCTAGAGGGATGGAGATGAGAAGTTACTGTTAATGGGTAGGGAGGTTCTTTGTGGGGTGATGAAATGGTCTAAACATGTGGTTATGATCATGGAATTTCATGGAACTGTGAAATACAGTCTGCTCTCTGAAGAAATGCTACTGCTATCCAAAAAAAACCCAAAAAAAGGAAAAAAAAACCGCTTTCACTGAACAGGTTAGTTTTATATTTTTGTCTCAGAAAAAAGAATTCAGTTACCAGACAAAGGATGCAATTTCCAGTGACAAAATGCCAGGCCTAAATTAAGCTGCTTCAAAATATACCACAAGATCTCTAATGACCTCCAGTGGTCACGACTAAAATTGCCTGGTTTATGATACCTGAGCCTAGAACACGACGCACAAAGTGGTTATAAATGTGACGTCTGGTCTGTTATTTTCTTATCTTGAAAGCTGCAAAGTTGGAGTAAAAGGAAACATAGCCAATGACTATCATAAAATGTCTCTTCCCCCTGATATTTCAACATTGACTGAAGGGCCTGTTTATCCATGCCCTGTCTTTGCAGCCTCTTTCAACAGAGCCAGAAAGACGCCTGTCTCCTTCCAGTGACTCCACTGAGAGAGTCCATTAACAATCTGCTTTGCACCCACAGATGCAGGAGTAGCCGACACATGAGGAGGAGAGAAAAAATGACTGATCAAAAGAGACTGGCAGGAAAACACGTAAGAAAGAACAAGAGGCAAGTGCTCCACCTAAAATACGCCAATTTGGTCATGCACAACTCTCAGATACTTTTGCGGGCTATCTAAGACATCCGAAGGTTACCCTCTCCTGCAGCCTCACCACCAAGTTCTAGTGAAAGTACCTAACATCAAATGATGCCATACTTAGAGTTTTTCTAAACAAACATTAGTAAATAAGCCCAAACAACTTCACACAGTCTCCTCTGTAGGCCTGATGAAGTCCCAGCTCTCTCTCCTCTGGGTAAAAGGTTCATTAGAAAGGACAGTGTTTCAGAAACAGTATTCTATTATTTTTACCCTCATTGTTGGCCTTGGGCTACCAGAAATCCTCCAGACTAACATAAGGCCATTTATTTGGCATTGAAGGCTGGAAAAGCATCCTGCCACACACTTGCTACCAGCCTGGCTGGATTCTTCAGCCACACCCAGGCAAGCTGGAGGGCTCTCTAGAATATTTTGGTCAGTCCACACATATCTTGAATACCTTTAACTTCACAAAAGAGAATCCATTTCTAACATTCGTCTGGCTAGTTAACAAGCCACAGGTTGTTTTGAGAATAATGCCTGATATTTGCTATGCTAATTAGTAAAGTATCTGATAACTCAGGTATTTTGACCTTCCAAACTAGAGCTGGCTAATGACTCCTAGGGTATTCATTCCTGACCAGAACATGAGCTGACCCTGGGCATAACTTCAACTCACAGATGTCACACTGTCTGTGCTGAGTGTTTTAAAGTAAATTACAGACATAACATGAGGGAAAGGGAAGAAAAAGAAAGAGAACCCTCTTGGCAATCCTTGACTAGGGCTGTATAAGTCTTGCCCAGATTCCTAAATGTTTCAACCACTGTCACTTGTCATATATTTTTTAGATCCATCGATTCATTTAATGATTTTGCCTACCTATGTCCCATACATCCATTTGCAATATATTGTCTGTCTGATGGTTCCAAGGAAAATGTAATATGCTAAGAGAATGTTAAAAATTCACTGACTGAAGCCATTGTGTTTTTGCCAACATGAAACAGTCCCACCATAGTATGAAAGCGTTAAATCCCCCCACGGCTCCACTTTAGCCTCAAGGAGAAAAGGAGAAAGCAGGCACTGGAAGAGTCTGTTTATAAACCTTAAAATATCAATTGCCTGGTTTTTTTTCCCCTAGGAACAAAACATCTCTTAAGGGTTATATAAACATTTATATATGGTTTTCTTTAAGAATCAATGTTAATTACATCATTAGGCTACACTTACCTTAACTGTGATTTAGTGCATCTTAAAAAAATCGCGAATAAGAATTCTTGACGTTGCTTGTTAGTCCAGAGGTCAAACCAATGACTTATAAGAGCCACTCTTTCCTGAAAGAGCTATAAGGGGGAGGGGAGGAAGTGGCATTTTGCTGTACAGTTCAATGTTTTTAATTGCTAAGCAATCTTTAGACAATCTACCAGCAACCTCACTGCTAATATTTGCAGAGTGCATTACAGTTCACACAGCGCTTTCACATATAGAGAGAAAGGTCTCTCCTTTCAGGTTAAACTTTTTACCCAGGGATACTGACAGGCCCAGACTTGTTGGGTGGGCTGATGGGAAGGACTGGCAGGGATGTAATTATAGAGGGGCCCAAGAAGGGCCTCTGGAAAACAAACAGGTAATGATTCCTGGATCTTGTTTCTACCTAGGCTAATGTGACAGAGTCCATACGTTTCATCTTGAAAACATATACGGGCTACACTCATTTAATTGTGAGAACAGGACCATTTGAGGTAGGTATAACTTCACTAACTCACAACCCTGGATCTTCATAGCACCCACCAAGATGAAAGTAAGTATCACTTAATAGCCAACAGAGACATGTCTCTAGGGAAGATATACATTAAGGACCAGAATCCCCCAAACCTGGGTTTCGGTCCAGCTTTGCTCAGATAGAGATAACAAACTCACTGTTCTTATCATGGGTCAGGCTTTAGCCCCAGCCTGGTCTAGTCTCCTTTCCCGGTGAATGAGGCTGAACTCACAAGAGCACCCGTGAGAGCTCTGAGCACTCAGTTCGCCTTCTCTATTGCCAGAGCCACCATAAGCCATTAAATCACGACTTCCTGAATTACCTTAAAATAGGAGAGGCATCCCCAAGCCACATGGAACCATCCAATTGGCACAGGAGGGGAGAGAGGATTACAGAAATACACAGGAACACATGCATGAACACTCCCAGCCTCCACCACCAAAAGCACCTTCTCATATCCTCCCCTGTCTCCAGCAACTGTGTGTCCTGGAGGTCTCTATTTTGTCCCTGGAGGTACTGAGTGGAAAGGGAGGCCATCTGGAGCCTCCCTTAAGGTAGGAGATGGGGACAGGCGTGAGAAGAGACTGTCTTTGGGACAAAGCTAAGTTTATTTTTGTTTAAACTGAATCAAAAGCTAAATTCTTTAGAGAGTTTTTCTTTAAAAATATGGCAACATGAGACCCAATATATCACAGTAAAATTAACCCTATGAATTAAACTTATTCTACTTTAAAGTATGTAACTTACCTGTCTATTTAATGACTTGTTGCTAAAAGGTGTCCAGGCACTAAATCTTGTGTGGAAGCTCTCCATTTCCGGAGTTCTCCAGGAAGAATCCTCAGCTGACGTCTCAGCAAATTTTCTTCCACTTCTGGAAACTACAGGTTTATTTCAATAGGTGTGCAATTAAGATCACCTAGAAATATCCAATATGTTAGTGTCCTTATAGGAACTATATAATTATAGAAATTCACATATAACATATAGACAGAATTATAACAATTCATGTGTATACATGTGTATATATACAATTCATCTGTGTATACGATAAGCCATACAAATATACACAAAAATCCCATGAACTTCAAATCATTGCAATTATTCTATTCTTACCTACTTTCACCCAAATCTGAATTTAAACAAAAGTTGTTTTTTACTTTGCTGGGAAAATGGGAAGCACTGGAAAGGTTTCAGGAAATGATACTTAGAAACTGACATGATTCATCAGCCAAGGAGGTTGACTTTTTCTTTACCTGGAAAATAAGAATTTGTTATTTTGTTAATTTTTTTTTTTTTTAGATAGAGTCTCGCTCTGTTGTCCAGGCTGGAGTACAGTGGAGCGATCTTGGCTCACTACAACCTCCGCCTCCCGGGTTCAATCCATTCTCCTGGCTCAGCCTCCGGAGTAGCTGGGATTACAGGTGCGCACCACCATGCCTGGCTAATTTTTGTATTTTTAATAGAGACAAGGTTTCACCATGTTGGCCAGGCTGGTCTCGAACTCACGGACCTCAAATGATCTGCCCGCCTCGGCCCCTCAAAGTGCTGGGATTACAGGCGTGAGCCACTGCATCTATCCAAAAGTAAGAATTTGAAGTACTAGAAGATGATATTCCACCTGCCCATTTTTCAGGACAGAGGTCAAAGAGAATATAAAGAAAATCAAAATAGGCTATTGTATTATTTATTGCTGCATAGCAAATTACTCCCAAAATTTTCAGCTTAAAACAACAAACACTTATTTCAAAGCCTCTGTGGTTCAAGAATCCAGGCACAGTTTAGCAGGGTACTGTCTAACAGGGATCCCACAACAACCTGCCATAGACTGGGTGACTTGCACAACAGAAATTTATTTTCTCATAGTTCTAGGGGCTATAATTCCAAGATTAAGATGCCAGTAGAGTTGGTTTGAGGAGGCTTCTCTTCCTGGCTTATAGGCAGCTGTCTTCTCACCGTGTCCACACATGGCCTTTCTTCCATGTACATGCAGAAACAGAGATCTCCGTCGTCGTCGTCGTCTTCGTCTTCTTCTTCTTCTTCTTCTTCTTCTTCTTCTTCTTCTTCTTCTTCTTCTTCCTCTTCCTCTTCTTCCTTCTTCCTCCTTCCTCCTTCTTCCTCCTTCTTCTTCCTTCTTCCTTCTTCTTCCTTCTCCTCCTCCTCCTCTTCCCCTCCCCCTCCCCCTCCTCCTCCTTCCTCCTTCTTCTGCTTCTCCTTTTCCTTCTTTTGAGACAGTGTCTTGCTTCTGTTGCTCAGACTGGAGTGCAGTGGTGCAATCATAGCTCACTGAGCTGGGCGCGGTGGTTCACGCCTGTAATCCCAGCTCTTTGGGAGGCTGAGGTGGGTGGATCACTTGAGGCCAGGAGTATGAGACCAGCCTGGCCAACATGATGAAACCCCGTCTCCACTAAAAATACAAAAATTAGCCAGGCATAGTGGCACACACCTGTAATCCCACCTAATCCCAGCTACTTGGGAGGTTGAGGCAGGAGAATCACTTGAACCCAGAGGCAGCAGTTGCTGTGAGCCATGATCACACCGCTGCACTCCAGCCCTGGGTGACAGTGAGACTCCATCTCAAAAATAAAAAATAAAAAATAAAAATCATAGCTTTCTGTAACTTTAAACTTTTGGGCTCAAGGGTTCTTCCCACCTCAGCTTCCCTAAACACTGGGATTACAGATGCGAGCTGCACCTGGTCTCTTCTTATAAGGACATCAGTCCTGTCAGATTAAAGCCCCATGACCTTGTTTAGCCTTTATTCCTTATAGGCACTATCTGCAAATACAATAATGATCGGGGTGAAGACTTCAACATATGAATTTGTGGGGAAAGGGGATACATTTCAGTTCATAACCAGTACCTCTGTGTCAAGGGCTCTTATAAAGCTACAGTCGAGGTGTTTGCAGGGACTGCAGTATCACTGAAGGCCCTGAAGCTCATTCATGTGGTTGTTGGTAGGATTCCATTCCTCATGCTCTGTTGGACTGAAGACTGCAGTGCTCACCAGCTGTTGGCTGGAGGCCTCCCTTGCCTTCCTTGCTACATGGTTCTCTCCATAGGGCATCTCCCATGGTAGCAGGCTTCCATCACAGTGAGCAAATGAGAAAGCAAGAGAGGGCACACCAGAGGGAAGCCACAGTCTCTTTGTAACCTAACCTCAGAAGGGACATCCTGTCACTTTCACTGTATACTATTGGTTAAAAGCAAGTCACCAGGTCCAGGCCACACTCAAGGGGAGAGGATTAGATGACAGCATGAATAGTAATATAGCCTATCATAGTTTACCCTTTGGGTCAGTTCCTTTCCTTTCCCGTATGCAGAACACACATTTTTAAGGAAAACAACCCCAAAGTTCCATCTCATCAATATTTTTAGCACAGAGCTCATGAGCTAAGAACGATTCACAAGGGTCTCTCTATAGATACAGGTATAGCTCCCTTTGATCTAAATACCTTTGAACTAAAAAGATAAGTTATCTGGTCCTTGCCTCTGTAAATAATATATATCATGGTAGAACAAGGAAAGGATAACTGCAATAGATAGTCCCATTCTTAAAGAAGGATAACATATGAAAGGATTCATAGCAATCCTGAAATGCAGCTACAGAAGACTGGGGCCCAGTGATCATTTTGTCTCCAACAATCACATTCTCTTTTAGACCGTGCCAGTGATTCCCTTGACAATGTCAACTTCTCAAAATTATCCCAAATTATGTATTTGATTCTAAGCAGTGCTATGTGCCACAATTATTTAGAGACATGTTTTTTTCTCTCTCTCTCACTGTAGATATTTTGAGCCTATCAGGCTTCCTTAGAAAAAGCCAAACCCTACATCTTCCTTCCTTGAGATGTTTTTCCAACTCAAAGTATTGGTGGGTACCACCTTGTTCCATTCAGAGATCCTAACAATGGTGTGACAACCATACTTTTGACTGGTCCTTACCAATAGGCATAGTTTTCAGCATCATTTATTGCTCAAAGGTCTTCTCAGTTTTTTCTTTACTAGTTGAAGATGTGAATCAGTTATTCCTTCCAACTGTGCAAATCCCTGAGTTCTGAGACTCTCTCTGAATTCTTTTGTATTTCTGCTTGCAAACCAGCCAAATATTTTCTGAGCTCCTCTATCTCTTCTAGTACTTTGGCAAATGTGGCCTATAGTAACAAACTCATTCTAATAGCATTCATTTTCTACCTCTTTGCATACAGTACAAACTTATTAGGTATATAATATGCCCTTTAATCTATTCCAGGCTATAGTTTTACAACTTTTTCCCACTGCATCACATGGATTGCCATCTTTTCAGGTCTTCCACAACAATTTCATGCTGTCAGACTAGAATGCCACATAATATAGAATGTGTTGCTGTTGTTACGACAACATCCTACTCCTGGAACCAATTTCTGTATCTACCAAACATTCAAGGAAGAAATTACAGTTACACAAAATCTTCCAGAGAACAGAAAAAGTGGGAATGATTCCCAAGTTCTTTTATGAAGTTGGTATAACCTTTATATAATCTTAACACCAAAACCCAAGGACTTTACAAGAAAGAAGTATTACAAGCATATTACCATAAATATAGATGCATAAATCCTACCAAAAATTAGAACACCAAACTCAGTAGTATATAAAAAAGATCATATATCACCAGCACGTTGGATTTATGTAAATTTTGTTTGACATTACAAAATCAATGTACTTCTCATTATGAGCAAAAGAAAAAAAGAGAGAAAATTATATGATAATCTCAGTATATACAAAAAGTTTTCTTTTTGTTTGTTTGGAAAGGGTCTTGCTCTGTTGCCCAGGCTGGAGTGCAGTAGCTTGATCTTAGCTCATTGCAGCCTCAACCTCCTGGACTCATGCAAGCCTCCCACCTCAGCCTCAGCTGGGACCACAGGCATGTACCACCATGCCTTGGCCTCCCAAAGTGCTGGGATTACAGGTATGAGCCCCGCAGCTGGCCCAAAAAGTGTTTCTGATAAACCTCAATACCCGTTCACAACAAAAAGATCTCAGCAAACCAGGACTAGAAGGGAATTTCCTAATCTGAATAAGGGCAAACACAATAACCTATAGCAGACATGACACTAATGGTAAAATGATAAAACTTTCTCTCTGTTCACTACCACTATCTTTATTTAACATTATTCTGGAGGGTCTTTCCAATGTGATAAACCAATAAAATAAAGTAAAATGTTTAATAATTTAAAAGGAAAAAATAGGCCAGGCACGGTGGCTCACGCCTGTAATCCCAGCACTTTGGGAGGCCAAGGCAGTGGATCACTTGAGGCCAGGAGTTTGAGACCAGCCTGGCCAACATAGCAAAACCCCATCTCTACTAAAAATACAAAAAGTAGCTGGGCGTGGTGGTGCATGCCTGTAGTCCAGCTACTCGGGAGGCTGAGGCAGGAGAATTGCTTGAACCTGGGAGGCAGAGGTTGCAGTGAGTTGAGATTGCGCCACTGCACTCCAGCCTGTGTGATGAGGTGAGACACTGTCTCAAAAAAAAAAAAAAAAAAGGGAAAAATTAAATTGT
Organism: Papio anubis; assembly: GCF_008728515.1. NCBI lineage: Eukaryota > Metazoa > Chordata > Mammalia > Primates > Cercopithecidae > Papio > Papio anubis. The sequence goes on from NC_044981.1 coordinate 123,977,622, forward strand.
CGTTATGTATTACAAACAATTATCATAATTATATGTAGAAAATATTAAAGAATCTATAGATAAATTCACAAGCTTGGCAAGGTTGCTGCACACTAGGCTTACATGCAGAAATCAATTGTTTTTCTGTATGCTAACAACATTTAATAAGCAACAACATATCATTTATAACAGCATTTAAAAATCCAATATAGGCAGAGGCAGGAGGATTGCTTGAGTCTGAGTGTTTGAGACTAGCCTGTGCAACATAGCAAGACCATGTGTCTACAAAATTTTTTAAAGAAAATTAGCCAGGAATGGTGGTGCATGCCTGTAGTCCCACCTACTCTGGAGGCTAAGGTGGGAGGATCGCTTGAGTCCTGGGAGGTTGAAGTTTTACTGAGCTGTTATCTTATCCCTGCACTCCAGCCTGGGCAACTGAATGAGACCCTGTCTCCAAAACAAAAACAAAAACAAAATCCAATATAAATCAAGGTGGGACAAGTATTCCACATAGAATACTAAAAATTTTATCCAGACAAAATTTTTCAAGACCTAAAGAAGAGTATACATCTGTGAAGATATTGATTCTTCTAAATTAATCTATTAATACAGTCTCATGAAAACCCAGCAAGTGTGGGGGGTGTGTGTATGACAAACTGATTATAAAATGTGTATGAAAATGCAAAGGATCAAGACTAGCAAAGACAACTTTAAAAAGAACAAAGTGGTTGGACTTACTCTACTTGATATCAGGACTTATTATAAAGCTAGTGTAAATAACAGCATGAGATATTGGCGCAAGAATAAACAAATAAACCAATGGAACAGAGCAATTATTCCAGAAACAGACCCACATACATATGGACACTTGACCTATGACAAGGATGGCACTGCAGAGCAGTGGGATAGGATGGCTCCAGTCAGTAACACATGTGGTATAACAACTGCCCAGCTGGACCCAGCTCACCCTTAGAACTATGAGAAATAATAAATGATTATTGTTTGAAACCATTAAATTTTGGGATGGTTTGATATCCAGCAATAACAAAAAAAAATTGGTACCTGGCAGTAGAGTATTGCTATAATATAACTTAAAACATATGATACTGGCGTTGAGACTGGGAAGCAAGTGGAAATTAAAAGGGCGTGGAGGAGATGGTGTAGTGGAGTCTACAGAAAGGCTAGTCAGAAGATGACTGGCATTATGTAGCAGTGGAAAGTTTAGTAACACTGTTACCTGCACTAATGTGGAGGATAGAAAATGTGTCAATGAATTTATAGACCTGGCTAAAGAAATTCTGAGCAGGATGTAGAAAGTGCTGATTGGCTCCTTTAGCTGTCCAAGGTGAGAGATATGAATTAACTTAAAAAATCTGTTTAGTCTTGGGGCAAATTTTAATGATAAAGAATATCTAGGCCGGGTCCGGTGGCTCATGCCTGTAATCCTAGCACTTTGGGAGGCTCAGACAGGCAAATTGCTTGAGCTCAGGAGTTGGAGACAAGCTTGGGCAACATGGCAAAACCCTGTCTCTAAAAAAAAATACAACCATTAGTAGGGTAAAAGAAAACAAAAATTACCCCTGGGACAGCAAGACCAACCCTTCCTCTCTCCCTTCCTCCTCAGCGTACTCAACATGAAGATGATGAGGATGAAGACCTTTGTGATGATCCACTTCCACTTAATGAACAGTGAATATATTTTCTCTTCCTTATGACTTTCTTAATAACATTTTCTTTTCTCTAGTTTACTTCATTGAGAGAATACAGTATATAATATGCATAACATACATTATACGTTAATTGGCTGTGTTATCAGTAAGGCTTCCAGTCAACAGTAGGCCATGACTAGTTAAGTTTTGGGGGAGTCAAAAGTTACGCATGGCCAGGTGCAGTGGCTCACGACTGTAATCCCAGCACTTTGGGAGGCTGAGGTGGGCAGATCACCTGAGGTTAGGAGTTTGAGACCAGCCTGGCCAACATGGCAAAACCCCATCTCTACTAAAAATATAAAAATTAGCTGGGCGTGGTGGTGGGCACCTGTAATCCTAGCTACTCGAGAGGCCAAGACAGGAGAATCGCTTGAACCCAGGAGGCGGAGGTGGCAGTGAGTTGAGATTTCACCACTGCGCTCTAGCCTGGCGGACAGAGCGTGGCTCCATCTCAAAAAAAAAAGTGTGAATTTTCAGCTGCACAGGGGATATGTGCCTCTAACTCCCACATTGGTCAAGGGTCAACTATAAAAGAGTTTTAAAGAATCTTAAAGTCTTTGTCCCATAGCACCCCAATCCATAGCCCAAAGCAGAAAAGGACCTATCTCAAAGAGTCTTGTGGATATAGCTTTTGTCTAATAGAATAAATTACAATTGCACACATACAAAGCCCACAGAATTGTCAAGAGGCTTGTTCTCATGAAAGCATGGCCAGCTTGAAATAAGAAGGACCAAGAAATTTTGAAATAAAAAGTCTCTAAGCCACCATTTTAAGCTGGGTGTCTAGGGAAACAGATAACGTGTCTTTTGAGCTCACAGGTCTCCAGATTGACAGGAGTGATGAACAAGGAGCCTCATTTGCAACTGGACCTGATGGAGATCACAAGAGACCGGGCTTCAAGCTTCATACCATAATTGGAAGACACTATGGTGGTGTCTTGGTGTGAAATAAATATATTTTGTGTGCTGCAAGTAAGAATTGTGGCCAGAAGGAGGAACACGGTATATTGTCTGTGCCCATGGCCAGGAACAATTGCTCCCATCCCTGTACCCACATACCAGTTCTCTATCAAAAGGTGGAGTCTATTCTTCTCCCTCTCCTTGAATCAATCTGCACTAGCACTGGCTTCTTTTAACCAATGGATATTGTGGAAGTGATGATATGTGACTTCTGGGCATGGACCTTAAGAAGACTTGCAGCTTCCATTTTTGCATTCTTGTAATCCAGCTGCCATGTAAATAAGCCTGGGCTGGGATACTGGATGACAGGAGACCATATGGAAAGAGCTTGAGCCAGCCCCCAGCTGTTTCAGCCACCCCTGTCAAAGCACCAAATGTGCAAACGAAGTCATCTTGGATATTCCAACTAAGCTTCCAGGTGAGTGCAACCACATGAATCACCCCAGCCCCAACACACAAAGCATAAGAACTGCCCAGCCGAGGCCAGCCTACCCACAGAATTGTGAAAAATAACATGTTTCCTGTTTCAAGCTACTAAACTTTGGAATGGTTTGTTATCCAGAACAGACTGACAAAGCCATGTGTTGGTGAGCATCCAGAGCTCTCACACAGTTGGTGAAAGTACAAATTGGTATATGTACTTTGCAAAACTATTTGGCGTTATTTCCAGAATAATGCCAAACTTGACCCAACTGGAAAAAATATACATGTGGACTAAAATATATCACCAAGAATACGCACAGCTGCACTGGATAGCTCCAAACTGGAGACAACCCAAGCATCCACCAGTAGTCCAGTGGCTAAATCTACTGTCATGCATTCATGCAATAGAATACTATACATAAATGTATAGTATAAATGTAGTCTGCTGCTACACAAAACAGTAAGGATGAATCACACACAGAGCACATTACACAGAGGATGCTGGGAATAAAATAATACATGTGGCATGGGTTCATTTACCAAAGTTCTACCCTGTAGTGTTAGACGTCAAGATAAGGTTTACCTTTGGGGAGGAAAGAGAGGGTAATGATTGGGAGGGGACACAAGAGGTTATTCTGCATGCTGGTGCTAATGTAGAGAGGGAGCCCTACACTTCCCGCATGCTGTGATGCATTGAATGCTACACTCATGATCTGCATGTTTTTCTATGTCCTATATTTCAATCAAGTTTATAAAATGATATCATTTACAATAATATCAAGTACTACTGAGTACCTAGAAAAAATTAAGAGTGCCAACTTTATGAAGAAAATTATAAAATTTTATTGAAAAATACTTTTAAAGTCCTAAATAAATGGAGAGATATGTCTTATTCATGGATTAGAGGACTCAGTAGAGTGAAGAGATTAACTGCCTCAACTTGATCTACAGATTCAACGCAAGCTCAGCAACAAGAGATATTGTGGGGGTGAGTGTGTGTGTGTGTGTGTGTGTAAAACTTCAAAGTTGATTCTAAAATATTTATGGAACTTTAAAGGGCCAAAACCAGTCAAGACAGTCTGAATAAACAAGGAAGGGAGATGTGTTTCTAGATACCAAGACTAACTATAAAGCTGTAGTAATCAGATGATAAAAATATTAGTTTGGGGACAGATAACAAAACCTGTGGAACAGAAGAGAAACTCCAAAACAGACCCAGGTATACAGGGGCACTTGTTAGATGACGAATCAGAAGGGGAAAGGTGGATTGTTTCATTTATAGAAAACGGATTATATGTTTTAAAAAAGAAAAGAAACTGGACCCCTTTCTCACACTATATACACACACACATCAACTATAGAAAGTTTTTTCATATATATAAAATCAATTACACATGGTCTGTGAATCCCCAGAATACAAAATTAGAAACAGTGGATGATGTCAGAGAAGAAGATTTTGGCTCAATCTAAGTGGGAAAAAAATCACTCCACAGCTCTAGCTGTCCCCAGAGATTATGTCCATTACTGGAGTTGGTAAAACTCAAGGTGGACAACCACTTGTCAGTGATTTTCTAGCTGGGATTCAAGCATCACAAACATCTAAGTTTCTAAGCAACCCTCTGTTGCTATAAATTCCAAGAAGAGAGAGTACAACGTGGCTTGGTGTAGCTGAAGAAACTTTATTGAAGAGTCAAAATAATTCTAGAATAAGACATTTGCAGTGCCTCTGCTCTTATTACATTTCAAGAGAAGAAGCACATTTTTTTTTCAATGAATATATTAGGCATGCATCATATTAGGAACAATTTTAGAAATGTTACAGACGAGCAGCATGGCAGAGAGAGCACTAGATTTGGATCTCTGCTCTGACTCCCCAAAATTAAGGCTTTACAAGTGATTTACTATTTGGGCCTCAGTTTCCTCATGTGTAAAGCAAGACAGTGATGTGTCTTGGTAAACTATATTATAATGTGTTGTTCAGATAAAAACTTCTTAGCAATGTGGGAAATTAAATACCTCCTTCTGAATCAACACTAAATGAAAACAAATTCTTAGTTTCATAAGATGCCCAGCTGTTGTTACATGAAATCCCTCCAAGAGCTAACATATGGGATTTTTATTTAGCAAGTTCTCAAAATTGTTATTACACTCTGTGTTAAGGGATTACTGAGTTATATAATGAGCTGAACATTACAGAAAGAATAGTCGCTGTCTCTGCTGGTGGGCTTAAATATGTGAGCATAGTATAGTATATTGTGTGTGTGTGTGTACATGCATATATGTACAACTTTGGACAGGATTATTTTCTTTTTCTCTTTCCTTTAGTTTTTTACAGTTGGGATTTCACTGTATTGTTTAGACTGGAGTGCTTTGGCACAATCATGGCTTACTGCAGCCTCAAATTTCTGCCTCAAGGGACCTCAGCCTCCCGGGTAGCTGGGGCTACAGGCATGACCAACTGCTCCTGGCTCAGGATTATTATCATTATTATTTATTTATTTATTTTGAGACAGAGTCTCTCTGTGTTGCCCAGGCTGGAGTACAGTGGTACAATCTCGCCTCACTGTAAGGTCCGCCTTCTGGGTTCAAGCGATTTTCCTGCCTCAGCTTCCTGAGTAGCTGGGATTACAGATGCACACCACCATGCCTGGCTAATTTTTGTATTTTCAGTAGAGATGGGGTTTCACCATGTTGGCCAGGCTGGTCTCCAGCTCCTGGCCTCAAGTGATCCGCCCACCTTGGCCTCCCAAAGTGCTGGGATTACAGGTATGAGCCACCGTGCACTGCCTGCCTCAGATTATTTTGATTATGTGAAGATACTAATTTTGTTGACTAGCTAGTCAACCCAGGGAGAAATGGCAGGCTGACAATTACTACTTCTTTAATGGAATAATTTCTTTTCTTATTCTAGCATTTTACATTGCTCCAAATAGTAGTGCCATAAGATATTAATAACTATTTCCCCAGAAAATAGGATCTGTGATTCAATGATTGAGATATTAAACTCATTTCTTTTTTGTAGGATGTTTTGGATGTTTTAATATGCTTAATGTTCACACTGAATCTCCAAGAGGGGAAAATAATATCCAGCATTTTCCTTTGTTCATTGTTATATGGAGACTATCATAGTGTGTATTGATTATCTAATGGGGTTATCATACTGTTTATTTAATGCTGCGTAACAAATTGTCCCAAAACTCGGTGGCTTAAAATAACAAACACTTATTATCTCATGGTTTCCATGAGTGATGAGTGTAGACATAGTTTAGCTGGGTCCCCCAGCTTAGGGTCTCTCACCATCCAAGTGTCAGCTGAGGATGCCACAGCTGGACTGGGGAAGAATTAACTTCCAAGCTCATATAAGTGGTTGTTGGTGGGATACAGTTCCTCCTAAACTGTTGGAATGAGAGACTCAGTTCTTCACTGGTTGTTGGCCAGAGGCTCCCCTCCCATGTGGGCCTCTTTATAGTTTAGCTCACAAAATGGCAGCTCACTTCCACCCAAGTGAGCGAGCAAGAGAGTAGGAGCGGGCAGGCAAGATGGAAGCCAGAGCCCTTGCGTGGCGTAACCTCAGAAGTGACAAGTAACACACCATCACTTTTTGATTCATCAGAACAGGGGTTTAGCAACCACAGTCAGCAGTCCACATCTGGCCCACCACCAGATTTTATAAAGTGTAACTGGGATACAGACAATCTCATTTATTTATGTATTGTCTGTGGTTGCTTTTCTTTAGTAAATTTCACTTATGAGTCTCTTGTTTTCTTATTGTTTCCATATTTATTCAGTATTTTTCTTAATCTACTTACTGGATAACTTTTTTTTTCTTTTTTAAGACGGAGTCTCGCTCTGTCACCCAGGCTGGAGTGCAGTGGCATATCTTGGCTCACTGCAACCTCCACCTCCCTGGTTCAAGCAATTCCCCTGCCTCAGCCTCCCGAGTAGCTGGGATTACAGGTGCATGCCACTGTGCCTGGCTAATGTTTTTTGTATTTTTAGTAGAGACAGGGTTTCACCATGTTGGCCAGACTGGTCTCAAACTCCTGACCTCAGGCAGTCTGCCCACTTCAGCTTCCCAAAGTGCTGGGATTACAGATGTGAGCCACCACACCTGGCCTCTGTGGCTGCCTTTTTGGCTACAATGAAATTAAGTAATTGGGAGAAAGACCATATGGCTCAGAAAGCAAAAAATATTTATTATCTGGGCCTTTACTGAAAAAGTTTGTCAACTCCTGCATTATAGGCATCTAGGCCACATCTAAGGGAAGGGGATTCACATAAGGCATAAAGACCAGGAAGCTGAGGTCATTGGGAGCCATTTTAGAAGCTTCCTCCCCATAGTGTCTGCCATAGAATAGGTATTTGGCAAGTATTTGCTGAATGAATAAATGGATAATTGTTCTATAATTGCAGTTCAAACCATAACTGCTATGGTTTGAATGTGTCACCTCCAAATATCAGGTTTTGAACCTTAATGGCCAACGTAATGACATTAAGAGGTTGGGCCTTTAAGAGCTAGGTCATGAGGGCTCCTTCCCTTGTGAGCTGGAATTCAGATCCTTATAAGGCTTCACACAGCGTTCACCTCACTTGCCCTTCCACCTTCTGCCATGTGAGGGCAGACATTCCTCCCCTGCGGAGAATGCAACAACAAGGCATCCTCTTGGAAGCAGAGAGCAGCCCTCACCAGCCAACCAGACCTGTCAGCACCTTGACCTTGGATTTAGCAGCCTCCAGAACGGTGAGAAATACATTCCTATTGCTTATAAATTACCCAGTCTCAGGTTTTATTAAAGCAGCAGAAACAGAGACATGCATCTGCTAATTTTCCAAATTCAGGGGATAAAAAAGCAAGTTATTAGTAAGAAAAAAAACAAATTTCTTCACTATTAGGATTTGACAACTGTGTCACAACTGTGACAATTTATCAAGTCTGTGATCTTACTAGCAATTTCCATCATTATGTTTAATAAGTCATATGGTAAAATAAGCTTAGAATTGAATTAAATATAGATTTGACAGATTATTCTTCCATGACATCAGCAAATTAGAAAAAAATGGAAGCATTTTAAGGGACTCATTTGAGATGAGAATTCATTCTGGGGCAAGAATACTTATTGTACATTCTGTTTACAATACAGCAGTCACCAGTATCTCCTATATACAGGAGAGGTTCAAAACCTTAGTGTATAAAACCAAACTCTCAACCATTTTTTCATCCTTTTTGTGTGTCTTTTCTACAGAAGCGAAAATACTGTGCCATGAAGTTCTTCCTTGATTTTTTTTTTTTTTTTCCGAGACAGAGTCTCGCTCTGTCACCCAGGTTGGAGTGCGGTGGCGTGATCTCGGCTCACTGCAAGTTCCGCCTCCCGGGTTACACCATTCTCCTGCCTCAGCCTCCCAAGTAGCTGGGATTACAGGGACCCACCACCACGCCTGGCTAATTTTTTGTATTTTTAGTAGAGACGGGGTTTCACTGTGTTAGCCAGGATGGTCTCGATCTCCTGACCTCGTGATCTGCCTGCCTCGGCCTCCAAGGGATCACAGGCGTGAGCTACTGCACCCAGCCTCCTTGATCATTTAAGAATGATCTTTTTCTTCTACAAAGTGGCATGTCTCTACTGGAAAAGTGAATGTTGTGGCTGCCATCTCACAGCCCAGCTTTTGACTTCGAATTGAAACTCCAGTGTGGGTGATGCAAAACTGGAGGCCCCTTTGTTACCTCACTCTGTAAAGCAAGAGCCTAAATGATTCTAAAGTCTGTTGCAAGAAGGGAATACAACAGAAGACCCCAATCTATGTCTTTCCTCATTTGTAACTGGATCCAACAAACGTGCTAAGTAACAAGATCAAAATGAGGAGGGGGATGTGTAGTAAATATTGTATTTAACATCTTAATTTTTGTTTGAGTGTCTACACTGACTGGCACAGCACTAGAAAATCTCTTCCCCCGTACACTGGCTCATTGAATCCTCAGATTCACACTGGGAGTTAGATTATAGAAGAGAAGAACATGGTAGAGAAAATCATCCAGTCGGCATGCAGTGGCTCACACTTGTAATCCAGGCATTTTGGGAGGCCAAAGTGGGTGGATTGTTTGAGCTCAGGAGTTCCAGATCAGCCTGGCCAATATGGCAAAGCCCCATCTCTACAAAAATTAACGAGGTGTGGTGGCATTCGCCTGTAGTCCTAGCTAGTTGGGAGGCTGGAGTGGGAGGACTGCTTGAGCCCAGGAGGCAGAGGTTACAGTGAACCAAGGTCCAAGATTGTGCCACTGCACTCCAGCCTGGGCAATACAGTGAGACCCTGACTCAGAAAAAATAAAAGAAAATCAGAAAATCATCCAAGGTTACACAGGTGGTAATTGGCCATCAAGTTTCAAAATTATACTAGATTTTTGTTCTGAAGTGTAAGTTTAACTTGAATATAAAACGGTATTAAAAGAAAAACTTCCGCTGAATTAAATTTAAAGGAGTTTAATTGAGCAATGAACGATTCGCGAATCAGGCAGCTCCCAGAATCACAGCAGATTCAGAGAGACTCCCGCGGTGCCTTGTGGTCAGAACAAATTTATAGACAAAAAAGTGAAGTAATGTACAGAAATCAGAAATGAGGTACAGGAAAAGCTGGATTGGTTACAGCTCAGCATTTGCCTTATTTGAACACAGTTTGAACACTCAGCCGTGTATGAGTGGCTGAAGTATGGCTCCTGGGATTGGCCAAGACTCAGCGATTGTTACAGGCACGTACTCCTAAGTTAGGTTTTCATTCCTGTCTACCTATTAAATTAGGTGGCAATTCATCCACAAGGATTCAAATATAAAAGTACAGAGTCCATCTCAGGCCATATTTAGTTTGCTTTAACAACTGCTACGGATGTATTTGGAAATACATTTCTATGTCGTGGCTGACTATCCTTTACAACAGGTATATTGATGAGAAACTCAGAAATTGACATTGGCACTTCTATGCTTAGTCAAAAGAAGGATGGGGCTTGTTGTGTGACAACCTGTGATATGGTAGAATAATAAAAAATATATATATTGGTCTTTGTCCCTGGTTCCTGACATAGAGCTCCTAAAACTCTTGTAGATGTGGATGCTAGGATAATCTTTTGTTCTAATATTTGGTTTTTGACCCCAGTTCCTGACACAGAGCTCCAAAATCCCTTGGAATTTCCTGGGTGATAGGAACATCTTTTGTTCAGATGAAGTGAATCTTGGTGAACCCCTAGATAGCTTTAGGATGGGGGCTGGTTACCAGGGAAACCAACCATGTGATTATGCAGCTGGAACTTTCAGCTCCATCCTGTGACCTCTGGGGAGGAGAAAAGGGCTCAAGTTGAGTGATCACCAAATGGCCAATGATATCATCAATTGTGCCTATGAATGAATCCTCCATTAAAATCAAGATTCAGGGATGTTTGAGATAGCTGAACATATGGAGGGGCTGAGAAGGCATGGAAGTTCCACACCCTTGGCCACATACCTTTCTCTGGGCATCTCTTCCATCTGGCTATTCATCTGTGTCCTTTGTAATATCCTCTATAGTAAATGGGCAAACATAAGTAAAGTGTTTCCTTGAATTCCGTGAGTCACTCTAGCAAAGTAATCAAACCGGAGGAGGGGCTTGTGGGAACCCAGATTTGTAACTGGTTGGTTAATCATAAACAACATATAGTCACAACCTGGGACTTGAGATTGGCATTTGAAGTGGGGGACAGTCTTTTGGGACTGAGCCCTTAACCTGTGGGATCTGACACTAACTCCAGGTACACAGTGACAGAGCTGGGTTAAATTATAGGACATAGAGTTGGTGGCCACTGGAGAATTCGTTGTCGGGGGGAAGAAATTCCCACACATTTTGGTGACAAGAGGTGAAGGGCAGTATGGAGTGTGTGAGAGTAAAGAGAAAAGAGAGTTTTGTTGTTGTTGTTGTTTTTCCCACTCAGAAAAATCAAAGCCCAATTAAAAGATGAAATGGCTGAACAATTGCCAGCCCATATAGAGAGCTAAATCCTCACTGGGATCACACATGATGTCAATTAACTGTGTTTCCACAGGTGATCCGTTACACAGGTGGAGAAATGCAAGTTAGTCTGGTCCTTCTCCACTACAGTAGACAGAGTGGCTTAGAAATTAAAACATTGCTCCTTGGCAGAGGTATGTACCTACATTCGCATACTTCTGCAATTCACACATACAAATTGTGCAATGATTCCTTTATTTGATTATCAAAAATTTACTTCCTTAAATATGCCTCCAAAAAGGTTATCTGGTTCTAAAGATTGCACAAAAAAAACGGAAGTAGAAGAAAAGTGTGATTGGTGAAAAAGCAGAAATGAAAGACAATTCCAGTTGAGTTAAATGTTCCACATTTAGGGCATGTAAAGATACATGCCAGTATATAATTTTTATTAAGTACACACTAAGCAATGGATAATGAAAATAATGGCGTGTTTTGAGGAAACCTGGGCTATTGATAGTACAGGTGGTGACAGAAAATACCATACTTGTGCTGGTATTTTGAAATGGTAGATGTGCTCACTGATTTATAAGTTTAAAGCTATAAAATTAAAGCACACTGTAACAAACAAGATGCAACTGTTGCTATAAAACTTCCAAGTCCTTAACCCTTCTTCCTCCCACTGAAATAATGGTTTTTAGAGCATGATTTTTGAGGTTTCTGTGGAGCACAAATGCCAGTTCCTGCAGAACAGACTGTAGCAGGCTTGCATACAATTGCATGGGTTGCAGTGAACTTTAATACTGATGATGTCAGGATATTCTGTTCTGATACATATGCAAAGTTTATTAATAAGCACAGCATCGGTATTTTTAAATCGGTAAATATTTTAAAGTACCACTGTTTTATTTGTCCTGTTCGTCAAATCTTAGCATATTAACTCTTAGAGCTATCCTTATAACCACGACCTGTATTCACAGTAGATTTTTTGTATTTCTCCTTCATTCCCCCAACCCAGCCCCCACCCTACTGCCTACATTTTTGGACCCCATAGGAGGAAAGGGGGCAAGAACTGTCAGAAGGAAGAAGGCCTATGAAAATCAGCGTTTTCCAAAGTGCTCAAGAACTTTACTTCGATCCCAAATCAGTTCTCTGGAGGAGGTAAGAGTTTATTTGCGATGGCCCCATGCAAACCCTACCCTACGCGCGGATTTTGTTCCTCCCCAGAGCCTCCTGAGAGTCTTGGTTAATTCCAAAGCTGCTAAGGGACTCCAGGGTCCCGGAGGGAGGGCCCTGCGCCCCTCAGCGCTGCTTAGGGTCTTCCTGGGCGGCTGCACTGGGAAACTAAGCCGGCCCAGGCGATGTGCCCCGGGCGGCCCCAAGAAAAAGAGGAGCGGCTCAGAAGCCACGGGCTTTACCTCTGAGAAGTGGCCAGGAGGCCCGGCATGGTGGCGGCTGTCTCCTCTTGAAACCGTGCAGTGAAAATCGAGTGCGCCCTCTCCGGCCCGCAGCTCCGGAGAGGGGTGGGGCAGGGACAGGGTCATCTCCATAGGGACCCAACAACACTGAGCCGCCACCCCGCCCCAGCGGCCGACCTGGACCTCCCCAGCTGCAGTGTGCAGAGCCGCCCGCCCCGTGCGGGCCACCGCCCTTCTCTCCGCAGTTGCAGCGCGAGGCCAGCTAGGTTCGGGTCCCGGCTCCTTTCCCCGTCCCCAGGGAGCTTGCCCTGGGAAAAAGCTTTCGTGGGGTCCCGTGGGTCGCGGCACGTCTCGGAAGCCCTACGAGGTGTCCAGCAGAGGTGCTAGACCCAAGGCCGTGGGACCCCAAGAAGAGACTCGGACACTGAAGCCAACGTTTACTTGATCTCAAACAAAGCCAGCGATGTTAATTAAGGCTGTGTGATGAGGAAAGTGGAGTTTCTTATTTGTTGTCATGTTCATCTTCAGCAGATCCTCAGAAAATGTTAATATTTACTGCAGAAGTACCAAGTTCAGCATTATACAGGAGGTACAAAAACAAAATCGCAAAAACAAAACCAAAAAACCCTTCCTCATTAGTTTCTGGTCAAAATGTCTTTTAAGTATTTATTGTGAAGCCTGTTTTTTTTTCTTTTGTATGTAATAGTTATGGCCATGAAAAGATGCTCACAATACATTACGTATAAAAAGCAGCTTAGAAAACCACCAGAATGGTACGATTTATTTTTTTTGCAACATGTTTAAGAAATCTGGGAGTATGTACACAAATAGGTTAAATGGTTTGCTCTGGTAGTTTAAAAAATCATCTGTAATTCAATTTTTTCTACAATGAATAAGCAACATCTATGTAATAAAAAAGTTTCATTCTAGTAAAGTTTCTTATGAGAGATGGCATCTTGCTATGCTGCCTAGGCTGGAGTGCACTATAGCCTAGGCAGCATAGCAACATCATTGTGCGCTATATTTTTATTTTTATTTCAAATACATTTTTCTTTTTCATCTGTATGCCAGTAAAATCATCATCATGCACTATAGCCTAGAACTCCTAGGCTCAAGCAATCCTCCTGCCTCAGCCGCCAGAGTAGCTGAAAGTACTGGTGCCTGTCACCAAACCAGGCCCTAAATTTTATTCTAATACAGGCACCGCATTTTTTCCTGTTGCCTTGGATATGTGTTTAAGGAGTGTGAAAGGATACAAATTAGATAAGCTAATATTTCACTACCTGGGACCCATCTGGGGCCCTGTGACACAAAGGGCAAATGAACCAAGTGAATAAACAAGGTCAATCCACTGCTCTGTCACAACCCACAGGAATCAGCTTTTTGCTTTACTCTATCTCAGGACCAATCCAAGAAAAATTTCACATGACAAAGTATCCTTTCGCCCTGTTAGACCCTAGAGTACTACTTTTTCCCCTTAAATCCCTATTCTCACAACCCAAATGAAGTTTCCTCCGTAACGCTGTAATTTTTAAAAGGGGTATTAAAAAGACCAATTAAATAAACTGATCAAAATACTTTGAATTCAGAAAGCCAAAAATTATTAAAATCAAAATTTGAAAAATATTCAATAAATCCTCTCCTCCCCTCCCCCAATTAGGTGCTTATTTCTGTGGCCTGGAAACAAGGAGACAGAAGCATGAGCATCTTCTGCAACACAAAGGTAACCGAGCTATAAATAAGCAAAATGTGTTCTATCCATACCATGGAGTATGATTCAACCAAAAAAAGAAATGAAGTATATGCAATCACATGAATGAAGCTTAAATCCTTGAAAACATCATGCTAAGTAAATGAAACCAGTCACAAAAGGCCACGTATTGTATGATTCCATTTATACAAAATGTCTAGAATAGAAAATCCAGAGAGCTGGAAAGGAGGTTAGTGGCTGCCAAAGGCTGAGGGGCTTGGGGGACAAGGAGTGACTGTTAATGGGATTCTTTTTAGGGTGATGAAAATGTTCTAGAATTAGATAGATCACAGTGATAGGTATATAACTCTATGAATCTACTAACAATCACTGAATTGTACACTTTAAAGGGGTATATTTTATGACATGAATTATTGTTTCAATAAAGCTGTTTTTAAAAGGTGATGAAATGAATGTTTACTGAGCATTGCTGGTGTCAGCTATTGTGATAGACATCTCTCTCTCTCTCTTTTTTTTTTTTTGAGACAGAGTGTTGCTCTGTCGCCCAGGCTAGAGTACAGTAGCGCAATTTCGACTCACTGCAACCTCTGCCTCCTGGGTTCAAGCAAGTCTTGTGTCTCAGGCTCCCTGGTAGCTGGGATTACAGGAGCCCACCACCACGTCCAGCTAATTTGTGTGTATGTGTTTTTAGTAGAGGTGGGGTTTCACCATGTTGGCCAGGCTGGGTCTTGAACCCCTGACCTCAAGTGATCCACCTGCCACAGCCTCCCAAAGTGTTGGTATTACAGGCGTGAGCCACCGCGCCCGGCCTGTGCTAAGCATCCTATACATCCTTTTTCACTTACTCCCCATATAACCACTACCAACTTGGTTACTGACCTCATTTTCTAGATTACAAAAAAAAAAAAACCCAACCTGAGTAAACGTGCATGAACACAAAGCTAAGCGGGGGCATAACGGGGATTCAAATTAAGGTCTAAGTAACTTTAAAGCTCACATTCTTTCATCACACCAGTATTTAAATGTACACAAGGTACAGAATTTGCAAGGAAGTTCTAGAACCTCAAATTTTATAAACAGTTTACTTGTAAGGATTGAACCCTTGTATCGCCCAGATTGAAGACTACATGGGTTTCTTCAAAACAGAAAACAGAGATTAATTTAAAACAACTACTTTATTAAAAAATAGCAAATCTCACAAATACTTATTTAATTTCTTATCACTGGCCATTGGAAAACACACCAACGTGTATACAGATTGTCTAACGTAAACTGAAGCTGGGCTGCCACAAGACGCCTGTGCATCATCAGCTTGCGATCAACACTGGAATAAGTTTGGTGAGCTTGGGAAAGAGAAATCCCTCAACCCCGTCAAGAACATTAGCACAATGCATTTCAAGTATAATCCCATAAGGCAACAATATGAAGCATAGCAGCACAATCTCTGCATCACATTTCCTGATTAAGCCTTCAACAAGGCCTAGGCCTCCAGTTATGGCGAATTACGGCGAGTCACATTTACTAAAAGCAGAATGTGAAAACGATCATTGCACTTGCACTTTAATTACTTTAATTTCTTGTTGTGGAAGATGATTCTGCTACTGGATTTGGCTGGAAAAGTAAAGACTGCTGCTTCTCTTCAAACCACAGAGAGCAAACTGCATTCATTTTAGCTAGCAGAAGTATTTGGAACATCTTGTGCATCTGCCAAATGGAGTTTTTGTCTGAATTCATCAGTTAAGAAGATTTTCATTCTATAAGGGGTACTTCTTTTACATTTCTGAAAATTACATTCAGGAGCAAAGAGAAAGAGGTGTTTAAAACAGAGATATGCTCAAAGGAAAAGCTCTTGTGTTGCTACTGAGACACTCAGATGGGGTAAGACAACTTTTAAACGTAGTAAATTATAGACAGAATGTGAAGACTTCTTTTTTTTAATTTTAGAGATAAGGACTCACTTTGTTGCTCTGGCTGGGATGCAGTAGTATGATCATACTTCACTGCAGCCTCAAACTCCTGGGCTCAAGCAACCTTCCCACCTCAGCCTCCCAAAGGCACATGCCAACACACCTGGCTAATTATTCTTTGTTAGAGATGGGGGAGGAGTCTTGCTATGTTGCCCAGGCTGGTCTTGAACTCCTGGCCTCAAGCAACCTTCCTGCCTTGGCCTCCCAAAGTGCTGGGATTACAGGTGTGGGCCACACCTGGCTCAGAATTATTTTTAATGTGTCAATAATCATTTTCATAGTAAGGAGCTGATTAGAGACAAATATGACAAGACACTAGATTAAAAAAACCTTTTGAGAAGACACCACTTTATCATCTTTGGGAAAACAATTCTGTTTAAAAGTCCAAAAATAAAATCATTACGGCTCTAAAATCTTTTCTATAATTCTCTTAATTGTTCCTCAAGAAGACTGGAAATAGGACAGGAATCTTGCATGGATTACTCATCCTTTCTTACGATCACTGTCTTTCATTTTTCTCACTGACCTGTATTTATCCACCTGTTACTTATTTTTCAAGACCCAATTGAATGATATGAATACTCTGAAGGCAACTAAATGCTTGCAATACATGTACGGCAGACGTTGCAAAAATGTACAGACATAAGCATTGCCATCAAAGATATTCTCGTCCAGTTGGAAGGCTGAGATTTAACACATGTAAAAATCAACAGATAATAATATAGGGCAGAATGCTAGGTTAAGGTACAAATGAAATCCTTTATGGAAGTGGTCAGCTTGAATGTAATGTGATAAGGAGAACAAGGAGGTGAGAGTAAATTTAGGTAGGAGGTACAACCTGAACAAAGGCATTATGATGAGAATGAACATGATGTGTTTCTTGGGCATCCAGAAAACCAGCCTGAGGGGAATGAAAAAGAACGAAAAATACAACAGCATGTACAGGTTGTGACCAAATTATTAAGAACCTTTAAAATAGTTGACATGGTTTAAATAAATTAGTAAAAAATAGAAATGGCAGGAAGAAAGTGATGTTTCAAGAATATTAATTTTGTAGCAATGCCTAAAGTTTAGAGCAACACTGTCCAATAGAAATACTGGAATCACACCTGGAATCCCAGCACTTTGGGAGGCTGAGGTGGGAAGACTACTTGAGCCCAGGAGTTTGAAACCAATCTGGGCAACATAGCAAGAACCCATCTCTTAAAAAACAAACAAACAAACAAAACCAAAAAAACAGCTGGGCATAACATACACCTGTAGTCCCAGCTACTCAGGAGGCTGAGGTGGGAGATCAACTGAGCCCAGGGAGTCGAGGCTGCAGTGAGCCATATCATGTCACTGCACTCCAGCCTGGCGACAAAGCAAGGCCCTGTCTCAAAAATATATATATAATATTTTAAGAACTATTTCAACATGTAATCATTATAAAAATTGAGATATTTTATGTTTTTTTAAGGCTATTAAGTCTTTGAAATGGCTTAGTGGCTACTATATTGAACAGTGCAACTCTAGACCTGGAACAGAAAATTGAAAAAGTATGGACTCAGACGATGAGGTCCTGGATTATCATGTAGAGAGTGAAGGAAGAATAAAAGCAGAACTGATGATACTGATGATCCCTGACAACTGTAATAAAGAGATGGCAAACAGACTTCATATCCAGATCCAGGCTCAGTGGCAGAGAATGCCATGTCTGATTAGCAATGTCTGCCATGGTCCTCGAAGGCATTTTAAAATATTCTTGGAGACTGAATTAACAGAGGCAGTCATGACAGAGAGGGAAATTATGAGGGGAAAGTTTAAGTACTGAGAGAACACCTATTACAGGTGAGGAAACTATGGTTGCCAGATTTTGTTCAAGGTCACATGGCTGCCTACCAAGCATTCCAAAGCCTACACTGTTGTATTATATAGGGTATTATGCTGCCACGTTTGTGGTGGCTAAATTCCACCACAGGTTGAGTCACAGAAAGTGGTAAAACAAAACAAAACAAAAAATTCTAAATGTTTAACAAAAACTCACAAAAAAGGGCTGGGCGTGGTGGCTCACGCCTGTAATCCCAACACTTTGGGAGGCCGAGGCGGGCAGATCACCTGAGTCGGGAGTTCAAGACCAGCCTGGCCAACATGGTGAAACCCCATCTGTACTAAAAATACAAAAATTAGCTGGGCATGGTGGCAGGCACCTGTAATCCTAGCTGCTCAAAAGGTTGAGGCAGGAGAACTGCTTGAACCTGGGAGGTGGAGGTTGCAGTGAGCAGAGATTATGCTACTGTTTCAGCCTGGGCAACTGGGCAAGACCTGTCTCAAAACAAACAGACAAACGAAAAAACCACACAAAAGGATAGGAAATACTTAAGTGTCATGGCAGAGAAAGAATATAAAGCATTGAAGGAATATAGTAAAAAGAACTTCTTGCAGGAAAAGCCCCTTGATTAACTCAAATCTTACCCCCTTCTTTAACTCTTTCTTGACAATAATCTTACATTAATCTCTCCCCACAGTTTATGTAGCACCTTATTTTCTTCATCTGCAAAATGGAGGGCATAACACTACCTACTTCCAAGTAGGGCCAAATAAGATAATGCACATACCCTTTATACAGTACTGGGAAAATAGTAAGTATTCATGAAGATTAGCTATTCATTGCCATTACAGGACTTCTATATACTTCCCGATTTCTTTTGCCCAGGCTGGAGTGCAATGGCATAATCCCTACTCACTGCAACCTCCACCTCCCAGGTTCAAGCAATTCTTCTGCTTCAGCCTCCCAAGTAGCTGGGATTACAGGCGCCCTCCACCACACCTGGATAATTTTTGTATTTTTAGCAGAGACAGGGGTTCAAGATGTTGGCCAGGCTGAATCTTGAACTCTGACCTCAGTGATCCACCCACCTCAGCTTCCACAGTGCGCGGGATTACTGAGCATGAAACCACTATTTAATTTCTTAATTGTTATTTACTGCGCACAATTCAGCCGGTTAATAGCGAGTTGCAGACATGAGCCACCATGCCTGGCCCCGAACGCCCATTATTTATTTACTGCACAATTCCACACAGCGGTTAATAGCGGTTACAGACATGAGCCGCATGCCGCAGCCCCAGGTACAACAGGTGGTATTTGCTGCACAATTCAGCAGTTAATAACAGTATGAATATAATCTTATAGCAATAATAGTAATTTTTATACATATATTTTGGAAATTTTCACATATGCATCATCACATGTAGCAATTACCCTGTATTACAGAGAACACTCTGAGATGCTAAACAATTTGCCCAAGGTTACATGATCAAAATGTAGAACCAAACTTCAAAAATTAAATCTCTACAACCAGTATCCTTTCTATGTCAATAACTAGTTCAAAGGGAATGTCTTACCTCTCAAATTATTTTATAGGCAGGATCATTTCTCATTGTTCTTTTGTACCTTACCATTGTGCCTGTTATGTTCAAAAGTACATTTTGAAAAGTTCTTAAAATAATTGCTCTCAATTTAGATGTCAAAACCTGAATATTCTACATGTGTCCTGGTGCTCTCCTTTAAGTTAATCCTATAAAACACTAAGTACATTTAATTAAGAAATGTCATTTCACAAGCTATGTAAGCATCCCTTGAAGCCTGCATTTTAATAATGTCTAGTTTTCAATTTTATGCACCTAAAATATCCTACGTGACGATATTAAATTAAGTATAGTATATATGTCTGAATATCTCACTGCTGGTTAGCCTCAGAGTCTAAGCTTCAAAATAATTTACATAGCAACTAACCTAATCCTTAGTTCTCATGATAAAAAACAACAATTTGTCTTAAAAATTCAAAAACAGTACAAAGCAAAGCAGAACAAACCAGAAGCAAAATTTCAGTGTAAAAAACAACAAGAAAATTCCATTTGGAACCCAAAGCGGGTAGGGAATGGTGCCTCAGGACTGTAATCCCAGCACTTTGGGAGGTTCAAGTGGGAAGATCGCTTGAGCCTGGGAGGTTGAGACTGTGGTGAGCCGTGATCATGGCACTGCACTCCAGCCTGGGCCACTGAGTGAGATCCTGTCTCTGAAAAAGAAACAAAAAAGAGAAAGAAAAGAAAAGAAGACCAAAGAGGAAGAGTGATGGCCCTAGGGAATAATACTATGTGTCTTTTCACCATATCTAAATAACACATCTTTCAAAAACTTGATTGAGACTATTCATCAGAAATTGTAAGTTGTAAACTTTTCACTGTTGATAGTAGGCAAAGGATACATGGAAGAATTCAATTCTTCTAACTGTAAAACAAATTAAAAAAATTATTTTTAATTTTTATAAGATCAATATAAATGTTAACTATTTGTTTTTAAATAAATTATTTTTCATTTAAGCTTTCTTGTGCTGGTCATGGTGACTCATGCTTATAATCCTGGCACTTTGGGAGGCCAAGACGGGAGAATTGCTTGAGCCCAGGAGCTCCAGACTAGCCTGGGCAACATGGGAAGACCTCATCTCTACAAACAATAAAAAAATTAGATAGGTGTGGTGATGCACACCTGAGGCCCAGCTACTTAGGAGGCTGAGGTGGGAGGATTGTTTGGGCCCAGGAGTTTAAGGCTGCAGTGAGCTCTGTTAGTGCCACTGCACTCCAGCCTGGGTGACAGAATGAGATACTGTGTCGGAAAAAAAAAAAAAAAAAAAGCTTTCTGTAAATGAAAAAGCAAAGTACTAAAGAAAAAACCTTTCAAAAAATTTTCAGGCTAAAAAATTCCTTTTTGCAAAAATAATTATAAAGTAGCATTAACATGTTTATGAAACAAGAATATAAGGAGAGAGGCCAGGCATGCTCTTGCCTGTAATCCCAGCACTTTGGAAGGCTGAGGGGAGAGGACTGCTTGAGCCCAGGAATTTAAGACCAGCCTGAGCAACATAACAAGACCCTGTCTCTACAAAAAAATAAAAAGAATATGAGCACAGAATGAAACCAGATTATAAAAAGTGGAGTTTTATAAGTATTCCTAAAACCAGGCATCATCATAATCATCTCTAATAACAGTTTTTAAAAGAAAAAAATTGCCATTTTAATGATCAAAATATTTAAAACCATCATAGATTACAAAAAGATTTCATGTCACTCAATTTTCTATATGAGGTAGAATTCATCACCCCTTGTCTTAGTCTGTTTGGGTTGCTATAACAAACACCATAAACTGGTGGCTTATAAACAATAGAAATTTACCTCTCATAGTTCTACAGGTAGGAAAGTTCAAAATTAAGAAGTCAGCAGATCTGCTGTCTCGGGAGGGCATGAACCACTTCCTGGCTCATGCAACAGGAGGGCTTTCTCCCCGTGTCCTCACTTGGTAGAAGAGGCAGCAGGTTTCTCTTGGGCCTCTTTTATAAGGACATTAATCACATTCTTGCCCGAATCACCTACCAAAGGCCCCATCTCCTCCTACCATCACTTTCTAAGTTAAGATTTCAACATATGCTTTCTGGGGAGGACATAAACATTCAGACCACAGCATTTTTATCTTACAGAAGGAAAAATCTGAATTATAAAAATGTTAACTAAATGGCTCAATGTTGTTCATTTATAACCCAAATGCAAACACTGAACTAAACGAAGGCTTTCTGGTTTCAAATTCAGTGTTCTTTTCACTATACCACTGTTATTCTGCTAAATGTATAGCAAATTATACTTATTATCTGTTAAGAGGAAAAAAATGTAAAACATGAACTGGTAAGGCTGGGCACCGTGGCTCACACTTGTAATCCCAGCACTTGGGGAGGCCAGAGTGAGCAGATCACTTGAGTCCAGGAGTTCAAGACCAGCCTGTACAACATGGTGAAACCCCACCTCTCCTAAAAACACAAAAATTAGCCAGGCGTGGTGGTGCGTGCCTATAGTCCCAGCTACTTGGGGGTGCTGAGGCAGGAGGATGGCTCAAGTTCAGGAAGTTGAGGCTGCAGTGAGCTGAGATGGCGTCATTGCACTCCAGCCTGGGTGACAAAGTGAGACACTGTCTCAAAAAACAAACAAACCATGAACTGCAAATGGAAATACTTGCAAGACTGAATATGACAGACATGAAATAAAAAGATTATAGACTCGAAATAGTGAAAGTATTGGCATACAAGTTCCCTCACATTTACTTATTCAAAAGAGAGAAAAACAGTAGAAATTAACCCTTTTTGTCAACGGTTAATAGGGAATCTAAAACTAACGTGTTAAATTCAATTTTTATTTATTTTTGTTCCAAAAAGGATTTAAAGAGGCAAATTTAATTAACATTTCTCAGTGTAATAATCATACCTCATGTTATGTGCTAAACTGTGTACCCTCCAAAATTCATGTTTCAGTCCTCACCCCCAGTATCTCAGAATGTGAGTAGATTTGAAGACAGGGGTTTTAAAGAGGTAATTAAGTCACAATGAGGTTATTAGGGTAGGCACTCATCCAATGTGACTGGCAGGAAGAGCAAAGTTGGGCACTTGGCATAGAGGAAGAAGCCATGTGAACATGACGGCTACTACAAACTGAGAGGCCTCAGAAAAAATGCAACCCTGCCACCCTGGGCTCCAACTTTAGCCTCTGGAATTGTGAGAAAATAAATGTCTGTTGTTAAAGCCACCCAGTCTGTGGTACTTTGTTTTGGCAGCCCTAGCAAAGTAATACATATGGCAAGGTACTAAATTAGCAGAAATACCAAATGTAGCTCTGTATTTAAAAACAAGTAACCACCACCTGAGTAAATAACACAAAATGTATTAATCACATCAGGAAAGGTCTTTTTGACTACTATCTTCTGTATCTTAAGATTTTATTATTTCTGTACAGAAGCAAATATTTTGCTTTCAGATTTGCCAGCATCTGTATTCTGAGAATACATGCTTAGATGTAAATATGATAACTTCCTTGGAATATATTTCTTGAAAAAAAAAGAGGAAAGTTTTTACAACATGGATGAAACTTGAACATTAAGTAAAATAATCCACTTAGGCCACATACGGTATAATTCCAGTGATATGAAATGTCCACAATAGGCAAATCCATAAAGGCAGAAAGTAGAGCAGGGGTTGCTAGCGGATGAGAAGAGGAGAGAATTGAGAGGTACAGGGTTTCTTTTTGGGATGGTGAACATGTTCTGCAATTCAACAGCGATCTGCACAACACTGTGAATATGCTAAAAACCGCGTGATTGTATAAATTAAAATAGTTCAAAAGGTAAATTTTTTTGCAATAAAATTTTATTTTAAAGAACAAAGAAAAAGAATTACACTTACATCTGAGAGAAGCCTATCCAGATTGGAGTCACTGGCTGTTTTTCTCTTATCCTCAGGAAGTTCCTCTAACTCCCCATAGAGCTCCAAATTCAAGCGAGCTAATTTCTCCTGCATTCCCCGAACATGTTCCATCTGTTCAATGGAACATTCATTTCCTTGGGAACATTCCAGAACATTAATAATGATTAGGACAGTTCAAACGAACAGCATTGAGTAAAAACACTTAAACTCTAGGTGCTCTAAAAGAAACAGGTTTTCTTTCTTCTGTAAATTAGATAATTATTATTTTCTGTGTTTAATAACAAATCAAATTTCTGACCAGGAAAACAATGACCAACCTAAGAAATGACCTTGGGTACTAAAGAAAATCATATAGGAAATATTTCAGGCCAGGCGTGAAATATTACAGGCCCACGCCTGTAATCCCAATACTTTGGGAGGCTGAAGCAGGTGGATCATGAGGTCAGGAGATCGACACCATCCTGGCCAACATGGTGAAACCTAGTCTCTACTAAAAACACAAAAGTTAGCTGGGCATGGTGGCGCACGCCTGTAGTCCCAGCTATTCGGGAGGCTGAGACAGGAGAATCGCTTGAACCCAGGAGGCAGAGGTTGCAGTGAGCTGAGATCGCGCCCCTGCACTCCACCCTGGCAATACAGCGAGACTCGGTCTCAAAGAAGAAAGAAAGAAAGAAAGAAAAGCATATAGGAAACATTTCTTTTTAAAAAGCAAAATCAGGCTGGGTATGGTGACTCGTGCCTATAATCCCCACACTTTGGGAGGTTGAGGCAGTAGGACTGCTTGAGCCCAGGAGTTCAAGACCAGCCTGGCAACATGGCAAGACCCTACCCCTACAAAAATATTTTTAGAAAAACACATTAGGTAGGCATGGTGGTGCATGCCTCTGGTCCCAGCTACTCAGGAGACTGAGGCAGGAGGATTGCTTGAGCCCAGCAGGTGAAGGTTGCAGTGAGCTATGTTCAAGCCACTGTACTCAAGCCTAGGTAACAGAGTGAGACCCTGTCTCAAAAAAAAAAAGAGAAAGAAAATCATCCCTTAAGTAGAGAAAATATGTTTTCTTCAACAGTAACATAATATGTAGAAGCAAAACAGAACCATCTAATCATGTCATTTGACAACTACCATTTTAACTGAGTGACCCAACATTTTATAATAATTTGAGTGAAATTAAGAGTTCTAGGCCCAAGTGGCTCATGCCTGTAATCCTAGCACTTTGGGAGGCCAAGGCTAACGGATCCCTTGAACCCAGGAGTTCGACATCACCCTGGGCAACATGGTGAAACCTCGTCTCTACTAAAAATACAAAAAATCAGCCAATTAGCCAGGCGTGGTGGCATGTGCCTGTAATCCCAGCTACTTGGGAGGCTGAGGTGGGAGGATCACATAAGCCTGGGGAGGTTGAGGCTGCAGTGAACCATGATCACACCACTGCACTCCAGACTGAGTAACAGAGCGAGAGCCTGTCTCAAAAAAAAAGAAAAAAAAAATAGAGTTCTGGCTGGGCACGGTGGCTCACACCTGTAATCTTAATACACTTTGAGAGGCCAAAGTGTGAGAACTGCTTGAGTCCAGGAGTTGAAGACCAGTTTATGAAACATGGCAAAACCTCATCTCTATAAAAAATACAAAAATTAGCTGGGTGTGGTGCTGTATGCCTGTAGCACCAGCTATTTGGGAGGCTGAGGTGGGAGGATGGCTTGAGCCCAAGGAGGCTGAGGCTGCAGTGAGCTGTGATTGCACCACTGCACTCCAGCCTGGGTGACAGAGAGAGACTCTGTCTCAAAAAAAAAAAAAAAGTTCAATAACGACTTCAAATGTGAATCATTTTGCCAACCAATTATGTATTCTTCCTTTAAGAAATATTAATAAAAATATTTATGAAGCATGAAAAATGTTATGAAGCATGAGCAACACTATGTAGTATTCTTAATTGTATATACAGTTGTCAAGACAACTTAATTGCTAAAGGATAGGTCTTACATTATGTATTGACCAAGAGTCCTCTGAAGTGACATTATCTGCCCAGAGCAACTAATTTATACACATAACATATTATCTTTTCATTCAGTTTAAGTACAGACTCTGCAATCCCTTGACAGTATAATTTTTTCAAAAAAAACCTTTCTATTTTTCCTAAAGGTACTATACAGGTAAAATATACCTCAGCTAAAGTTGAAGTACATATCCTGAATAAATATGAATTAATGTAAATTATGCTAGTTTCCTCTAGCCAGCTTTATAACATCTTCATAAATGGACTACACTATATTATGTTAAGGACAACTAATGTTGAAGCTAGTTATGGCTCTCTCAAAATCGTCCTTTCTTCACAGTAAAATATGTCATATTTCCTCTATTTTAGTCACGATTTTCAACATTAGTAACCTGGAAGGTCAAGTGGAAGAAACAGAAATATCTCAAGATATGTGTTTGTGTGTATGTATGTTTGTGTATATGTATGTAAATGTACAGTAAAAATATAAAGAGGTAGAAATCATACGGGAAAAGATGAGAGTCGGAGGACGGATCAGGGTGACCCACCATGAGAACAATAGAAGCTTCAGAGGCTAAAAAGGAAGAGATGGAAGAAAAATAATAAACAATAGAAAATATGTTACGTGAGATGAAAGATGAGTCAGCAGATATGAAGGGCTCACTGATTCCCAGGCAGATTGATGAGAAAAGACACAGTCCTAAGCATATCCTGGAAAATGCCTAACCTTTAAAGATAAAAGAAAAACATCTTTTAATCATCGAGACAGAAAAATATAAATTACCTGCTAAGAAAGAATCTGACTGGCAATGGAATTCTCATCTGCAACACTTATTATGAAGAGTAATCAGTAGGATAACAGACAAAGACAAGAAAGGACTTCAATCCAAAAACACAGAGGCAACATAGAGTAGGGGAGGAAAGGTGCTGGGAAAAAGCAAAGACATGGAAGTGGTCCAGAGATTACATCTCAAGGGTAGGAGGGAAGAATGGAAGAGAGGGGAAGTGAAAATACTCTGAAGATACCGCCTTACTGGACTGGGCTGAAGCAAGGAGGTAGGGGTACAATAAAGTATTTTGGTGAAATAAATAATGTGCTTTTAATGTCTTCTTTTCAAATATTAGCATAACCAAGACTGGAAACCCAGAAACCATGAAAAAAAAGATACAGACATGTTTGAGAATGCAAAAAGTAAAAATTTTCACAAAGTTAAATATACCATAAACAAAGTGCACAGACACAACAAATTTGGTAAACAAAAATAAATACATAATAGAGGTCAGAGGGTTAGTATCTAAAACATAAAGGGCTCTTTACAAGTGACAACAAAAGGATAAATAACCAAGTAGAAAACTGACAGAAGGTCCTGAAAAGGATCTATCAAACAATCTACCAAACACACATGGATCTTCAAACTCAATTGCAATAAAAGACATCTCACTTAACACCAAGAGACAGGCAAAAATTAAAAGACGAATAATACCTACTGCTTGGTGGGAATTCAAGGAAAAGCATTCTTTCATAAATTGTTTATGGAACCTAGAAGTGCAGTATTGTTTTTCTTTGCAAAGCAATCTGCATACTTCTATTAAAGTTAAAATTACATATATACTTTGACCCAGCAATCCCACTCATGAGAATCAATCCCAGAAGAATAGAAGCACCAGCCTAAAGATCTATGTAAAAAGATGTTCACTATGCCATTGTGTTTGGTGGCTCAAAATAAGAAACAAAGTAATGCCTCTCAATAGGGACACGGCTGAATAAACTAGAGTATATTCACAACTTGGAATATTATGTTGTCATTAAAAAAGAATGAACTAGAGCCATCCTAGGTGCATTAGAGAGATTTCCATCAGATATTCTTTAGTGCAGGAAAGCAAGATACAGAATATCTTATATAAGATACCATTTGTATTAAATAATGAAAATAAAAATATGAAAAGATATATACCTGGATTGTTAACAAATGGTTGGGATGAGGGGAAGTGGAAGTAGCAGAAGGGATAAGGGAGGGAATAGGGAAGTCGAGTAATAAAAACATGGGGAAGGGAAAGAATACTTTAAAAAATCAATACGTATGTGGACATTTATGCATTTGTATAAGATTATGCATCTTCTAAAAAACTGGGGGGGAAGTTAAAAAAAGTTTTTAAAGATTATGCATATTATTGAAATTGCCTTTTAAAATATTGAGAAATAGGCCAGGTGTGGTGGTTCATGCCTGTAATCCCAGCACCTTGGGAGGCTGAGGCAGGCAGATCAGGAGGTCAGGAGATGGAGATCATCCTGGCTAACATGGTGAAACCCCATCTCTAGAAAAATACAAAAAATTAGCCAGCCGTGGTGGCACACGGCCGTAGTCTCAGCTACTTGGGAGGCTGAGGCAGTAGAATAACTTGAACCTGAGAGGCGGAGGTTGCAGTGAGCTGAGATCGCGCCATGGCACTCTAACCTGGGCGATAGAGCCAGACTCTGTCTCAAAAAAAAAAAATTGGGATATAATCTTATCATTAGAAAAAGCTTACAAATAAGTTCCAAACTGCACATGAAAAATCTATCTTTTGGGAACTCTGTGACTATCAAAAAATACCTATTCAGAATTTTTAATGGGACAATCAGTTAACTATTCTTATATCCTCATGAAAAAAACAAGAAAACTGGATTCTTTTAATTCCTAACTTTAAATCAGGAATCCTGGGAAAGAAACAAGTTTAAGCTTAGGAGGGTAAGGGAAAATGATCTTGATACTTTCAAAATGAAGACACTAAGTCTAAAATATTTTAACTGACCAAGACTGTCCCTCTTATTTGTTAAACCTGCAAGATACTTATTCCATAATAGCAATCCTACTTTAACATTTCAACTAACCCTCCCGCTTTAAAAAAAAAAGAAAACTTTTCCCCAGAAGTTTTAGAAGGCAAATTATATTCCAAGACAAAATCTAGGATGATTGCCTTTATGCCTGTGGGTTGTTTTTTTCTTAAAAGAAACTGGCACTTTGAAAAGGAGAGTAAAATACACACAGAAAATAGGATGCAAACATCTTAGAGAAAACAATAGTAGAGAAACATCTACTGCTTACCAAATGCTTGGAGTTTTCCAGAGTGGAAATCATTCAAAAGACTGAGCAGCCCTCTCTCCATCTCCTGAACATCTGAGACATCAGTGAGGAAGGAGTGCTGAATCGGAGTTGACTGAGCGCCTTTTCCCTCTCCGCCCTGAGGTTTGGTCTTTTCTTTCATCACTCTGTGAAGACGATGCAATTAACTTTAATTCTATCTTTTCAGGCTATTCTAGATGAAGCTTCTGCTGAATTTTTTAGTGAAGTAAATGGAATTTCCCTTAAAAGCCAGAAATCAAATAGTCAATACTAAATAAAACCAGAAACTCCAAGCCAGAAGCCAAAAGAAAAAACAGGCTGTGAAAAACCTCAAACAAATGTATAAAATATAACTACAAAGGCATATAAAAAGTTTGATTAAAGCATTTATATAATATGCTAATTCTTTGGACTGCAGAAAAGAAAACTTGTCTCTATTATCCTATGTTTTACATTTCATTTCTCAGTAAAACATATTACACCTTTCCCTTCTAAACTTTATTTGTTCCTTGAACTCTCAGTAGTTCTACAAGTGGTTATGGGGTCCCTACTCTGTAGCTGACGTTATCCACAAACGCCCAGTCTAAGGAGAACGGAAGATATTTAAATTCATAATCACCATGTAATGGAATACTAAAAACTTGTTATCATCCTTGACTCCTCCAACTTCCCAAGGCTCCTACATGCAGTCGTGAAGTCCTATCAATTATACCCACAAAATATCTAATCTCTCCAGTTCTCTTTCTCCCCTGCTGCCATCCCATCTCTTAACCAAAGCGCTTCCCAACCAGTCTCCCTATCTCTGTGTGTGATCCCTGATCTCCCTTCTCTCCCCACTGGGCAGCCAAGTCCATTTCTAAAAAGTAAAATCAGATCATATAATTTGCTTAATTAAAAATGCTTCAGTAGGCCAGGCACGGTGGCTCATGCCTGTAATCCCAACAGTTTGGGCAGCCCAGGCAGGAGGATAACCTGAGGTCAGGAGTTCAAGACCAACCTGGCCAACATGGCGAAATCCTGTCTCTACTAAAAATATAAAAATTAGCCTGGTGTGATGGCGCACACCTGTAGTCCCAGCTACTCAGGAGGGTGAGGCAGGAGAATCCCTTGAACCCAGGATGTGGAGGTTGCAGTGAGCTGAGATTGTACCCCTG
This sequence comes from Papio anubis, assembly GCF_008728515.1. Taxonomy (NCBI): domain Eukaryota; kingdom Metazoa; phylum Chordata; class Mammalia; order Primates; family Cercopithecidae; genus Papio; species Papio anubis. Next base: position 124,007,286 of record NC_044981.1, read on the forward strand.
CACTTCAGCCTAGGTGACAGAGCGAGACTCCGCGTCCAAAAAAAAAAAAAAAAAAACTTTAGTAGCTTTGCATTGCCTGCTGAATATAATCTAATATCCCTAAGAAACCCTATCCTCCCTTGTCTATGCTCTAGACACTGAATCTCTTTAGTTTCCTAGAAATCCATTCTCTTATCTTCTTACGTGCTAATCCTCTGCCTACATTAGCATCCTTCCACTTACTGCCATCTTTGGCACACTACCTCCCACACATCTTCAAGTCTCAGTTTAAATGCTATTTCCTCAGGAGGGCCTTTCTGGAACCCCTAGACTAAATTAGTCCTTATTACACATGTCTGGCATATACCAGGCTCTCAAATGCTTGAGTGATGATGTTATGCACACTGTGATACAGGAAGAGAGAGAAGCAGTTCGTTCAGCCTGGGGCCAACCAGAGAAGGCTTCCTAAAAGTGATAAGTGAGCAAAGACTTAAAGAACAAGTAGCGGCTAAATAGGCAAAATGGGAGAAAGAGTAATTTATCTTTATAACCCAATGCACACAACAAATCCCGATATGGAAGTATATTCAGTACTCAATTTTTACATAATGTTGAATGAAGACACCTTCAACACAGTTGTCCTCACCACAATAACGATAAGATAAATAGGGTATACCAGGGAAGGTAGGGGAGGGGAGAAAAAAGAAACAGACTATCATATGAAAGAAGTTTAGAATAGATACATTGTGGACAGTAGGTCAATAACAGTTCTTCCCAAAGCAAGGGCTGCATTTTATATATTATATACATTATGTAATACCTTGTTACTCAAAGTGCTGCCCATGGCCCACAGAATCAATTTCACTTGTGAGCTTCTTAGAAATGCTCATCTGAAGCCCCCCATCCCACACTGATGCAGAATCTGTACTCTAAAAAAATCCCTGAAAGATCCATATTCACATTTTAAATCTGAGATAAACTATTACAGAGCACAAGGTTTCAGCATGACAAACGTATTTTTTTCTCTCAAATTTAGAAGTTTTCTCCAAGTAAAGTTTCACATCATCAATTAATAACCCTCTCAGAAAACAAACACAAAAAATAAAACAAAAACCTGTTTATTCCTGCTTCAATGTTATTTCACACTCTCACTTTATGTTAACATAATTCAACAATAAAGAAAGCACACAGTGAAATAATACTATGTGCAAAGGCGCACTGTAAGTACTGTCAGGCACACAATGACGATCCAGATAGTCCCGGCTCTCAGAAGCCGACATCTACAAGAGCGTATGGAAATAAAACCACCAGTAAAAATGACAATGATACAAATAAACTGCTTTTAAAAATATAGCAAAAGGAGTGATTACTTTTAAAATCTCTTGGTTTTCTTTTTCCACCAACTGTAAAGTTATTCAAAATCTGACCCTAATTAAACTCCACAACAAAAACCCCATTCTGATAATTTATTTGAAGGAAATTCTCAAAACTCAAAACTCCTGTTTATCATTTGGTACTCATTGGAATACTTCTTTCAAATGTTCTCTTGTCTTTGGCTATGTCCCTTTTGTTTCCATAAAGAGAGATCTCCATCAAGGCAGTACTCTCATCTTTTATTACGTGTAAACCCAGTGGCTTCAGAATGCAACACGCATTTCCTTAGCTAACTTGCCAGGGTGAGACTGGATGTGAGCGTAAATTTATTTAATAATTAGAAAGAAGATTGACATTACACAACACTTTTTTTCTCTAAAGCTATAATCTTCCCTTCCAAATATCTAATACTATAAAATACTCACATACATATAACAGTAACATATAACATAGTTAAACTTGTCACTTGTTTCCTTTAAATATCCTGAATGCAAATGATGTTCACCAAATATTAATAATGATTATTTCTAGGTGGTAGAATTTTCGCATTTTGAATTTCTTCTTTGAATTTTTCCTGTGTTTGAATTTTTATAAAAAACACAAATTATTTATACAAAAACAATGACATCATTATTTTTTAGAAATAAAAACTGCAAGCTGGGTGTGGTGGCACACACCTGCAGTCACAGCCCCTCAAAACTAAAAAAGTGTTTTAAGAAGAAGTTGAGTCATGACTTACTTCAATGGCATTTTACTGTGAACATGTAAAATAAAAGAATTCACCTTTTTAACTTTGGTCGCTGTGAAGTTGACTGTGATGCAGGATTTGAAAACCCTGTGCTTTTACTCACTGGAATGGCATTTTTTTTGGCATTGACAACCTGAGTACAATGGGCACTAAAAGACTTAGGACTCCTCCTCTTCACTTTCCGCTCTTCCATTGTTTTAAGTTCCTTATTGCACCACGGCCAGCTTCTTAAGACCTAAATAAGGAAATAATACAATTATATATGCATGCTATAATATGCAAACATGAAAGAAATTCAAAGACCCATTTCACAGGTCAAAAGAGGATCAAGAATTCCAGAGGGCATAAGAGAAAGTTAGAAAATGGGTCTCTTAAGTTTAATCTACTCTACTATGTACCCATAAGCCCCTAGAAAAATTGTCTGGTAGACAGTTTTGTTGTTGTTGTTTTGTTTTTTACCATTTTCTTTATTCCCTCATCCTACAAATATTTACTGATTCTCTTCCACAAGCCAGACACTATTGTGGGCACTGGGGAGACGGCACTGAACAAAACAAGATGTTTGCCCTCAAGAAGCCTACATTTTACAAGGGGAACAATATATAAACAATAAACAAATGATCCACATAATATTCCCGGCCTGATTCAAGCTTCAGGTGGCCTTTAGGTCTCTCTTCCAAAATGTATGCTCAAGAAGAACCAATTAGATTCAAACAGACGTATAATTGTCAGGGAGATTTTAATCAGCATTTAAAAAATCAAATAGAAGCCTTACTTCAAACTACTAAACAGAAATCAGTTTCTAGCTAGGGCTAATAATGATTCTAGCATGGTGGTCAAGGAAAGTTCTAGAAAATCAAAATTGTTTGTTGCCTATTTTGAATATACTTTCTCTAACCATTTCCAAACAAACATGAATTTTATGATATACATTTGGTTTTACCCGTATCAAAAAAAGTTAACCATGTGAAGTTACAGAGGGCCCTTCCATGGGGAATATGTGTAAGGCCTCCTAGTTATCTCTACACAATCCCCTTACTTTATGTATTAATCCACCCTATTTTCTAACATCTATCTATTTAAAAATACCCTTCCGGCCGGGCTAGGTGGCTCATGCCTGTAATCCCAACACTTTGGGAGGCCAAGGCGGGAGGATGACAAGGTCAAGAGATCGAGACCATCCTGGCTAACACGGTGAAACCCCGTCTCTACTAAAAACACAAAAAAATTAGCCGGGCGTGGTGGCGGAGGCCGGTAGTCCCAGCCACTCGGGAGGCTGAGGCAGGAGAATGGCGTGAACCCGGCGGGCGGAGCTTGCAGTGAGCCGAGATCGCGCCACTGCGACAGAGCGAGACTCCGTCTCAAAACAAAACAATAAAAACAAGAAAACCTTTCCATATTTTATTTGCGCATAGTGTTAAATTTTTCTTAACTTCATTATTTCATGTATCGTAAGATAAAGAATTTATATGGCTATCTACCTCATCAGGTTGTAAATTGCCTTCTAGAAACATTAGGCCATTTTTTGCATGTTGTGTTTAAGCATGCCATGACCATTCGAAAAGATTCAAACCCATTGCTGTCGCTTAAAATAATTATTCGAGAAATTCAATGAAATTATTTTTTCTTTTGCCTGGACTTAGTGCCACTGGCACTGGAATTTAAACCACTCAGCTTAAATTGGCTGACGCTAGACAATCACAACTGGAGCTACAATACTTCCAAAGAAGAGGCTTTCTGGGAAAGGCTCCAGTGCCCAGTCTCTAATCCCAGATACCATTGGGTGTCAATCCACTTAAACCTTGGCTAACAATTTTTCTTTTAAGAATAATTTCGGTAACAATAGTAATTCTGGTATTGTTTCAACATGCAACACAAATGAAAGTCTGAAAGATGACTGAATAGAGACGATGGGATATTAGTTCTCTGAAGAGGCAAGAATCTGTAAAAATTTATGATACGCATAAACACGCTGGCCTGAAATTTCACGATGCTAACACGCATTTGGTGGTACAAGAGAAAAAAAAATCTAGGAAGTAAAGCAATGCAAATAAACCAATGGTAGTCTAAACCACAATATTCTGGGGAGCCAGCACTCGCGATTTCCTCGTTTTTGGAAAGTCGCATCTGTCACAAGAGCACTGAAACCCTTCTTGTATATCAAACAGCAACGAATGTTTTAGAGAACGCATAAGTAAACTGCTCATAGTTATTCACACAGTGGTTTTAAGTGCCAAGTCTTGCCTCCAAGCAGTACCCCTGGAGGTCCCTCTTGACATCACCTCACTCCCCTTCCCCAATCTGCCGAAGCGATGACCCTTCACCGCCCAGTACCCAGCAGTGACCAGAGTGGTGGGAAAGGCCTAAAGGGGCAGGTTGCGGAGGTTCCTCTGCTTCCACTACATACCTGAAGAAGGGTATTGGGGCCCCCTTCCGCAACCCGCAAAGACCCGACAGCCTCAGAAGCCACCGCCGCAGCCACAAACACAGCCCCGGTCACATCACTGGACCCGCGCCTCGGCAGCTCCCTTTGTTTACGGAAGTGACGTAAGAGGCACGGCCTCCATGCCCCAAGCGGAAACCCCGCCTTTTCCTGCTTCCCCAGTGTCACTCTTGTCTCCGCCCTCGGCATTTCATTGTTTCGCGTGTCCTGCCTTTAGCTGTAACTCCGGCGGGCGTGGAAAGGAAGACCCATGGTTGGGCGTGTCGCTTTAGGCTCTGTGACCCAGGAGCAAGACGCAATAAGCAGGTGCAGTGGAAGTAGAAACGGGCAATGCAGTACCTTTCCCGGAAGCTACTCAGCCCTTTGGTGAGTGTCAGATCCCTAAGAACTACAATTCCCAGAATGCTGTTCGAGCACGCCCGAAGGCGGAACCAGAGTGTCGCAGTGCAACTGTTCCTTGGTTGTTTCCGATTGGTTGCCCGGACTTCTCGCGGCTAAACTAACTTTGGCTGGAAGGCGGCGTGAAGAGGGTGATTCTGTTCAGCGACCATGATGCTGAGCCCGTAAACGAGAGTCTGTTACCACTATTAATAGCTATTCTGTTGGGGCCTTCACATAACGTTATATCTAAACCTCTCTACAGTCTTATGGGTACGAGTTATAATCTCCGTTTTACAAATGGGGAATTTGAGGCTCAGAAAGGCTAATTGTTGCAGGTGTCTCTCTGTCGCCAAAGACAGTTCTACTTCCACTATACTTAAAGCTTCTGGAGAACGACTTGCAGGCTGAGAGAAAGAGATCTATCTTAAATGAGGGAAGAAATGCACGTTTCATTGCCTGGTCTGGGTAGCCTTTCCGGTGTGGAAGTGGGAGGTGGGAAGGTTTTAGATTCACAGGTCCTTAGATTGAAGGGACTCTGGAGGAACACCACATACCACCCCCGCATTAGCTAATGGGGAAACCATATCTAGAGATTGTATCCATGCCAGAAAAGGCGGAGCAAAGACAACCCCAGTCTCCTGGCTTCTAGGATAGGATGTTCTTCCACCACCCGCCATTTAAAAAAAAAAAAAAAAAAAAATTCTGAAATGTTTTTAAAAGAAAAGCACAGAGTAAACACTTAACGCACCCACTATCCAGAACGAACAGATTTATGAATGAAAGAAACAGAGCATTACAGATAAAGCAGATGTCCCCTATTCTCAGTTCCACTCTGCTACCACCCTCAGGGAGGCAACCAGGATCATGAATTTGATATGTATCTTGCCAATCTAGGTTTCTATACTTAAACTATTACTATGTATTATAAACAATATGTAGAATGGTTTGGGGTATTTGAAGTTTTATATGAATGCTATTATATTTTGTGTATTGATCTGCAACTTGATTATTTCACCAAATTCTGTGTTTTTGAGAGCTGTCCACATTGATAAATATAGCTAGACTTTATCAAATAGATTTGCCACAAATTATTTGGGAATTCCAATAGTGATGGATGTTTAGGTTGATTCCCATTTTTCACCGTTACAAACACTACTGTACAGTCTTCTCAATATCTTTTCCCAGTTTCTCCTTTTAATTAATCTCAAATTGTCTTATTTGTATGAACAGAGCTTGCAACTGGTGATTCACATGCTACTTTTTTTTTCAAATTGGTTGCTAATGGCTAAAATTGAAAGAATTAAAAAAAAAAAAAAAAGGATCTGTGGCATCCTATGAATTAATGGGAAGATCTGACTACATTAGATCTGTGTTGTAGCCTGGCAACAATGGTTCAAGCTGAAAAGCATCTGCCTCCTTTACATCAGTTCAAGTAATATCTAGTTTTTCTTTATCTTTAGTACCCATCTGAGCCCTGTAGCATTTGTGTTTACAACCTGCAACATTATGTAGGGACACAGGAAAGCACCCTTCTAAATGTACATATTTCAGGTGTTCAGAAATAGGTATTCAGGTTTTGAATACCTATTTGAAGTCCCTATTTTAGCCACACCCTGTGATAGGAGGTCAGGATGCATCTATCAACAAAAGGTGTAAGAGCTTTATAGTCAGAGATTTTATATTCCTGATATGAGAGACTGACAAATTAGTATGCAAATAAAATAGTTTCATTTAGTCAGATAAGAGTCCGAAATAACAGCTTAAGTTCAAAAGTAGTGTGTACTGAAGGAGAAGTATCAGGGAAGGCCTTCCCAAAAATGCAACTTTGAGGTAGAGATATGAATGAAGTACATGAGCCAGCCGTGGAGTGATCTGAGGGAAAGGAGTCCTTGAGTGCCAGGCACGGTGGCTTTTGCCTGTAATCCAGCACTTTGGGAGGCTGAGGCAGACAAATAGCTTGAACCCAGGAGTTGGAGACCAGCCTGGGCAACATAGCAAAACCCCATCTTTACAAGAAATACAAAAATTAGCTGGGCATGGTGATACAGGCCTGTAATCCCAGCTACTTGGGAGGCTGAGGTGGGAGGATCACCTGAACCCAGGAGGTCAAGGCTGCAGTGAGCTATGATCATGTCACTGTGCTCCAGCCTGGGTTACAAAATGAGACCCTGTCTCAAAAAAAAAAAAAGAAGAAGAAGAAGAGCATCCTTGAATAAAGCATACGGCTAAAATGCAGGCCATTAGGCAAAATGAACTTTAACATGTTTGAGAAAGCAGAGGGTTAGTGTGGTGACATGTACTGAGCTAGGGACCGAGTGACGCAAGATAGAGTTGTTGTAGAGGTACAATTTCAAGTGTGATTTCTTTTATCTAAAATCTAGAGTTCCTCCCTGAAAGAAATGATCTTTCAGGTTTTCTATATTTTCCTTTAATTCCATTAAACTGTAAACATCCCTTCTTTGGATTAACTGTTAAATGTATACCTTGAATAAATTACTCCAATCAGATACTTTCTTCCTGAGGATTATGTTTAGAGGATAGGAGCTTTGATTAACAAGACCTTTCCCCTGCCTCCCGGTACTCATACATTGTATAGTATAGGTAGGTAAGGAGGAGTACTGCTGGCAAATTTCCTAGTACTAGCAGTGGAGAGCCACTGAGAGAAAAATCTGCTGGGGCCCCAGAAATCTCTATTTTAAAAAAATATTTGTGTTATGGAAAATTTGAAACATATATACTGAGGAAGACAGAAAAATATAATGAATCCCTCATCCAGCCATTAACCCCTGGTCAGTGATATCAATCATACTTGTTATCAGTGATGTTGATTCTGACCCTTTGTGGAATGAAATTTTTGTTACTTTTTTTTAGGGTGCTATGAAGATAAGAAAAGAAACAGGGATTTCAAAAGAAAATTATAACTGAATTTATACTTACTAATTTTTGGTATCATCTCAGGTGATTCACATGGACACACATAAACACACCCACAAGTGCAGCTAGAAGTAAATCACCCAGAAACTATCATTGTCCTTGTACATTGTATATACAATGTAATCATTTCATACTTTGGCTAGAAAACTGTGATTTCTGTCTTGCAAAGCTGTATGTAGTAGATAATGTGATAACCTGTAATATTGATCTGATAAATATGTATTCAGATGAAACCTGTAAAAAAAAATGCACCTCTTCTGACATTTTTCAGTCTCTAGTATTATGTTGAAGTAAATCTCAGATATAATTTAATCCCTAATATTTTAATATAGATTGCTAAAAGATTAAAATTTTTAAAGACTTCACCACAATGCCTTTATGATTCCTAAGCAGCAACAAATGATTAATGTGATTGAATATTCAGTAAGTATTCAAATTTCCATTTGAATCAGAAGTGTGATAACTTTTTTCACATTTTACTTGAGTCAAGAACCTCTCTTTCTGTAAGGTCCTCAGGTGATGAAAGGGTTTGGAAGCCTCTCTTGTACAGCCTCATTTGTTGAGCTGCAAACATGCATTGTCCTTTCCCTTCAGAAAGTTAGGGTGCTGTGAAAGCAGAAGTCCCCAACCTCCAGCTGTAGACTGGGACTAGTCCGTGGCCTGTTAGGAACTGGGCCACACAGCAGGAGGTGAGTGGCCAGTGAGTGAGCATTACCATAACCTGAGCTCCCACCTACTGTCAGATCAGCGGTGGCATGAGATTCTCACAGGAGCGGGAGCCCTAAGGTGAACTGCGCATGTAGGTGGGCAGCGCTCCTTATGAGAATCTAACTAAAGCCTGATGATCTCAGGTGAAACAGTTTCAGTTTCATCCCCAGACCACCCCCACCCAATCCATGAAAAAATTGTCTTCCACAAAGCCCATCCCTGGTGCCAAAATGGTTGGGGACCGCTGCTCTAAAGGGGAAGGCAGGTATCGCAAAGCAAATGGATAGTCTACCTCAGTGCCTGAAGCACAATCATTCCTGTGTTGTCCTTTGTGGTTCTTATAGGGAACAGATGTGTTTTTTGTTTGTTTCTTGTTTTTGTTTGTTTTTACCCGGAAGCCATTCCATCATTTTCTAAGTGTGTCTCCACCTCCATTTCCCCTGATGCCAGAATGTCTTGGCCAAGATAGTCACTGCTTAATGCCTCTTTGCATGTCTGGCTCAGGAAACAGCTAAGAAAAAAAAGATAAGAAGTCATAAAGCAGAAACGAGCTTGGCATGTTCACAGAACTGAAAGAATGCCAGCGTAGTGTCTGGAGTGCAGGGGGACAAGGAGAGGTAGTATGAAATGAAGTCCCCAAGGTTGCCAGAAGGTCAGGTCAGGAAGGGTTTTTTAAACCAATATAAGAAATCTCTGTTTTTTTCCCTAAGCACAGCAATAGGCATTGGAGAGTTTTAAGGCATGACATGGTCTAAGTTACATTTTTAAAAGATTATTCTATAGAAGAATGGAAACAGGAAGACCAGTTAAGAGAAATAGCCCACAGTGTGGTGTTATATAGGCTTGCTTTACAACTCAAACCTGAAAAGATAAGTTATTTCAAAAGCCATGCTGTACTATGACTACTATTATAAAACTTGGTAAGATTCCTTCTTTGAGGCACCCTCTAAAAAAGGTGCCAAGAGATTAGATCTGAACTGTCCAGCACTGATGGCCTTCAGAGAGCTATGCTATTGTAGATGACCGAGCCTTTTGGGAACTGTTAATTGTGAAAGGAAGAACCATTTGGTGAAGAGCTGTGAGCCACCATTTCTGGAGGAGCGTGGTATGGTGTCATGGAAAGTGCACCAGACCAGGAGTTGTGGGAAACCCTGTTTCTTGTCTACTCTAGGCTGTACACTTTTTTTGTTTTGTTTTGTTTTGTTTTGAGACAGAGTCTCACCCTGTTGCCAGGCTGGAGTGGAGTGGCAGGATCTTGGCTCACTACAACCTCCACCTCCCGGGTTCAAGTGATTCTCGTGCCTCAGCCTCCTGAGTAGGTGGGATTACAGGCAGGTGCCACCAAACCCAGCTAACTTTTGTATTTTTAGTAGAGATGGGGTTTTACCATGTTGGCCAGGAAGGTCTTGATCTCCTGACCTCGTGATCCACCTGCCTCGGCCTCCCAAAGTGCTGGGATTTCAGGCGTGAACCACCATGCCCAGCCTCTAGGTTGTACATCTTAAGCATTAGTGAGAGGCCCAAAAATGAACACAGAGGCTTTTTTTTTTTTTTTTGAGACGGAGTTTCATTCTTGTTGCCCAGGCTGGAGTGTAATGGCTTGATCTCGACTCACTGCAACCTCTGCCTCCTGGGTTCAAGTGATTCTCCTGCCTCAGCCGCCTGAGTAGCTGGGATTATAGGCATGTGCCACCATGCCCGGCTAATTTTGTATTTTTAGTAGAGATGGAGTTTCACCATGTTGGCCAGGCCGGTCTTGAACTCCTGACCTCAGCTGTTCTGCCCACCTTAGCCTCCCAAAGTGTTGGGATTACAGGTGTGAGCCATTGCGCCCGGCCGAGGCTCTTACCATTTTAAGTATTTTGTTGTTGTTAATGGCTTTAGAAAAACAAGGGGCAAAAACAGACCTTAAAAGTTATATGGGCCAGGTGCAGTGGCTCATGCCTGTAATCGCAGCACTTTGGGAGGCCGAGGCAGGCGGATCACGAGGTCAAGAGATTGAGACCATCCTGGCCAACATGGTGAAACCTTGTCTCTACTAAAAATACAAAAATTAGCTGGGCGTAGTGGCACGTGCCTGTAGTCTTGGCTACTCAGGAGGCTGAGGCAGGAGATCGCTTTGGGAGGCGGAGGTTGCAGTGAGCCAAGATTGCACCACTGCACTCCAGCCTGGTGACAGAGCGAGACTCTGTCTCAAAAAAAAAAAAAAAAAAAAGTTACATGGACAGACATTTACAAGATTCCTACATATATGGTTTTTTATAAACTTGCTTTCATCATTAGGCTATAACTTCCTTGAGGGCAAATATGTTTTATTTTATTTTTGTATCCTAAGCACATTGCAAAGAACGTGACATAAAGTGGTGCTCAATAAATGAGGTAGGAATGAATGAAACTTCCTGATTTTATTTCTAAAAGTAAAGTGATTCCAGCAACCCCTCTTTAAACCAAAGTAGGCCCAGTCATAATGCTAATCAGATGGCATCACTACTGCCCAGGCAAGTGCTCTTTTTTTCTTAGCAGAGCAGTTCTGGCTATACCAGCCTTTCTGCCAAGTGGTTTGAAGAAGAAACGCATCCTAAAGCTTAGGGGAATCATTGACTGATTGGTTCTTTAAAAAAAAAACTTAATATTTGGGATGGTTTCAGGTTATGATTCTATAAAATTTACTTTTAATCCAGTTTCAAGTTCAGACTTCCTTTTTAAGGCCAAGAGTAAACAGGATTAGGGGACGGTTATCAGCAAGATAGATTCTTGGTTCTTGTCATAGGAACACTCCAGCTTTAGAAGGTTTGTGTTACAGACTTAACCAGAAAGCAAAGGATATGGGTCAGCAAACTGGCTTTAGTGCGTTACAACCCTTCCTTCAGTTTTATCTCTTTTTCTTGAATTTTAGTCCAAATTCAGCAGTATTATCATGGAGAACCACAAGACTGCTAAGAAATATGTGTAGAGATAGCTTACAATATAGCAGAGGAAGAGGAAGGAAGGAAGGCGAGAAAGAAGAAGGAGAAGAAAGAGAGGGAAGGAGGAAGGGAAGCAAAGGAAAGATTTCCATAACACTTCGTTTATATCTCTATTTTAAAGTGTTTATTTAAAACCCAAACTGCTACCACTCTGAATTTTAAGAAATTGGCGTAATTCCTGTCAGTGGGGAAATATTAAATATGGTGCTAAGAGAAGGGATGAGACTCTAGGTAGAAGACCCATTGTGTTGTCTGATAGTCGGATGTGCACAGGTGGGCAGGAGGCTGAGTTTACGGATATGAGATTGACAACGTTGAATTATTCTGTATAATAAAGTTGGAAGAATTGTTCAGTGGGGTGAGTTTGGGGGTTGGGATTATTGCTAAGAGATAGCCAAAAAGAAGGAGGTCGGGGGCAGAGGAAGAAAGGCCTGTCAAAGTGGTAGGAAGGAAGAAGACTTTAAAAAGAGGAAGAAAGTCTGTTATTCAATCTGCAATTGTTAATGTTGCTGTAAATGGACACGCCAACACACACACATACACACACACATGCACACGCATCCCGCATGCTCTCAGACATCAAAATAAATCCTCTATAAGTTCACAGCTTGTCATGAATGAATCATTATGATAATCAAAGAAAAGGGGTTGTGTGCCACATCTTTGGGAGATTTCGTGAAGATTGAAGATGAAATGTGTGTAGCAATAAGGAAGTCCAAAAACTGAACTGTGTCAGATGAAGCAGGAGCTTAGACTAAGTCCAAGTTGAATGGGAAAATGACAAATCACTCAAAGGAAGGAAGTAGGTCATATACATCTTTATATTCTCAAAGCTTAGCATAGTGTCTGGCATGTAACAGAAACTTAGCAAATGTTCATTAAATGAATGAATAAATGAGGAAAAAGTAGATTCATATGATAGCAAGTAGCAGAATGGCATTATTAAATCAAGTGTCAACCTAACTCACATTTCTTATTCCAGAATTGGAAATCAGGTTCATCTTAGTCATACCTGCCTCTGATCTCCAGGTGGCAGTATTTTATCATATTAAATTGTTTTGAGACAACAGATTCCGTTTACTTTTTGAGAAAGGAGAACATAACTGTATTTAAAATAAAAATTCAGTTCTGTAGCTCATTTCTATAATTGTACAGAACTAAGTAAGAGATAGAATATGATTACGTGAGATTATAGATTTATCCCATGAGATTATAGATTTATCCCCCAATTTCAATATAAATGAGAATTATTGGTGGTTCCTGAATTCAACCAGTTTCCTAAACCTTGAAGGTAAATACATTTTGGTGTGCTTTGTTTACAAAATGTATGTATTTCTTCAAAGTATGAAAAGCTCTGTGTGTGTAAGAGAGAAAGGAGAGAGAGAGACACAGACAGAAAGAGACAGAGAGCAGTAATATGTTTAGAAGTAATTCACTTCCAGGCCAACCATGGTGGCTCATTCCTGTAATCCTAGCATTTTGCGAGGCTGAGATGGAAGGATTGCTTGAGCCCAGGAGTTCAAGACCAACCTGGGCAACACAGTGAGACCCTGACTCTATTTTTTTTTTCTTAAAGAAGTAATTTACTTCTACTAACAGGATAACCAGATTAAGTAGAATGGCCAGTCAAATATAAATTTCAGATAAACAAGGAATACTTTAGTCATATAAGTATGTCTCGTGCAATATTTAGTGCATACACTAAAAAAGTATTCCTTATTTTTCTGAAATTCAGATTTAACTGGGAGATCTGTAATTTTCTTAGCTAAATCTGGCAACTTTACCAACAAATATTCTGTTGTTACTGTTAATTCCAAAATAACAGAACATCAAGGGAGACCCCACTTATACCAAAAATAAAAAATTTAGCCCGGCACAGTGGTGTGCTCCTGTAGTTACAGCTATTTGGGAGGCTGAAGCAGGAGGATTGCTTGAGCCCAGGGGTTCAAAGTGGTAGTGCACCACGATGGTGCCATCGCACTCCAGCCGAGGCTATAGAATGAGACTCTGTCTCTAAATAAATAAAACAAAACAGAACTTCAAGTCTGCAAGGCAAAAAATTGTGTTTCCTTATTTGGAGAGAGAAAAAGGAAGTAACAGGCAGGGATGGCTTTCTTGTGAGTCTAACTTGATTGCTCTTTGTACTCTACCCATTGGGAGTCAAGCCCCTCAGCTGAGTAACTTATCTTCGGGAAACTGAGCTCTCTAGCAAGTGCAGATGCTAAAGCCTAATTATTTTATATAAATGCTGTGTTTTACAGCACCTGTGAGACTGGTTGCAAAAGCCAGACCCTGTGAACAATCGAAAATATCCCAGGCCCTTTCACCCTCTGATTTATATTTTCCAGGAGTACCTGATCCATAGCAGCTATGAAAACAGAAATAGATGAATTGCTTAGGAAATAAATTCTCTTTCAAAAAAGTAAAGGATATTCTGGTAAATAAAATGAGATATAGATTTATACACATTTGGATATTTAATATAAACATTCTATCTTCCAGGTAAACTGTGCTTCAAAATTTCATTTGTAAATAAACTCCTGAACTCAAATAAATTTTCCATAGAAACAGTATTATGAGCGGCAGTCAGGTCTTTTGGTTACCCAGTAAAGGTGTATAATTAGTTGATTATATGACTGAAACACTGCATTTGCAGGTAAAAATTTGGGTTGTTTTTTTTTTAAAGGTTGTAATAGTATTTTTTAAGAGTAAAAATTTAAAAAGCTTTTTTTTTTCTTTTCTTTGAGACAGTGTCTCACTCTGTCTCCCAGGCTAGAGTGCAGTGGTGTCATCTGGGCTCACTGCAACCTCCGCCTCCTGGATTCAAGCAATTCTCACGCCACAGCCTCCCAAGTAGCTGGGACTACAGGCGCACGCCAACATGTCTGGCTAATTTTTGTATTTTTAGTAGAGACAGGGTTTCGCCATGCTGGCCAGGCTGGTCTTGAACTCCTGACCTCAAGTGATCCACTTGCCTTAGCCTCCCAAAGTGCTGGGATTGCAGGTGTGAGCCACCACATCCATCCATTGAAAAGCTTTTTAAATATTGAATGTTCGTGTTTGCAAAAATATCAATAACCTATGTTTATTTTGCTCTTGCCTTATTCCTGACAATTCTAAGTGATTATATGAATTAACCCTTTTAATTCATATAACCCTAGGAGGCAGATTCCATTATGATCCCTCTTTACAGATAAGGAAATTGGGGCAAAGATTAAATAGCTGCTCCAAATTATACAGCTACTGAGTAGCGGAACTGGGATTTGGATCAACCACAGGCACATTAACCACTGTACACCACAGTTTCATTAGCTTAGGATAAAGAAGGACCTGAACCATCTGAGAAGATTGTTAAGGGGACATCTGATCACCATCTGATCACCATGGTACATGGTATTGTTCTCTGAGCCTAGAATGGTTCAAGGTAAATGGCTGGTCTTTCCCTTAATTTAGGTATATGATGAATAGTACTTTTGTGCTTGTCAACTGTAATGGAGTTGTTTTGGAGTTTATAAATGGAACAAAGGCTGTCAGAAAAAGATTTACTTGAGTAACTGGATAATGGTTAATAAAAGGTGGAAGAGGATTAACGAGTACATGCTTGTGGGGTGTGAGAAAGAGATTGCTGGGGTGGAAATAACTGAGCTGAGACCTGAAAAGAAAAAAGAGGGAAGAATTTGACTTTACATAATTATTTACATGAAAAGGGAGGGGAAAATGAGAGGGATATTGCCCTGTATTATGGTTTGTTCTAACTTGTTTAGATGTATGATAACCCACTGTAGTTCATGTACCACAGCCATGGCAATAGTGGATTTACTAGGGGCCCCTACTCCAAATGATAGTCTTATGTCCTTAAGAAAGCGTCCAGTTGTGACCTCAAAGTAGTTGTCTTTGGGCACCCCCTCCACCGTCTTTCCTATCCCAGAGCATTAGATATGAGGTCATGAGAGTGAAGGGGAAAGAGTCCTGGACTTATTGTTGGGGAAACAGAGTTCCAACCCTGCTACCTAAGTAGTTCTCCTTTTGTGAGTTAAAGTATTTGAGCCCCTCTTTCCTAAGCTGTGAAAACAGGCATGATTTTACCCACTTCATGGTTTTGTTGTAAGCATTAGGGGAGGTGCTGTATGTGAGAGCATTGAATAGAAAGCATGACTGGGGGGTCAGGAGGGGCAAGGGTGACCCTTCCTGTGATCCATACTCATCTGTGGCCATGGTAGTGGCCTCTCTCACTTTACCACCAGTAACTGTTGACCAAGGGAAGGATCTAGGTGTTTATTTACCATCTACTATGTATGCTGTAGAATGGTAGTGTTAGCCAGGAGCTTGGGTTCAGAGATGGGCTGCCTGGGTTCAAATCCTAGTTCTAGCTGTGTAATTTTGGGCACATGAGTTGAACTCTCAGAACCCCCTTTCTTTCCTGTGAAGCTGGAGTCCTCATGAGACCTTCCTCAGAGGTTAGCTGTGAGGTAGGAGACAGTCTGTAGGAGTTCACAGTCTACTGGGAGAGACAGGTTTGTAAACAAGCGATCACAATGCACCACGTGGTAAAGTGCAGTCATGGAGATAGGAATAAAATGCTTTGGTAGCATGGGGAGGGGGACGGGTGGACGAGGAGACTAACCTGGCATAAAGGTTCAATGAGAGACATGAGACGTGTGTGTGTGTGTGTGTGTGTGTGTGTGTGTTCATATGTATATATAGACACATACACCTGTTTGGCGAAACAAAACCGTTCCTGTGTTCAGGCCTAAGGATGAAGCTAAGCTGGCTGGCCAGGTCCTTTATGCCTGGGCTCTGTGATCTCCACACCCGCTTACTCTGCCCCCACTTGCTATTCTCTGTCTTTGGAGGCACTTCCATGACTCTATTTTTGCACATTCTGTTCCCCGACGTAGAATGCTCTTCCATATCTAAACACCTCCAGAGCTCAACAGAGATAGCAAAAATATCAAGAGTATAAGAATAGCCAAATAAACAATACAAATAATTTCAGCAGTTTAAAGTTAATAAATACCCGTGATTTACATGCACAGTCTCATCTATGCCTTTTTAGTTTTTCTTCTTCTTTTTTTTTTTTTGAGACGGAGTCTCCCTTTGTTGTCCAGGCTGGAGTGCAGTGGCACGATCTTAGCTCACTGCAACCTCCACATTCCGGGTTCAAGCGATTCTCCTGCTTTAGCCTCCTGAGTAGCTGGGATTGCAGATGTCCACCACCGTGCCCGGCTACCATCTAAGCCTTTTTAAAACCTTAGAAGACAAGTACTGTACTTAATCCTATTTTAAAGTGAGGATTATTGAAGGTAAAATATACTAACTAGCCTTTTGTAAGTCACACAACTGGCCAGTAGTACAGCTAGGATTTTTGCCTAGCTCTGGCTAATCCTAGAGCTCGCCTCTTAACTTCTGTTGTCTCTCAAAATTAATTCCCTGGGCTGGGCATGGTGGTGCATGCCTGTAATTCCAGCACTTTGGGAGGCCGAGGCCGGCAGAACACATGAGGTCAGGAGTTTGAGACCAGCCTGGCCAACGTGGCAAAACCCTGTCTCTACTGAAAATACAAAAATTAGCCAGGCATGGTGGTACATGCCCGTAGTCCCTGCTACTCAGGAGGCTGAGGCAGGAGAATCACTTGAGCCTGGGAGGTGGGGGTTGCAGTGAGTTGGGATCATACCACTGCACTCTAGCCTGGGTGACAGGGCAAGACTCAGTCTCAAAAAAAAAAAAGACTGGGCACAGTGACTCACACCTGTAATTCCAGCACTTTGGGAGGCCAAGGTGGGTGCTTCACCTGAGGGCAGGAGTTCGAGACCAGGCCGACCAACATGGAAAAACCCCGTCTCTACTAAAAATACAAAATTAGGCGGGCATGGTGGCGCATGCGTGTAATCCCAGCTACTCAGGACGGAATCACTTGAACCTGGGAGGCGGAGGTTACAGTGAGCTGAGATTGTGCCATTGCACTCCAGCCTGGGCAACAGGAGCAAAATTCCATCTCAAAAAAAAAAAAAAAAAATTAACTCCTTAGTAAAGTAATTCTGCAACTTAAATATCAAAAACAAAAATTGTCCTTATATGTCATCTATTAGTTTTATTGCCTCTCTTATTACAATACCCATCATAATATTTTTACTTTTATTTTTCTAAATTGCGAAAGTAAAGTTTATTATAGAGAGTTAGAAAATATAAATAACCAATATAACAAGAGTAAGGAGATTGTTATCCAAATTTTCACATTTTAAATGGGAAAACCCCAATTTTTTTTTTTTTTTTTTTTGAGACAGAGTCTCGCTCTGTTGCCCAGGCTGGAGTGCAGTGGCATGATCTTGGCTCACTGCAGTTTCCACCTCCCGGGTTCACGCCATTCTCCTGCCTCAGCCTCCTGAGTAGCCGGGACTATAGGCACCCACCACCACGCCCGGCTAATTTTTGTATTTTTAGTAGAGACGGGGTTTCACCGTGTTAGCCAGGGTGGTCTCGATCTCCCAACCTCGTGATCCACCTGTCTCGGCCTCCCAAAGTGCTGGGATTACAGGCATGAGCCACCACGCCTGGTCGAAAACCCCAATTTTAATCAATAGGGTACATACTGTGTGATTTCATTTATATGACATCCTAGAAAAGGCCAAAACTGTAGGGGAAGAAACAGTGGTTGCCAGGATCTGGGCTACCAAAAGCATCAGGGCTAATGGGAATGTCCTATGTGTTGATTGTGGTGGTAGTTACATGAGTGTATATTTTATTAAAATTAATAGAACTGTACACTAAAAATAGTACATTTTATTATATATAAATTATAACTCAATAAACCTGACTGAAAAGCATTAACACCTTGCCATATATCTTTCTACTTCCACACTTTTTCCTATGCATATATAGTACATATATATCCTTTTATTTTTTAGAGATGGAGTCTCACTCTGTCACCCAGACTGGAGTGCAGTGGTGTGATC
Source organism: Papio anubis (assembly GCF_008728515.1). NCBI lineage: Eukaryota > Metazoa > Chordata > Mammalia > Primates > Cercopithecidae > Papio > Papio anubis. Next base: position 124,025,772 of record NC_044981.1, read on the forward strand.
TTGGCTCACTGCAACTTCCACCTCCCGGGTTCAAGCGATTGTCACACCTCAGCCTCCCTAGCAGCTGGGATTACAGGCACTCACCACCACGCCTGGCTGATTTTTGTATTTTTAGTAGAGATGGGATTTCACCATGTTAGCCAGACTGTTCTCGCCCACCTCAGCCTCCCAAAGTGCTGGGGATTACAGGTGTGAGCCACTGCACTCGGCCGGTAAATATGTATCTTCTAAAAATAGTTTACACTATATTGTTTTTCATTAAATATACTTTAGTTTTTAAAGCATTTCTAGACTTATAGAAAAATTGCAAAGACAGTACGGGGGTCCCATATTCATTCCACCACATTATTAACATGTTACATTAGTGTGATACATTTGTTACAATTAATGAACCAATATTGATGCATTGTTAACTGAAATCTGTAAATTATTGTGATTTCCTTAGTGTTTACCTCATGTTATTTTTCTATTTTAGAATCCCATCCAGGATACCACATTACTTTTTGTTGTCATATCTTCTTAGAGACCTCTTGGTTGTGACAGTTTCTAGACTTTCCTGTGTTGATGACTGATATGATTTGGCTCTGTGTCCCCTTCCAAATCTCATCTCGAATTGAAATCCCCATGTGTCAAGGGAGGGAAGTCATTGGATTATGGGGTTGATTTCCCCCATGCTGTTCTCATGATAATGAGTGAATTCTCAGGAGATCTGATGGTTTTATAAATGGTAGTTTTTCTTGGACTGTCACACTCACTGCCTCCTGCCGCCTTGTGAAGAAGGTGCCTGCTTCCACTTCGGCCACAACTGTAAGTTTCCTGAGGCCTCCCCAGCCATGTGGAATTGGGAATCTGTTAAACCTGTTTCCTTTATAAAGTACCCAGTCTGAGGTATTTCTTTATAGCAGTGTGAAAACAGACTAATTACAGAGAACTTGGAAACTTTGAAGAGAGCTGGTCAGGGATATTGTAGGATGCCCCTTCACTGGAATTTACTTTTGTGATGTTTTTCCCATAGTTAGACTAGGGCGATAGGTTTTAGGGAGGAAGACCACAGAGGTAAAGTACCATTTTCTTCACATCTATTTTATATTTTGTAACCTTTTTTCACTCAAATATGTGTCAAAAGCATATTTTTTACTTGATACATATAAATCTATAGCCTTCTTGATGGTGATAATTGTATTCTGTTATATGGATGTAGCGTATAATCACCTATTTCTGGACACTTAGGGATTCACTGTGGCATTTTCACTATTACAACAAATGCTACAATAGATACATTTGTGCAAACATCTTTGCAAATTTGTCCAATAAATATTATTATGTTTAGACACAGGTTCTCACTTTATTGCCCTGGCTGGAACACAGTAGTGTGATCAAAACCCACTGTGGCCTTGAGCTGCTGGGCTCAACTAATCCTCCTTCTTCACTCACCCAGGTAGCTGGGCCTACAGGTGCACCCCACCATGCCTGGCTGCTTTTTAAAATATGTTTTGTAGAGATGGGGTCTTGCTATATTGCCCATGATGGTCACAATTGTCTGATTGTTTTTTTGTTTTGTTTTGTTTTGCTTTGTGACAGAGTCTCGCTCTAATGCCCAGTGGAGTGCAGTGGTGTGATCTCAGCTCACTGCAAGCTCCGCCTCCCGGGTTCATGCCATTCTCCCATCTCAGCCTCCCGAGTAGCTGGGACTACAGGTGCCCGCCACCACGCCCGGCTAATTATTTGTATTTTTTAGTAGAGACGGGGTTTCATGGTGTTAGTCAGGATGGTCTCCATCTCCTGACCTTGTGATCCGCCCGCCTCAGCCTCCCAAAGTGCTGGGATTACAGGCGTGAGCCACTGTGCTTGGCCTGTTTGTTTTATTAGATAATCCTGAGTGATGTAGAGTGTCTGAAGCAAACTGCATTCACTTTTTTTTTTTTTTTTTTAAGGGCTTTTGGTACATAGTACTAAATTGTCCTCCAGAAAAATTGTTACCTATTCAGTGCTCTGTTTCCTCAAATTCTAGCTAATACTGGATATTGTTTTTCATTTCAACCTTTGCCAATTTTAGTAGAAAAATGTATTGTGTTGTATTGTATTTAATTGTTTCCCTATTGGTATCTTCTTCCAGGTAGTGAGCTCCTAAAGGAAAAAGACTATATTCTATTCATTTTCAGATACCCAGAATCGAAGTTACTGTCTGAAAGAAATAGGCACTCAGCAGAAGGAAGAGAGAGAGCAAGGGAGAGAGGGAGGGCCTGAATCCAAGAGCAACTGTGTGATCTGACAAGATAATTCATGCTACGGAGAGGAAGGGTTTTCACCATTACCGGGTGCTATTGTATCCTTCTGGGCCAATGCGCCATATGTATTATGCAATCTGAAGGGGTGGCACTACTAGTGTGAGCTTCAGACCAGGTAGGAGAGAAATCTACACTAGACCAAAAGAAGGTAAACAGGATCTTAGTGTTTTCCTCAAATAACAAGAACAATTACTACAGATTTGTTTGACCAATTCTGAAAGGGAGGATCAACTTACAGTCCCTTTAAGCTGTAATGCCATTCATGTATTCTCTATTACAGCTTTTTGGAACAATTAGGTACATTTATGATTTTCAGATCTTTTCCTGTTTTCCTTCTTTCTGTCAGTACCATCTTATATATGTCACCTTGCTTATTTTCAGTCATGGCTGCCAAAAATTTTATTTTTTTCTCCCTGCACACTTCCCCAATATTTTATTTATATATTTTCTTATAAAACCTTGACTTTCTCTTCTTCTACATGCTTTGAAGCTTTTCCTAAATCTTGATGTCAGTTATAAATTTACTATACCAACGCAGTGGTAAATGTTACTTTTTCAATTTATCAGTGGAAGAATGATAAATCAAAACAGTATAGGAAAGGAAGATGTGTTTTTGGCCAGACCCAGTGGCTCACACTTGTAATCCCAGCGCTTTGGGAGGCTGAGGCAGGCAGGTCATCTGAGATCAGGAGTTTGAGACCAGCCTGGCCAACATGGTGAAACCCCATCTCTACTAAAAATACAAAAAATTAGCCAGGTATGGTGGTGGGTACCTGTATTTCCAGCTACTTGGGAGGCTGAGGCAGTTGAATCACATGAACCCAGGGAGCAGAGGTTGCAGTGGGCCGAGATCACGCCATTGTACTCCAGCCTAGGCAACAAGAGTGCAACTCTGTCTCAAAAAAAAAAAAAAAAAAAGAAAGAAAAGAAAAAAGAAAAGGAATATATGTTTTTATATTAAATATTTTAGTTTTATTTTCCAGTTTTGCAAGGTTGATTCATTTAGTAAGGTCTGAAAAAAGAAATATGTTCTTGGAATGCTGATGGTAATTCAGTAATTGTTAAATTTTTCAATTTTCAATGGGAGATTTTCTCAAGAGGACCCTGTTTAGAGTACACTTCTTATCTAAGAATTCCCATATGTGCTTTACAGAGATTCCATGTCCCTGCCAGTTATCATTTACTCTCTCCCTGGAATGTGGGAGTGCCCTTACTATTCTTCCAGTCTGACCTAACAGAGACTAGGCCCCAACTTGTAAGACAGAATTTGTTTCCTGCGAAATAAAACAACATTTTATCATAAATTAGCAAAATGATTTAAAAAAAAAAGAGAGAGAGCGTATTATACACTAGCACATGATAAAGAGAAATTCGAAGAGCCAGACATGTTTCTGGAGTAAGAAGTTCTGCAGTGTTAAAATTAATTTACGATCTTTTTATGGTCTATATTGAATCTCTCTAATTATTTATTTATTTATTTATTTATTTATTATTTTTATTTTTGAGACAGAGTCTTGCTCTCTCGCCCAGGCTAGAGTGCAGTGGTGCAATCTCAGCTCACTGCAACCTCCGCCTCCCGGGTTCAAGCAATTTTCCTGTCTCAGCCTCCTGAGTAGCTGGGATTACAGGTGCCCCGCCACTGCGCCCAGCTAATTTTTGTATTTTTTAGTAGAGATGGGTTTCACCATCTTAGCCAGGTTGGTCTCCAACTCCTGACCTCATGATCCACCTGCCTTGGCCTCCCAAAGTGCTGGGATTATAGGCATGAGCCACCGTGCCTGGCCTATTTATTTTTTGAGATGGGATCACACTCTGTCTCTTAGGCTGTAGTGCAATTGTGAGATCACCGTCGACTTATATTTATCTTATAGAAATTAAAAATAAATTTGTTCCTTTGTTTTGCAGCTAGAAGAATTGAATTCTTCCATGTATCCTTTGCCAATTGGCAGTAGTGAAAAGTTTACAATTTATAATTTCTGGTGAACAGTCTCAACCAAGTTTTAGAAAGATGTTTTATTAGATATGGTGAAAAAAGACACGTAATATTATTCACTAGGGCCATCACTCTTACTCTTTGGTTTGTTTTCTTTTTTTTTTATTTTAAGAGACAGGTCTTGCTCAGTGGTCCAGGCTGGAGTGCAGTGGCATGATCATGGCTCAGTGCAGCTGCAACCTCCTAGGCTCAAGTGATCCTGTCACTTTAGCCTCCTGAGTAGCTGGGACCATAGGTGCTGCTACCACGCCAAGCTAATTTTTTAATTCTTTGTAGAGACAGGGTCTCGCTATGTTGCCCAGGCTGGTCTCCAACTCCTGGCCTCAAGCAGTGCTCCTGCTTTGGCCTCCCAAAGTGCTGGAGTTACTGTGTCCACGCTATAATGAATCTCTTAATAGCTAAATCTATTAGCAGAGGGAAGTAATTGATGCTACGTTATTACATAAAAGAGAGCATTTATAGGATGGTGATAAAATTAAAATGAGCATTTCTTAGTGAAACAAACCATTGTTCCTGGTTGTTCATCAGGTAATTTATCATAAAATTATTTTTCCTTTATACACATGTGGAGTTATAGACATTTCTGTTGAATGCTTAAAAATTGTCTTTAGTTTTTTCTCATATTGCCTTAGTTTGTAGTAATTTAGAGTAATTAGAGTAATATGAGTAATTAGAGTAATTTCTCATGTTGTCTTAGTTTGATTACTTAGAAATTATTCAGTACTTTCATTAAAACATTATTAATAGTATGATATTTGAAAAGGTAATATTCTCTATTGAAGTTAAATTAGTTTATGTTCTCATAGCACATATTTTGTTGATCTGAATAAGTATGTTACTTGGCTAACAATGCCTAGACAACCTTACTATTAGCTCTAGCAATCTAGGATGTAGAATTGTGTCGAGATAAGTAGAAGTCAAAAGAAATAAAAGGTGGGAATCAAAGAAGAAATTAAACATCATTTAAATTATCAACATGTCCACCTGAGACTGTAATTGAGAAGGAAAAAAGAGGATCAGAATTGAGTTTCAAGAAGCAGCCTCTTGCTTTTCCTATCTTTAAAGGATCAAACTTGATAAGGAATCTAGAGGGTTTCCTTGACAATCTGAGGGAAGGAACTGTGAGCTCATGGCCTACTCTGTCATGCTAGAGTTTAGGCATTTAATAATCCATTGATAATCATCAGGCATTTAGGTAAATGAAAATGAACATATCTGCCTGGATCCCATTACTTCATTTCAGATCTTAAATCTTTTGTAATAACCAGAACATTACAACAACATTATAAGCCTTTCATATATGAAGTAATGTATTTCAGTAAAGGGATTTCCTAGGCTCTTGGTGGAGTAGTATGCAGAATGACTTCAGCCTCCTTTAATGTTTGGATAAAACAAAACCTTCAAATGGAATAAGTTCCGCTGTTGTATAAATCAGTCAAGATTTTTTAAACAACTATATAAGCTCAAGATGGTGGAAGCAAAATCCCCCACATACAACATTAAGAGAACAATAAGAAGTATTCTCTGCTCCTATAATCTGCTTCTATCATGTCTGTGCTCTGCTCAAAAACCTCCTGTCCTGAGCCAGAGTGTGGTGCCATATGCCTGGACTCCCACCTACCTGGGAGGATGAGGTGAGAGAATTGCCTGAGCCAGGAGTTCGAGGCCAGCCTGGGTAATATAGTGAGACCTTGTCTCTAAAAATAAACTTTAAGCAAACAGAAAACACCCTAAAAACTGTCCTGTCCATCCCTCTTTTTTAGAGAAGGATGTCCCCAAATCTGTGCTTGGAAGACATGTATTCTATAAGATAGTAACAGATCTTGCTGAAAAATATGTAGTTTTTCCAAAATATGTTTTTAAATCTATGTATGTAAGAAAAATTCTAAGCGCCTTTAAGAAGCAATTAACATGGGATAATTTGTCTTTAAGAAATGGAACTAACTTCTGTGCATCAAAAAACCACTTTTAAAAAGTTATAAGAGACAATTGGCTGGGCGTGGTGGCTTATGCCTATAATCCCAGCACTTTGGGAGGCCGAGCCAGGTGATCCACCACTTTGGGAGGCCAAGCTCAGGCCGAGCCAGGTGGATCACCTGAGGTCAGGAGTTTGAGACCAGCCTGGCCAACATGGTGAAACCTCATCTCTACTAAAAATACAGAAATTAGCTGAGTGTAGTGGCGCACGCCTATAATCACAGCTACTTGGGAGGCTGAGGCAGGAGAATTGCTTGAGCCCGGGAGGCAGAGGTTGCAGTGAGCCGAGATCAGATGCCGCTGCACTCCAGTCTGGGCGACAGAGTGAGACTCCATCTCAAAAAAAAAAAAAAAAAAAAAAATTATAAGAGACAGTAATAAACACTGTAGAAGATACATGCTGCACATAAAACTGATAAAATACTGATATCCAGAATATATTAAAAATAATGGCAAAAAAATATGAGCAGGCAATTCACAGGGAAGAAAGTCAAAATGACCAATAAACACACAAAAGATGTTCAAACTCACTAGTAACTAGGTCAATGCAAATTAAAACTAAAATAAAATGCCATGTCTTATATTGGCAAAAAATTAAGTCTGATACTGTTAAGTAATGTCAAGGTGAAACAGGAGTCACATACCTTGCAGGTGGGAATACAAATAAGTACCACTTTGGAGAGTGGCTTGGTGATAACTAGTAAATTAAAGATGTGCCTAATCCATGATACGGTAGTTCCGCTTCTAGATAAACTCACGTGTGCACAAGGAAATATATACAAAAATATCCATCATGTCATTGTTTGTTAACAGCCAAAATGGGAAGCAATATACATGTCTAAAGGTACCTAAACAGGAGAATGGGTATACTGTGAAATAGTCATTTGTTGATTCAATGAATATTTATTGAGCACCTGCAGTATGCTAGTGCTCTCTGAGTATTAGAAATGTATCAGTAAACAAAATATCTGCCCTCGCAGAGTTTATGTGTTATTGATAGGGAAGAGGGAGTGACGGGTGGGTAGACAATTTAAGGCCAGCCACAGTGGCTCACGCCTGTAATCCTAGCACTTTGGGAGGCCAAGGCAGGTAGATTGCTTGAGCTCGGGAGTTGGAGACCAGCCTGGGCAATATGGCAAGAGCCCATCTCTACCAAAAACATGCAAAAATTCACCAGGTGTGGTGGTATTCAGCTGTAATTCCAGCTATTTGGGAGGCTGAAGTGGGAGAATCATTGGAACCTGGGAGGTTAAGGCCTCAGTGAGTTGAGATCATGCCACTGCACTGCAGCCTGGGTGACAGAGCCAGACCCTGTCTCAAAAAAAGAAAAATATGACTTATAACGTGGTGACGTGGTATGGAGAAAGAAAAAACAGAGAAGGAGGAAGAGAGAGCCATTCTCGGTGGTAATAGAAGATCCCACTATGAAGGTGACATCTGAGCAGGACCTGGAGTGGTGAGGGATCAGCCATGCAGATAACGGGAAGAGCATTGGGGACCTAGAAAGCTGCACATACGAAGACTTTGAGACAGTAGGATTCCTGGCATGGTTGAGAAAAAGCAAGGGGGCAGGTGCCTAGAGTCAGGTAGGCCTTAGCCCATTTTGAAGACTGCTGCTGTAATCCATGGGGCAAACATTTATTGAGTGCTCACAATATGCCAGGCATCATTCTCAGCTTTTTTTAAATACATATTTTTTCTTTTATTTACTTTTTTTCACTGCAGCCTTTGCCTCCCGGATTCAAGCAATTCTCCTGCTTCAGCCTCCCGAGTAGCTGGGACTACAGGCATACGCCACCATGCCCAGCCGATTTTTTTCTTAGTAGAGATGGCGTTTCACCAGGTTGGCCAGGCTGGTCTTGAACTCGTGACCTCAGGTGATCTGCTCACCTCAGCCTCCCAAAGTGCTGGGATTACAGCCATGAGCCACTGCACCTGGCCCATATTTTTTCATTTGATGCTTATAGTCTTCTTAGGGAGGCACTAGTATTTAGCCTCATATCATAGATGAGGAAACTGAGTCACAGAGAGAGTAACTCCTTCTAGATCAGTATACTGTGGTGTGCTGATTCAAATGCAACTGACTCCATAGGCAAATCTGTTAGTTACTGGTGAGCTGCCTCTTGCATTTGTTCTCTCTGGAGTGTTCCCCCTATGCCGTTTGTCTTTCCTACCACTCCAGACTATGCCTGGGGTCACCTACTGGCCCTGTCCCCTGTTGTCACCTAGGGTCTGGGTACCCTTCAGTCTTAGTCTGTCTTATGTTGCTACCACACACTACCACAGTCTTGGTAATTTATGATGAACAGAAATGTATTTGGCTCATAGTTCTGGAGGTTGGGAAGTCTGGCAGCCTCGTGTCAGCACCTGGTGAAGGCCTTTGTGCTGTCTCCCCCCGTGGTGGGAGGTAGAAGAGCAAGAGTACGCAACAGAGCAAGAGCAGAGGGGCTGAACTACCTTTTTATTAGGACCCCACTCTGGTGATAACAGCACGAATCCATTCATCCCCTAATCACTTAACACCATCACAATGGCGATGAAATGTCAACATGAGTTTTGCAGGAGACATTCAAACCATAGCACCTTCTTGGAATCTTGGAATAGATGAGGTGGGACAGTCCTTCTTTCCCCTGGCCTCTTTATTATCTTTTCCATCTCTTCAACACTAGCCCAGCAGGCTGTACAGGCCTATGCAAATTTCCTTGATGAAGAGCTGGAGCAATTTCACAGGGGAATTTCACCAAGTCAGACTTTCTTTTGAGTGTCAAAAGAGAAGGCCAATTAACTTAGGCTGTTGGCGGGGTGCAGTGGCTCACACCTGTAATCCCAGCACTTTGGGAGGCTGAAGTGTGCGGATCATGAGGTCAGGAGATCAAGACCATCCTGGCCAACATGGTGAAACTCCATCACTTCTAAAAATACAAAAATTAGCCAGGTGTGATGGCAGGCACCAGTAATCCCAGCTACTCAGGAGGCTGAGGCAGGAGAATTGCTTGAATTCCTCCGGGAGGTGGAGGCTGCAATGAGCCGAGATCACACCACTGCACTCCAGCCTGGGTGACAGAGCAAGACACCGTCTCAAAAAAAAAAAAAAAAAAAAAAAGACTTAGGCCATTACAGAAAGAGGGTCCCTACTGAATACTTTCACTGTTCTTAATAGGAGAATGTTAAGATGGCTTAAGCACCTCCTTCTGTGGAATCTATTATGTGCTCATGAGCTTCAAACTTGATTAGACTATTTTAACTCACTAGTTCTTTTTTCCTAATTTGGTGGCAGTAGTAGTGTTTTCCTCTTCCTTCTGCCACACGTTTATGATGTTATTCTGTTTCTATTAGAAATTAAACTTCTATAGCCACACTCATTCCCCATGAATTTGTGGCTGAAAGAAGCCAATTTTCAAAGAAAATCCTTCTTGGGTTTCTTACATTGTGCCTGAATCCAAATGCAGAGCTCTGAACACTTTAAAGTGAAGCTGAACAATGGCACCAGTAGTTTATAAAGAGCTGGGAAGAAGGTGACAAAAACAAGGCCCAGAGTGGTGTTTATGGTGTGTGCTCCCATTTGGGTATAAAGATACTCTCTCTGCAAGGACACCTGAGACACAGAGAGCAGCCATGTCTCAGGGGAGGTGAACTAAGATATTATAGCTCCAGGGTAGGCGGAAGGGAAACTTGCTGTTTACTCTTTCCTTTTTGTATAATTAGACATTTAGGGTTTTTTGTTTGTTTGTTTGATTGATTTACCATTATACACAATACATTTTTCAAAAAAAAAGTAATACAAAAATTAACATTCTGGAGGTGAGCTATTGAAAATATTACAGTAATTTTTGGAACAGCCTATTTCAAAAGTACTTAAATATTGCAAAATATGCTTTTTGCTTTTTCCCTTTGCTACAATGAACCTTGTGAAATGCAATTTTTATACTATACAGCAGTGACAGCGAAATGAAGGAGTAGACCTAAGGCAGTGCCTGGTACAAGAACCTGACCTGCAGCATTACTCTGAACATCAAGTGGTCACATTATGGGGAAAGAGATCCCCTTCTCATGTAAAAATATTTTTGCATGTTTTGTATAACAAAAGTGTGAAATGGGTGAGATTTAGCATTATAATTAATTTGTTCTTACTAAAGTAAGTGTTTTGATTTTTCTGTGGGTTAGTTGTGTTAAAATTGGGTAAAAAACAATTTATCTGAGGGGACATTTTTGGCTGCTTGCTTTAATCCAGGCAGGCACCGTATCTACTGATCTTCTGATGGTGTTTCACCTAGATGTTATATTCAAAAGTTTTTAATTTCATTTTTCTTGTCTTTTCTTTCTTTCTTTTTTTTTTTTTTTTGAGATGGAATCTTACCCTGTTACCCAGGCTGGAGTGCAGTGGCGCAGTCTTCAACCTCTGCCTCCCAGATTCAAGCGATTCTCCTGCTTCAACCTCCTGAATAGCTGGGACTACAAGCACGCACCACCATGCACAGCTAATTTTTGTATTTTTAATAGAGACGAGGTTTCACTGTGTTAGCCAGTATGATCTCGATCTCCTGACCTCGTGATCTGCCTGCCTCAGCCTCTCAAAGTGTTGGGATTACAGGCGTGAGCCACCGCTGCTGGCCAAAGCTTTTAATTTCTAATGGTCCTCCAATCAATACATTATAAAGTTTCAAACCATTCTGGGGTCAGTTAGTTTTGAAAAAGGATAGGGATCAAACTCCCCAGCGCTGCTTATTCTGGCTCCCATTCACACTTCTTCCTTCTTTTGTGAACCTATTCTTCAGCCAAAATATTCTCTTTGTCCCCGGTCCCACTTCACGCCTTATATTTGCCAGGCCTTGTTCTTACACCTTCTCTCACCTAAATACCCTCTCTCCTCCTGTATTCAAATTTTAAAACTGAATCTATCCTTTAAGGGCCAGAGTGAATCTGCCTTTTTTTTCAGCCTTCCCTGACCATCCTCAGCTACAGTGACATTAAACTCCACGGAACCTCCATGTACCGTTTCTTTATCTTACTTTACCTTTATAATTTACTAGGTGAAGTATGCAGAGTAATGGCTGATTTATAGTTTATTTGGGCTGTCATACAAAAATAATATAGACTGAGTGGATCGTAAACAACAGAAATTTCTTTCTTGTGGTTCTGGAAGCTGGGAAGTCCAAAATCAAGACACTGGCAGATTCAGCCAGTGTTGGGTGTGCACCTTTTGTTTCATAGGCATCTTCTTGCTGTGTCCTCATATGGCAGAAGGGACAAAGGAGCTCTCTGGCTCCCTTTTTATCCCATTTATGAGAACTTTGCCCTCATGACCTAATCACCTCCCAAAGGCCCTGCCTCCTAATACCATCATATTGGGGGATTAGGTTTTGATAAATATATGGATTTTGGGAGACAAGAACATTCAATCTATAGCAGTCCCCAAAGATGTCCACATCGTGTTTCCCAGAACCTGTGCATATGTTAGCTTACATGATAAAGAGAAATTAAGGTTGCAGATCAAGCCAGAGTCGCTAATCAGCTGATCTTAAGGTAGGGAGATTATCCTGAATTATCCAGGCTCCCTAATGTAGTCACAAGAGTTCTTAAAACTGGAAGAGGGAGGCAGAAGACAGAATCAGAAAGATGCAGCATGGGGAGGACTCAGCACAACATTGCTGGCTTTGAAGGGGGCCACAAGCCAAGGAATGTGGGTGGCCTGTAGAAGCTGCAAAAGGCAAGGAAAGGCATGGTGGCTCACGCCTGTAATCCCAGCACTGTGCGAGGCTGAGGTGGGCAGGATCACTTGAGGTCAGGAGTTCAAGACCAGTCTGGCCAACGTGGTGAAACCCCATCTCTACTAAAAATACAAAAATTCACTGGGCATGGTGGCATGTGCCTGTAATCTCAGCTACTTGGGAGGCTGAGGCAGGAGGATCGCTTGAACCTGGGAGGCAGGGGTTGCAGTGAGCCAAGATCATGCCATTGCACTCCAGCCTGGGTGCCAAAAGTGAAACTCCGTCTAAAAAAAAAAAAAAAAAAAAAAAAAAAGGCAAGGAAACAGATACCGTCCAAGCCTCCAGAACATATGCAGCCTTGCTGCTTCCTTGATTTTAACCCAATGAGTTTCACTTCAGACTTCTAACCTCCCAAACTGTAAGATAATAAGTGTATTTTGTTTAAGCCACTAAATTTGTGGTTATTTGTTAGCAGCAATGGAAAACTAATATACTAGAATCACCTAGTTATTGTAGGTATTTTGACATCACCCTCTTAAGTGATTTTAAATTCTGAGAAGATAGATACCAAGCCTTACATATCTTTATAGGCCAATATTGTAACAGTATACTGAGCATAACAAATGTTGCAATCTGATTCTAAGAATCAGAAAGGAGAGGTGAGAGTTAACCCCCTAAGAGATTGTATACTGATTTTTAAATGTTGTATCTGCACACACAAGCTACCCAGGAGGGCAGTCATTCTCAGCTTTAATGGTTCTAATAGTAGCCATAGGTATTTGTACTTGTATTACACAAGACTACTGAACCAAAGCTGAAGGAGAAGGAATGTGGCACGTGTGCAGCTTCGTTCTGTCATTTATTCAATCCACATTGATGTGCAGGGCTTCAGATTTCTCTTTAAGGATGTGGTTCCATTGCTGCACTGATGTTTGCAAGGCCCATATCTAATATTTACTGCATGCTTGTTAAGAACCAAGTATTGTGCAGAGTGCTTGACATATATTACATCCCAAAAGGTAGGGTTATATCATCCCCATTCTGAGGAACCTGAGGGACAGAGAGACTAAATTGCCCAGTGACATTGAGCTTGTGAGTAGTGGAGCAGTGGTTCAACCCCAGGCAGCCTGTCTTCAGAATCCCAGCTTTGAATTTTAACTTGTGCTCTCCTAGCAGTTTATCATAAATTCTTTTATGTCTCAGGCCTGGTAGTGTTTAGTAAAAGGTCAACAAATGTTCAGTATAGGCAGCTCTTCTTCCCACCTCTTTCTAGTCAGATTTGTTTCCTGATCAGAATTTAGAAAATTTACCCAACTTACATCTCTATGCTTTGCTGCATAATTTGCTCTTTTCAAAAACTACTCCTTTGTGAACATTTGGATTAGAAATTAAATTTGACATTTGGGTTCCCAAAGACTATGTTTTATTCTATTTGTTAACATTAGATTCTCATTTATATAAAATACATTATATATCTGGTTTGTGAAATTGTGGGTGACTTTTGTGTTCTTTGACCTTTATTATCCAGATTTTTTAAATGAACGTGAAACTTTTATGATTAAAAATGCTAGGAAAGGGCTGGAAACCGTGGCTCACTGGCTCACACCTGTAATCCCAGTACTTTGGGAGGCCAAGGTGGGTGGATCGCTTGAGCCCAGGAATTTGAGACCAGCCTGGGCAACATAAGGAAATCCTTTCTCTACAAAAAATACAAACATTATCCGGGTGTGGTGGTACGCACCTGTAGTCCCAGCTACTCAGGAAGCTGAAGTGGTAGGATTGCTTGAGCTCGGGAGGTGGAGGCTGCAGTTAGCTGTGATCGCGTCACTGGACTCCAGCCTCGGCAACAAAGTGAGACCCTGTCTCAAAAAAAAAAGAAAAGAAAAGAAAAGAAAAGAAAAGAAAAGAAAAATGCTATTAAAGTGTTAAATCACAAAATGAGTCACACTTTGTAAATTTTGTTTTCTACTTTGCTGTATTTTAAACACATTCCCATCTTATTAATACTTCGGTGACACTATCCTGTTTTATATGAATATGTCACAATTTCCTTTGCCAATATCTAATCACTTTTGCCCCATATTTAAATTGTGAGAAACAACTTCACCATAACATCCTTGTAACTAAATATCTATGTACTTTTAAAATTTCCTTAAGATCTATTTTTAGACCTGAAAATGCTGTGCCAAAGATATGTAGGTTTTTAGAGCAGATTTTTATGGCATTTTTAATATATGCTAAATTCTCCTCCAGAAAGTTTGTACCACATTTTTTCCCCGCTAGCAGTGTTTGAGAGGTTAGATTTTCCTCTCCCTTGATAATACCTGATATTTTATTTTTACTTGTGCATCTAAACATTTTCTTGTCATGTATTCATGTCTTATTAATTACCTGCTTTGAGTTTTTTACTTTAAAATATTTGTTTTTCTTATTAATTGATAAAATCTTATATATTAAAGATATTAGTTCCCACCCCCAACTCTCCCCCCTGCCCTGCTTTTTTTTTTGAGGCAGGTTTCTCTCTGTCACCCAGGCTGGAGTGCAGTGGTGTGATCTCGGCTCACTGCAACCTCCATCTCCTGGGCCTCCATCTCCGTTTCAGCCTCCCAAGTGGCCGGGACTAAAGGTGGGTGCCACCACACCTGGCTAATTTTTGTATTTTAGTAGAGACAAGGTTTCACTGTGTCACCCAGGCTTGTCTCAAACTCGTGAACTCAAGCCATCTGCCTGCCTTGACTTCCCAAAGTGCTGAGATTATAGGTCTGAGCCACTGTGCCTGGCCTGTTTGTTTTGTTTTTGTTTTTTCAATATTTTCCATAGTTTTAAATTTGCCTTTGTGGTCAGGTGTGGTGGCTCATGCCTGTAATCCAAGCAGTTTGGGAGGCTGAGGCAGGAGGATTACTTGAGCCCAGGAGTTTGAGATCAGTCTGGGCAACATAGTGCATCCTCATTTCTGCTAAAAATGAAAAAAAAAAAATAGCTGGATGTGGTGATGTGCACCTGTGATCCCAGCTACTTGGGAGGGAGGCTGAGGCAGGAGGATTGCTTAACCCCCGGAAGGTTGAGGCTACAGTGAGCTGTGATCTCACCACTGCACTCTAGCCTGGGCAATGGAGTGAGACCCTGTCTCAAAAAAAAAATGCCTTTGCATTCTGGTCATGGTAGAGTTTTTTGGTTTATTTGTTTGGTCTTGGATCAGAGAGAGAGACTACACATACTTCTTGGTTTATGACACACTATTATCACTGTTTCATTTAAGGCACCACTGATTTGTTATAATTTTTTTTTTGTATTTTCCAATATCTTCTTCCAGTTCTATTGTCCTATACCTACTCCCAGTCTTGGGCTCCTGCTCTAGAATGTGATACCATTAATAACACATCCTTGAACATGTATATATTTTTTAAATATATACATATAAAATATATGTTGATAGTGTTTTATATGTGCAACCTTTACATACTCATGAATTACACCGTGCTATAGATCTTGCTGTATTCTTTTTGTCTTTACTCGATGGTATCATTTTAAGATGAATTCATGTTTTAGATGTACATGTATAGTATTTCATAATGTGGAATAAACTTCAGCATTTAACTTATTCATTCTAATGATGAACACATAGTTTACCACCAACTCCCATCAGTGATAGACAACATTGGCCTAAACATCCCTGCATATGCCTAGGCACTTCTGTGTGAGTTTCTTTGGGACAGGGTCCTCAACCATGTTTGTGCTATGACTCCTTTAGCAGTCTGCAAAAACCAGATGGATCTTGATGGCTAATAGTGATATATTAAACTTAACCACTTAGTGAACATTCTTTATAATTGATATCAAAAAGAACATGGTTTTTGTTTTTGTTTTTTGTTTTCTTGAAATGCACTTTCACTCTTGTTGCCCAGGCTGGAGTGCCGTGGTGTGATCTCGGCTCACTGCAACCTCTGCCTCCCGAGTTCAAGTGATTCTCCTGCCTCAGCCTCCTGAGTAGCTAGGATTACAGGCCATGCGCCACCACGCCTGGCTAAGTTTGAATTTTCTTTTTAGTAGAGATGGGGTTTCACCATGTTGGTCAGGCTGGTCTTGAACTCCCGACTTCAGGTGATCCACCTGCCTTGGCCTCCCGAAGTGCTGGGATTACAGGCATGAGCCACCGCACCCGGCCTGAAAAGAATGTGTTTCGAAGATCAAGTTATACATTGTGTGCCAGAGCTTCTACTGATCTTTTCTGTTAAATGTCACCATTTAGTAAAACTCTTTCTCAAAATAACATTCTTAAAGGCATAAGATAAAATATATAGAATTACAAAAGAAACAACTTATATTAATATACAGTAAATGTTTACTTTATTAATGAATTAAAAAACAAGATATCACTATGACAATGTCAAAGTAGTGATAGCCATAAGTAATAATGTAAAGTGAAAATATTTATGATTTCTATTCATCACAATGTCAGTATTACTGTGGTTTATTGTCTACCTATATAATTAAAGAAAATGCTAAATTTCATTAGCACACATAGCTCTGCCTCTGGAAGGATTTTTTCCTTACTGCTCTCCTTTTGCACTATTCTTGGGTAGAGTTGTGTGTTCCAGCAGTCCATTCGTGGCTCACAAAAACATCTTGACTGAACCCATCTGATAACCAAGCCTAGGTCATATCTTCCCCCATCAGTTGGTCATAGGTGAGGCATTGTTGCAATAGAAATAGGAGACATGGGCCTGGCCGCGGTGGCTTACGCCTGTAATCCCAGCACTTTGAGAGGCTGGGACGGGTTGATCATCTGAGGTCAGGAGTTTGAGACCAGCCTGGCCAACATGGTGAAACCCCATCTCTACTAAAAATACAAAAATTAGCTGGGCGTGGTGGTGGGCTCCTCAGCCTACTCAGGAGGCTGAGGCAGAAGAATCACCTGAACCCAGGAGGCAGAGGTTGCAGTGAGCCGAGATCGTGCCATTGCATGCTCTGGCCTGGGCAACAGAGTGAAACTCCATCTCAAAAACAAAAACAGAAAAAGAAATGAGAGACACTGGAGCTTGGGCCACCTTCTTATGTAATTTGCTTGTGGCCCATGGACATGCTGGACTTTATTTTGTATGCACCATTTACATTTTATAAGGAATTGCTGCTTCACTTATCTGAATATATAGTTTAATGGCTCTTATATCCATGATGGGTAGCTCTGGTTACACAGTCATTTGGTGTCCCATGTCAGAAGCTCGGTCTCCATTAGGGCCTAGTATCACACCTGAAGTTGCTTTCCAAATGACAAGCATCACCTTCTCTGCCCCTAGAAGGCATCACATTCTGCCAGAATCCTAGGATCTGGGTTGTAACTCTTCTGTTAAAGTTTGCCAGCAATCTACAATATGCTTTAATTATTAAATATCAAGGATACCTCTAACATCATTGATTCATAGTTAGCATATGACCCAAGTGGCCTAAAACTGCTAGTGTGTCTTCTCTTCCTCTTGGACCCACTCAAAGCTAGCGGCCTTCTGAATCACTTAATAAATGGGTTGGATCAATATTCCCAAATTCAGAATATGCCAAAATCTAAAGAGGCCCACCAAGCTCTGTGCCTCTTTTTTAGTGGTAGATGTGTAAGGTGCAACAAGTTTTCTTGTTCCTTAGGACTATCCATGACTTCTTGGAATATTAGACCTCCAAAACCTTTGTAGTATTTATCTGCCATTTATCTGGGTTCTATTTGGGCATCCAGAGTACTTGTCACCTTTTTTTTTTTTTTTTTTTTTTTTGAGACAGAGTCTTGCTCTGTCGCCCAGGCTGCAGTGCTGTAACACAATCATGGCTCACTGCAGCCTCAATCTCCTAGGTTCAAGTGACCTCTCACCTCAGCCTCCCAAGTAGTTGAGATTACAGGTGCACACAACCATGCCCAGCTAACTTGTCCCTTTTTATTCACCAAGTCTGTGTAGTATGACATCATAATGGAACAGCTTGATTTCCTAGAAAATATTGAGATCATCAAGAATTTTGTGGACTGTATTATGAAGAAAGCAGAAGAGTTTATTAGCCCTGGGTCAAGACAGTAAAATGTACTTCTGACTTTCTCATGTAAAAGTAAAGGTTTTTGACTATTATAGTGAGATATTGAAAAGAACATGTTTGTAAGATCAAGAGCTATACACCATGTGCCAGAGCTTGTGTTGATTTTTTCTATTCAAGATACTGCATTCAGCCCCTCAACTGCAGTTGAAGCTACCAGGTGGTTACATTTAATATATCACCATTGCTTCAGGTGGAAGCAGGAACTGCAAGGGCTAGGGGAGCTCCTCTGAAGACTGGTCTATCCCTCTCCCTGCTCTGAGCCCCTGCCTCCAGACCACTTTCCATCATTCACTCACTCACTCATTCATTCATTCA
This sequence comes from Papio anubis, assembly GCF_008728515.1. NCBI lineage: Eukaryota > Metazoa > Chordata > Mammalia > Primates > Cercopithecidae > Papio > Papio anubis. The sequence goes on from NC_044981.1 coordinate 124,044,128, forward strand.
TCCATCCATCCATCTGTCCCTGCTACCAGTTCCACATGGCTGGCCCAGCATCAGAGGAGGGGTGGGAGTGACAGAGCAGGGTACAGACACTGCCATCAGGGTATGGTCAGGACCTGGTGGAATGAGGAACTGGGGAGGGGCACTTACCCGGGAGGAGAAAGGGAAGGCTCCTTGGAGGAGATGATCTTAGAGCTAAACCTTGCAAAGCTGTGCTCTGATCCATGAAGCCTCCCATGCATGGGTGAAATTTGGGAAAGGAAAATGTGGGACTGTGAAGGCCTTCAAATGCCAGTAAGGAGGGTGTCAGACAGATCTGTGTATCTGGAATATTACTTAGGGGCTGGTGAGAGGGCTGGACCAGAGGGGAAGACTGAGGGTGGGGAGACCTCGAAGGAGGATGGGCATGGTCCAGGCTGTAGAGAATGGGGCTCAAGTCCAGGCAACTGGGAGGAGCAGATACACAGGGAAGGTACAAGGGCAGGTGTGGGACATGTTCACTCTGAGGGGGCAGGACCCTGGGGGCAGGGACCTAGAAGCATCTTATGGGCTAAAGACAAAGATGGCCCTGGAAGCATCAGTGTGTGGTGGGGGATGGAGGCACTGAAATTGGGAGAGAGGATGACGTCTCCCCAGAACACAGTGGAGAACAAGGCCTGAGACTGAGCCCCAGGGCTCCTAACATCTCAGAGACAGGCAGAGAACACCAGAAAGTGACAAGTACTCTGGAGGTGAACCAGGTAAGGGTGGTGTCCTAGTGGTGGAAAAGGGAGAAGCATCAAGGAGCAGTGATGGAGTTCTTGGCATCAAAAGCTGCTGAGATGTGTAAAAGGACTGAGCCATGCAGATCCCAAAGTCATGAGGGAGGAAAGCTGAGAGTCGGGGCTGGGGACAGAGGGCTTGGCTGCCTTGAGTGAGGTTAAGCAGGGATGGTGAGGGAAGATGGGGACCCTGGTTGGGGGACTGGGGGTGACTAAAATGAAAATGAAAAAAAAGTATCCCTATTAACCATCATGATCTGGTATTTGCAGGAGTCATGCAGGTAAATTAAACAGGGTTGTGATGGGAACCAACACCTCTGTGTCCTTTAAATATCTGAGTTGTGCTTATTCCCAAAGTTCCTCTTGGGATGTGTTTCTGATTTGCTATCTTGGCCCTTTGGTGGCAGGAGGCATTTTTCAGGGTCATTTTCTAGCTATTCTTACCGTAATAACTTTTACACAATAGGTCAGGGGCTGTAAAAGTTTGGCCACCTGGTAAGTGTGTCTATTCAAATTTCACATCTGAGAACTGGGGATATAACCACAGAATAGGTTATTTCCTATTCTTTAGGATTCTGTTTTGTAGAATTTTTGGACTCACAGTGATATGGCTTGGCTGTGCCCCCACCCAAATCTCATCTTGAATTCCCACGTGTTGTGGGAGGGACCCGGTGGGAGGTAATTGAATCATGGGGACAGGTCTTTCCCATGCGGTTCTCGTGGTAGTGAGTAAGTCTCATGAGATCCGATGGTATTATAAGGGGGAGTTTCCCTGCCCAATCTCTCTCTCTGCCTGCCGCCATCCACGTGGAATGTGACTTGCTCCTTCCTGCCTTCCGCCATGATTGTGAGGCCTCCCCAGCCATGTCATTAAACCTCTTTCTTTTGTAAATTGCCCAGTCTTGGGTACATCTTCAGCAGCAGCGTGAAAACCAACTAATACACACAGTAACGAGGACTAGGGCCAGAACTGCATTTATTACCTGGCCTCTGTAAGTCCTTTCTCTACCCAGTGGTCTATGATGGCATTTTGTGTTTGCTTGTTTTGGTGGCAGTTCAGACCCTGTTAGGTAACAGTCCTCAAAATGCCTGGAAAATGCCTTTCCCCAGTGTATAGTTTTTTTAGTAAATGGCTGCAAGAACTTCTGGGGAATGATTGGGGGAATGTTTATGGTACATACTTGAGCAGGTTTTAGATGGTCCTTCCTCAAGGAGACATATACTCCCCTTTAATCACGGGATCTCACCTATGAACTGGCTAAAAACTGGATGAGAGACCACAATATTTTTCCACTTTGCAGCCTATGTCAGTCTTCTCTTCAATTTTTTTGTGTTTTATTTTATAAGATAAATAAGTAACATCCTGATTGATTGGATATCCATCTCTCTTGCTCCTAGGAACAGCATGATCTAGTAACCATCACCACAGATGTCTGTAGGCCAAGCCACTCTGATCGCCATTCCAGCCTTGCTATCTTTTATAGCAATGATGTCCATATTGCCTCTGTTAGGTGCCACTCCCTGGCCTCTGCCATTCCAGAATCTTATTATGTCCATTGATACCAGAAGGCCAGTTTCAAGGCTGCATCTCTTCAACATATAGAAGAAATGTGTCATTGAGTTTCTGAAAGATCCCAGTGCAAACTTCCTTGGTGCACTTCTTATTGCTTTAATGAAGCAAATATCTTTCAGGGATTCCTGGGAAATACAGTCAGATAGTGGATTTTCTGATCATATTGAATGAGTGTAATACATATATTTTAACATTTTCACTGCCGTGTGCCTTTTTATCCCTTCCTCAATATTTGCCAAAGTAGTTCTGGCATCTCCACCTCATTTACAGTAGGACATCAAAATGACCAAGCGTCAAGAGCAGCATATTAGAATAACTCTGGTGGGATGCAGTGGCTCACACCTATAATTCCAGCCCTTTGGGAAGCCAAGGCAGGAGGATTGATTGAGTCCAGGAGTTCAAGACCAGCTTGGGCAACATGGCAAGAACCCGTCTCCACAAGAAAATAAGAAAATAATTAGCGGGGTGTGGTGGTGCATGCCTGTGGTCCCAGTTACTTGGGAGGCTGAGGCAGGAGGGTCACATGAGCGTGGGAGATGGAGGTTGAAGTGAGCCGTGATCATGCCTCTGCACTCCAGCATGGGTAACACAGTGAGACCCTGTCTCAAAAAAATAAAAATAAAAAATAAAAAAAAGTATGACTCCATATTTTTTTTTCCCAGGAGGCTAAACCCCAAGTCACAGGTGAGTGCTCCAGCGTCAACAAGCTTTTCACTTTTTTTTTGAGATGGAGTCTCACTCTGTCACTCAGGCTGGAGTGCAGTAGCACAATCTCAGCTCACTACAACCTCTGCCTCCCAGGTTCAAGTGATTCTCATGCCTTAGCGTCCTGAGGAGCTGACATTGCAGGTGCCCACCACCACACCCAGCTCATTTATTTTTATTTTCAGTAGAGACGGAATTTCACCATTGTTGTCCAGGCAAGTCTCAAACTCCTCACCACGAGTGATCCCCCTGCCTCAGCCTCCGAAAGTGCTGGGATTACAGGTGTGAGCCACCACACCTGGCCACTACACAGATTTATATTTTATCCCCTCATCACTCTCCTGGTTCAATACCCTTGAGATTCACTCTCACACATGTTCATCCATTCTTGCTAGTACTTCTTATTTTGACCCTGTAATTGTTTTGATTGTGTAAGCACTTTCCTTCTAGAGTAGGAAATGCATTTTCCCTGTAGACCCTTACTATTCCTAAGGCAATGAAGGATGTGGTGGCAGGTCTTGGACAGAAAAAAAGCATTGTCTTCCAAGATACCTGACTCAGGTGAGGTTTCTGCAAAGCTTCCAGGGATTGTGGAATTTTCCTCTCTAGCAAGAAGGAGAGGACGGCTTCTTCTGGCAGAAGATTCGGGGGGAATTTGTGGGTTCCAGATACTGAGGTTTATCTACCCAAATGTCACTATACCAGCAAATCACTTTTCCTGTCAAGTCCTCAGCTTTGGCATAGAATTTTCTTTCTTTCTTTTTTTTTTTTTTTAGACGGAGTCTCGCTCTTTCACCCAGGCTAGAGTGCAGTGGCATGATCTTGGCTCACTGGAACCTCTGCCTCCCGAGTTCAAGCGATTCTCCTGCCTCAGCCTCCTGGGTAGCTGGGGCTACAGGTATGTGCCACCGCACTTGGCTAAATTTTTTTATTTTTAAATTTTGTATTTTTACTAGACACAGGGTTTCACCACGTTAGCCAGGATGGTCTTGATTTCCTGACTTCATGATCCGCCTGCCTCGGCCTCCCAAAGTACTGGGATTACAGGCATGAGCCACTGTGCCCAGCCCGGCATAGATTTTTTGAGGCTATACATTCAGTCTCCTTTGCAGTTTTGCTGCTCTTACTGTTGGATCCTGGGCCTGATTTTTCAGCATATATTTCCCTACAGCTACAGGAAATGAGGATCATTTTTTCATTTCCCTCCCTTTTTTTGTTTAGTTTTTCCCCCAAAGTATAACTCACATGCAGCAAAGTACACACATCTAAATGTAGTTGCTTGATATATGTATTTATGACATACTTATACACCCTTATAACTACTGCTCAATCAAGATGTAGACCATTTCCAGCATTTCAGAAGGCTTCTTCATGCCTTCCCACAATCATCATTTCCCCCACAACGGTATCACTATTTTACTTCTTTCACCAGAAATTCATTTTCCCTATTCTTTAACCTTACCTAAATGGAGTCATGGCTTGTGATCTCTGGTTCTTCATTATGTCTGGGAGATATGTGCAAGTTGTGCAAAGCAGTAGTTCCTTTTTTTTTTTTTTTTCTGAGGCAGTCTCACTTTGTCACTCAGGCTGGAGCGTAGTGGTGCGATCTCAGCCCACTGCAACCTTCGCCTCCTGGATTCAAATGATTCCTCTGCATCAGCCTCCTGAGTAGCTAGAATGACAGGCACGTGCCACCATACCCAGCTAATTTTTGTATTTTTAGTAGAGACGGTTTCGCCATGTTGACCAGGCTAGTCTCTAACTCCTGATCTCAAGTGATCCACTCGCCTCAGCCTCCCAAAGAGCTGGGATTACAGGCATGAGCCACTATGCCTGGCCCAAAGCAGCAGTACTTGTTAATTGCTGTTTAGCATTAACAGCATATTACAATTTATTTATTTATTCTCCCATTGATGGGCATTTGGGTTATTTTCAGTTTGTGCTATTATGATAAAACAACTATGAAAATTCTTCTTTTTTTTTTGAGACAGGGTCTCACTCTGTCGACCAGGCTAGAGTGTAAGTGGCATGATCTCAACTCATTGCAACCTCTGCCTCCCACGTTCAAGCAATTCTGTCACTTCAGCCTCCTGAGTAGCCTGGACTACAGGTGCTCACCACCACTCTCGGCTACTTTCTGTACTTTTTAGTAGAGACAGGGTTTCACCATGTTGCCCAGGTTGATGCAAATTCTTATATACCACTTCTAGTGTATGTAAACACTCATTTGTTTTGGGAGTAGAATTTTTCAAGAGTAGAATTTGCTGAGTCATGTGCATATAATTTTAGATAAAAACTGCCAGTTTTCCAAAGTGGTTGTACTGACTTAAACTCCCCCACCACAACATAAAATGTTCCAGGTGCTCCACATCATCGAGTACTTACTTCATGTTGACAGTCCTTTTAAGTCATTCTCATGAGAGTGTAATAGCATCAAATTATTGTTTGTGCACTTCCTTGATGAATAATGACTTCATTGCGTTTTCTTTTTTTTTTTTTTTTTTTTCAGACGGAGTCTCGCTCTGTCGCCCAGGCTGGAGTGCAGTGGCCGGATCTCAGCTCACTGCAAGCTCCGCCTCCCGGGTTCACGCCATTCTCCTGCCTCAGCCTCCCGAGTAGCTGGGACTACAGGCGCCCGCCACCTCGCCCGGCTAGTTTTTTGTATTTTTTTTTTAGTAGAGACGGGGTTTCACCGTGTCAGCCAGGATGGTCTCGATCTCCTGACCTCGTGATCCACCCGTCTCGGCCTCCCAAAGTGCTGGGATTACAGGCTTGAGCCACCGCGCCCGGCCATTGCGTTTTCATATGCATTTTGCCCTTCGTTTATCCTCCTTGTGAAAAGAGTTTTGGGTACAGTTTTTAAAAATTGGGCTATATCCCAAAGGATTATAAATCATGCTGCTATAAAGACACATGCACACGTATGTTTATTGCGGCACTATTCACAATAGCAAAGACTTGGAATCAACCCAAATGTCCATCAGTGACAGACTGGATTAAGAAAATGTGGCACATATACACCATGGAATACTATGCAGCCATAAAAAAGGATGAGTTTGTGTCCTTTGTAGGGACATGGATGCAGCTGGAAACCATCATTCTTAGCAAACTATCGCAAGAACAGAAAACCAAACACTGCATGTTCTCACTCATAGATGGGAACTGAACAATGAGATCACTTGGACTTGGGAAGGGGAACATCACACACCAGGGCCTATCATGGGGAGTGGGGAGTGGGGAGTGGGGAGGGATTGCATTGGGAGTTATACCTGATGTATATGACGAGTTAATGGGTGCAGCACACCAACATGGCACAAGTATACATATGTAACAAACCTGCACGTTGTGCACATGTACCCTAGAACTTAAAGTATAATAAAAAAAAAATTGGGCTATATGGGTTTTTTTCTTAGTGATTTGTAAGAATTTTTTTATACTCTAGATCTAAGTATTGTGTTGAACTATGTTCCAAGTTTTTGTCTTGCCTTTTAACTCTCCCAATTGTGTCTTTTGATGAACAGAAGTTCTTAATTTTAATGAAGTTCAATTTATCAACCTTCTCTTATAGCTAGTGCCCTTTGTTCCATTTAATCCCAAGGTTATAAATAGGTTCTGTGTTTTCTCCTAGAAGCTTAATTGTTTTACCATCCTCATTTATGTCTGTGATCCACCTAGAATTAATTTGGGGGTGTAGTGTGAAGTAGAGGTCAAAGTTTGTTTTTTTCACATGGCTATCCAGCACGAATTATCAAAAAGACTATCTTTTATTTGGGAGTGTCTTTTATTATTGTTGTTGTTATTATTATTATTTGAGACAGAGTCTCACTCTGTCACCCAGACTGGAGTACAGTGGCATGATCTTGGCTCACTGCAATCTCTGCCTCCCAGGTTCAAGTGATTCTCCTGCCTCAACCTCCTGAGTAGCTGTGATTACAGTCAAGCGTCACCGTGCTCAGCTAATTTTTGTATTTTCAGTAGAGATAGGGTTTTGCCATGTTGGCCAGGATGGTCTCAAACTCCTTATCTCAGGTGACCTGTCTGCCTTGGCCTCCCAAAGTGCTGTGTGAACCACTGCAACAGGCCTGGGAGTATTGACTGCCGTGGAGGACTCTATTTTATAGTGGGCATTGAGTTGGTAGCTACATGACATGAGTATGTTGGAATTTTTGAGACAGAGTCTCGCCTCTGTCCCCAGGCTGGAGTGGAGAAGAAGCACCATCTCCGCTTACTGTAACCTCTGCCTCCTGGGTTCAAGCAATTCTCCTGCCTCAGCCTCCCAAGTAGTTGGGACTACAGGTGTTCACCAGCTAACTTTTGTTTTTTTTTGTTTTTTTTGGTTTTTTTTTTGAGACGGAGTCTCGCTCTGTCACTCCAGGCTGGAGTGTGCAGCGGCTGATCTCAGCTCACTGCAAGCTCCGCCTCCCACGTTCACGCTATTCTCCTGCCTCAGCCTCCCGAGTAGCTGGGACTACAGGCGCCTGCCACCTCGCCCGGCTAGTTTTTTGTATTTTTTAGTAGAGACGGGGTTTCACCCTATTAGCCAGGATGGTCTCGATCTCCTGACCTCATGATCCGCCCGTCTCAGCCTCCCAAAGTGCTGGGATTACAGGCTTGAGCCACCGCGCCCGGCCAATTTTTGTATTTTTAATAGAGATGGGGTTTCACCATGTTGACCAGGATGGTCTCAATCTCCTGACCTCATGATCCACCTGCCTTGGCCTCTCAAAGTGCTGGAATTACAGGCGTGAGCCACCGCGCCTGGCTGAGTATGTTGATTTCTTTTATCAAGAGTTTAAAAGCAGCTAACCAAAGCCAAGCCGTTCTATAATTCCTTTTAAAAATGATTTTTATGGTGACTATTGCTACCTCTTCCAGTGCTAGAATACCACATATTCTTTGCCTTCTGCCTCCACCACATTCCAATCAAATGTAGACAGAGGCAATCAGGGAAGCCATTTTGTGAAGCTACCAGAGAGTATAGGCCTCTCACGTGCTACTAGTGACGGGGTTCTTTTTGCTGCCTGGCTGGTGGGTAATCCCGGTTTAGAATCCTGTCTCGAGGGCATTCTTTCTATGGCCACTTCTGTAGCCGCACTTGCTTCTTCTGGGTTTCCCCCAAAGCAGAGCCTGGGCCTAGAGTTGCATGCAGATGCTTGATTTGGTATGCGATTCCAGGGAGCAGGAGTGAAGGGCCAAGGAAAGTGAAGTAGAGAAGGAGAAAAAGGCAATGCTAGACTGCATTATTGGGTTGGCCCTGTTGCAGGAGATTGGTGTTTGTTTCTGCTGACACCTGCCGACCTCTATCTGAGGGACAAAAGAGGAAGCATTCTCCCCACTGGTGACGAACACTTCTGGGTGCCTCAGTCAGTCCCAGTGGGCTCCTGCGTTGTCCTACACCAAGACACCACTGAAGACCATGGGCAGGAAGCAAGAGAGTGTGACCCATTCTCTCTCTCTCTCTTTTTTTTTTTTTTTTTTTTGAGATTCAGTTGTGCTCTGTCACAATCTGGAGTACAATGGCACAATCTCGGTTCACTGCAATCTTTGCCTCCTGGGTTCAGGTGATTCTCGTGCCTAGGCCTCCTGAGTAACTGAGACTACAGGCACCCATCAATAAGCCTGGCTAATTTTTGTATTTTTAGTAGAGACAAGGTTTTGCCATGTTGACCAGGCTGGTCTCGAACTCCTGACCTCAAGTGATCCACCCGCCTCAGCCTCCCACAGTGCTGGGATTACAGGCGTGAGCTACCACACCCGTCCTGCCCACTCTTGAGGTGAGATAACGAGAGAGAAAAAGAGTAAAAGCCTATGTGGAGTACTTGCATCACAACCAGACGTGAGAAAGGAGAGGCACGCAAAAGCTTTCCAATGCGTGTATTGATACATGCAGCTCCTTGCACCCAAGGACAACAATGCAGCCAGGTACCAAAAAGTATCTGAAGTCAAGTACCTGAAATGCCATAAGGTGCTTTCTCCATATCTGCATTTCTCTGTGCATCTGCTTCATTTTCATCCCTCGACAATACAGCTTTCTTTGCTTCAAAAGTACAAGATGGGTGGAAAACGACCATTTCATCTCTTTTGTGTTTACCTGTTTCCTGCTGAATAGAGCGGCCGGACTGAACCAGAGCTCTTTGTTCCAAGTCCAAATATCCTGTAAAGGAAATCTGATTGCTTCAGGTTGGGTCTGGTATCAAGGGCTAGTGGAGTAGAATCATGTTGTTCTAACACAGTTGCTAAGAATACAGTTCTATGGATTGGGTATAGGGCAGGGTTTTTGTCTCCTGAGCTAACTCCCTTTTGGAGGGGATCACCTTTTAAGGTATCCACTACATTAATCAAGCTCATCAAAACCTTGTTATTTCTATCTTTGGTGTAATGCTGAGAAAGTCTTACTCTACCTCATGATTGTATAAACATTCATTTTACATTGTCTTCATATATATGTTTATTTTATTTATTTATTTATTTATTTTTTGAGACAGCATCTTGCTCTGTCACCCAGGCTGGAGTGCAGTGGGATGATCATGGCTCACTGCAGCCTCAAACTCCTAGGCTCAAGCGATCCTCCTGCTTCAGCCTCCTGAGTGGGTAGGATTTCAGGCGCCCACCACCACACCAGGCTATTTTTTAAAATTGTTTTTTGTACAGACAGGGTCTTGCTATGTTGCCCAGGCTGGTCTCAAGTCATCCTCCTGCATCAGCCTCCCAAAGTGTTGGGATTACAGGCATGAGCCACTGTGCTCAGCCTTCTAATACTTTTATGATTTTAAAAATTTAAATATTTAATCCACCTGGAATCTATTTAGGTACAAATTATGCAATAAGGACCCAACTTTTGAAAATATGATTAGTTACCTCACCACCAATTATTTAATAATTCATTCTCTTCCCACTGATTTAAAATCCCAAGTATTTCATATACCAAATTCATATATATACACTCTCTCTCACACACACACACACACACACACACACACACACACATATGCATGCACATGGCAGTGTGTGTGTAGTACTGCTTCTGATCTTTTCCATTGCTTGGTTCATTACTATTTTAAATATATATGTAATATTTCATAAATAGTTTGGAAACAAGTACTCCCACTGATTTTAAATTTCTTTAGAGGGCCAGACACTGAGGCTCACACCTGTAATCCCAGAACTTTGGGAAATTGAGGCAGGAGGATCCCTTGAGCTCAGGAGTTCAAGACCAGCCTGGGCAATATGGCAAAACCTTGTCTCTACAAAAGATACAAAACTTAGTTAGGCGTGGTGGCACGCCTGTAGTCCTAGCTACTTGCTTGAGCCTGGGAAGTCAAGGCTGCAGTGAGCCATGATCATGCCACTGTACTCCAGCCTGGGTGACAGAGCAAGACCCTGTCTCAAAAAAATAAAAAAAATTCCTTTAGAGGAACAACTGATTACACACACACACACACACACACACACACATAACTAGCAGTTTCTTATGCATACTAGATAATGATAACAATTACAGTTTAAGAATATATATGCATGATTAAATATAAGATATATATATTACTTTATAGCATTCATAAATTACATATCATCAGGAAAAGATTATATCAGTATATTGATACATGTTTCTATGTGATAGTTTCCATGGTAACCAGTTATCTTTTATTATTGTTTTAAGTAATTCCCTTCCTGAGAGAGGATTACACATATCTCTGCCCATAATAACTCACAATGCCTTTGATATGGTCTGGTTGTGTCCCCACCCAAATCTCATCTTGAATTATACTCTCATAATTCCCATGTGTTGTGGGAGGGACCCAGTGGGAGATAATTTAAATCATGGGGGCAGTTTCCCCCATACTGTTCTCGTGGTAGTGAATAAGTCTCATGAGATCTAATGGTTTTATCAGGGGTTTCTGCTTTTGCATCTTCCTCATTTTCTCTGAGGCCTCCCCGCCATGACTCTGAGGCCTCCCCAGCCGTGTATAAGTCCAATTAAACCTCTTTTTCTTCCCAGTCTCAGGCATGTCTTTATCAGCAGCAGGAAAAAGGACTAATACAGTAAATTGGTACCAGTAGAGTGGGGCGTTGCTGAAAAGATACCTGAAAATGTGGAAACAACTTTGGAACTGGGTAACAGTCAGAGGTTGAAACAGTTTGGAGGCTCAGAAGAAGACAGAAAAATGTGGGAAAGTTTGGAACTTCCTAGAGACTTGTTGAATGGCTTTGACCAAAAACCTGAAGCAATATGGACAATAAGGTCCAGGCTGAGGTGGTCTCAGATGGAGATGAGGAATTTGTTGGGAACTGGAGTAAAGGTGACTCTTGTTATGTTTTAGCAAAGAGACTGGTGGCATTTTGCCCCTGCCCTAGAGATTTGAGGAACTTTGAACTTGAGAGAGATGATTTAGGGTATCTGGAGGAAGAAATTTCTTTTTTTTTTTTTTTTCTGAAATGGAGTCTTGCTCTGTCACCCAGGCTGGAGTGCAGTGGGTTGATCTTGGCTCACTGCAACTTCCGCCTCCTGGGTTTAAGCAATTCTCCTACCTCAGCCTCCAGAGTAGCTGGAGGCGTGCACCACCGCACCCAGCTAATTTTTGTACTTTTAGTAGAGATGGGGTTTCACCATGTTGGCCAGGCTGGTCTCAAGCTCCTGACATCAGGTGATCCTCCTGCCTCGGCCTCCCAAAGTGCTGGGATTACAGGCATGAGCCACCGCACTGGTGGAGGAAGAAATCTCTAAGCAGCAAAGCATTCAAGAGGTGACTTGAGTGCTGTTAAAGGCATTCAATTTTATAAGGGAAGCAGAGCATAAACATTTGGAAAATTTGCAGCCTGACAATGTGATAGAAAAGAAAAACCCATTTTCTGAGGAGAAATTCAAGCTGGCTGCTGAAATTTGCACAAGTAAGGAGGAGCTGAATGTTAAACCCCAAGACAATGGAGAAAATGTCTCCGGGGCACGTTGGAGGTCTTCACAGCACCCCTTCCCATCACAGGCCTAGAGGCCTAGGAGAAAATGGTTTCGTTGGCCAGGCCCAGGGTCCCTGTGCTGTGTGCAGCCTAGGGACTTGGTGCCCTGTGTCCCAGCTGCTCCAGCCGTGGCTGAAAGGGGCACACCTAGAGCTCGGGCCGTGGCTTCAGCGGGTGCAAGCCCCAAGCCTTGGCAGCTTCCACGTGGTGTTGAGCCTGTGAGTCAAGAATTAGGGTTTGGGAGCCTCCACGTAGATTTCAGAAAATGTATGGAAACGCCTGGATGCCCAGGCAGAAGTTTGCTGCAGGGGTGATGCCCTCATGGAGAACCTCCGCTAGGGCAGTGCAGAAGGGAAATGTGGGGTCAGAGTCCCTACTGGGGCACCAACTAGTGGAGCCTTGAGAAGAGGGCCACCGTCCTCCAGACCCCAGAATAGTAGATCAACCAACAGCTTGCACTGTGCACCTGGAAAAGCCACAGACACTCAACACCAGCCTGTGAAAGCAGCTGGAGGGAGGGAGGCTGTACCCTGCAAAGTCACAGGGGTGTAGCTGCCCAAGACCATGGGAACCCACCTCTTGCATCACCATGACTTGGATGTGAGACCTGGAGTCAAAGGATATCATTCTGGAACTTTAAAATTTGACTGCCCTGCTAGATTTTGGACTTGCAAGGGCCCTGTAACCCCTTTGTTTTGGCCAATTTCTCCCATTTGGAATGGCTGTATTTACCCAGTACCTGTACACCCATTGTATCTAGAAAGTAAGAGCTTGCTTTTGATTTTACAGGCTCATAGGTGAAAGGGACTTGCCTTGTCTCAGATAAGACTTTGGACTGTGGACTTTTAAGTTAATGCTGAAATGAGTTAAGACTTTGAGGGACTGTTGGGGAGGTATGATTGGCTTTGAAATGTGTGAACATGAGATTTGGAGGGGCCAAGGGTGGAATGATATGGTTTGGCTGTGTCCCCACCCAAATCTCATCTTGGATTGTACTCCCATGATTCCTACGTGTTGTGGGAGGGACCCACTGGGAGATAATTTGAATCATGGGTGTGGGGGGTCTTTATCAGCAGCATGAAAATGGACTAATATAGCCTTCTGTGGAAAAAGCACACATTCCTGCTCCATTGATGTTGGTCTTAGACATGTGGCTTGTTTTGGCCAATGGCAGGTGAGCGGATGTGACTTACATTATGTTGAAATAAAAGTGTTGATCATTCTTGTGTGTTTTTGCTAACTCTCTCCTCTTTTTCCTGTGCCCTGAGAATGGCACATCTCGGCTATTGAAAAAGACACATGGAGCGGGAGAAGAACTACCATCAACCCATGGCTAATGAGCAACATGAATGAGATATAATCCTTCATTGTTTTAAACCATGGTGATTTGGGGGTTGTTACTGCAGCCTTCCTAGTAAATGCTGACGAGGACACCTGGCATGCTCACTGTTGACAGTCAAATTTTGACTGCAGTTATCATTTGGGTCAATCTGACTGACCTAGCTATCTTTTATAATGATCCAACGCAATTCTTTAACTCAATACTTTTTATAAATATGGCAAAAAAAGATTAATTAGAATAACTGAGACCTCAATGGGCATACGGCACATAAATGTTACTCAACAGTTATCTTAAATATAGTGAAGCTGGCTGGGCGCGGTGGCTCACACCTGTAATCCCAGCACTTTGGGAGGCCAAGGTGGGCGGATCACCTGAGGTCTGGAGTTCGAGATCAGCCTGACCAACATGGAGAAACCGCATTTCTACTAAAAATACAAAATTAGCCAGGCATGGTGTTGCATCCCAGCTACTCAGGAGGCTGAGGCAGGAGAATTGTTTGAACCCAGGAGATGGAGGTTGCGATGATCTGAGATCATGCTATTGCACTCTAGCCTGGGCAACAAGAGCAAAACTCCATCTGAAACACACACACACACACACACACACACACAGAGTCAAGTGTTAAGCTTTCTGTAAGTAAAGGAGACATCCTTCAGCAAGATCTAGCAACGGTGACTATTATAAATATATAGTTGGCAAAAAGAGACGTAGAATCTCAAAGAAACTGAAGACCAACAGATATCTTCAGAATCTGGATTGATTCCATGGCAGTTAAGGGACAGTGCATTATCCTTGTCATTTGAGTGCTGTGGTATTATTAACATGGCTCTGATACTCTTGATCTCTGCTCCTCTTAGTGTCCTTTTGCTTCTCTTTCTGCTACCAGCTGACTTCCTTATGGTTTATTCCATACCATTTCCCTTCCTCAAAGCTTCTGCTATAACTACCATTTATGATTTTTCATACCTTTATCTTGCTCATAAGTTTGGTTTGCTCCAGGCTACTCCTGCCCCTTCCCTTCTTCTAGGTTATCTTTTAAACTTCAACTCCCACTATTAGTTGCCCCATTTCAAATTCCTGAGAGTATGATTTTGTTGAACCCGGCTCTAGTGGGTTAAATAATCTCTACCTCCAATATTCATGTTCACTTGGAACCTCAGAATGTGACCTTATTTGAAATAATGTGGGGATTTTTTGTTTTGTTTGTTTGTTTTGAGTCAGTCTCACTCTGTCACCTAGGCTGGAATGCAGTGGCATGATCATGGCTCACTGCAGCCTCGACCTCCTGAGCTCAGGCAATCCTCCCACCTCAGCCTCCCGAGTAGCTGGGACTATAGGTACATACCATGACACCTGGCTTATTTTTGTATTTTTTTATAGAGATGGAATCTCACTATGTTGCCCAGGCTGGTCTTGAACTCCTGGGCTCAAGCAATCCTCCTGCTTCGGCCTCCCAGTGTGCTAGGATTATAGGTGTGAGCCACTGCACCCAGCCTAAAACCCAATCTTTATTGCATCTCTTTCTGCTAACCAACTGGCTTCCTTACAATAAATAATTTAATTTATTAAAATAAATATTTATTGATTGACATACATTATTTTCTTCTTTAGTAATGATTATTACTGATTAGCAGATAGTAATTTGAGCCTGAAAATTAGTGGGTTGTATCAGAACAGGCAGTAGGATAAGTTTGGCCCATAGGCTATAGTTTGCCAACTCCTGCTATAGAAGAAAGTTGCTGTTGCTTGTTCACTAAAAATCAATCTTATTTCCCTAATAGGACCCTAATTTCCTTCTGGGAACCTTTCCCCTAGCCCTACCTGTCATTGAAAATGATCAGTGTGCACACTTCTAGTAATGCCACAGAAGCATGAGGCCCTGGCTACGGTGACCGGTTCCATCTGAGTGAATATTACAGTTGCGTGGGATCTACTTTTTCTTTTTTCTGTTTTGAGACAGGGTCTTTCTGTGTCGTCCAGGCTGGAGTGCAGTGATGAGATCATGGCTCATGTAGTCTCGACCTCCAAGCCTCAAGCAATCTTCCCACCTCAGCCTCCTGAGTAGCTGGGACCACAGACACATGCCACCATACCTGGCTAATTTTTAAAATTTTGGGTAGAGACAAGGTCTCTCTAGGTTGCCCAGGCTGGTCTCAAATTCCTGGGCTCAAGTGATCCAACTGCCTCGCCCTCGCAAAGTGCTGAGATGACAGGCTGAGCCACCACACACTCTGCCTTGTTTTTCTTTTTCCACAGGAACCTGTGGTGATAAGGAAGATGTGAGCCTGGAGATACAGAAGCTACCACATGAATGTTAAAAACTGAAGCTGACACAGCAAAAGGCAGTGCCAAGGAACTAAAAGAAAACAAATTTTGATTACATTTTTGGAGTTCATGGGTCAAGCAGTTCATGACACTGAAGCTTTTCCGCTACATGAATAAATAACTTTTTCTTTGCTGTTAAAGTGGGTTTGTGCTGGCTTCTCTATCACTCACAACAACTGGATACTAACTGAGGCAATACTTCCTACCTCTTACACACATTATACCCATAAAACAGAAACAACATCTAAAATTAGATTTCAACACAACTATCAAAGCAGAAAAGTTCAAACCAACAAGTTATGGATAATGTGTTACTGAAACTACATTTCTCCTTCCAGTGTGAGTATGGTGTTGGCGAACATGTTGCGTGTTGATTCTGCTTGCCTTTGTGTCCTGCACATAGGGTGTGGACTGTGTAATGAATCGTTTCTTCATTATTTTTCTCAGCTTGCATGGTTGCATCACCTCCATTCACAGAGCTCACTGTGACAGCATTTAACCTTGTCTTGGTACAAGTGTGTAATTTACATAATAGTCACCTCTGTACTTTCCTCAGTAACTTAAACAAAGGAGACCATCACTCACCGTGCTTGCCTTTCAAATTAGATTTGATATCAAATTAAAGTCTCATTTTATTAAATTTCTGAAGCCAAAGTCTTTGACCTAGGAAAGTATGTTTCAATTATGAATGGAAAAGAGAAGCTTTGTGTTATCAACAGGAAAAGAATTCAAGTGTGACGGTTGTGTCAATGCCATTGGGACATGCCAGTGCTCAGTAACTCAACAGACAAGCCTACTAGACCTGCTTTACTCATTCGTGGCCCTGTTTCTTCACTTTCTACTGACTCCCACCTGTGTTTCAAAATTCTCTACATTGATGTGGTTTATTACTTCTAATCGAGACCTTAAACTAATTGTGAAACTTGTTAGAGTCTCTTGGTGTAAAATGCATAGTCTTCATACAATTAGAATGTTATAATCTGGACCTACCAATGTGAACAAGTGAACAAATGTGCTGTTTATTTTAACCAGCAGTGCTGTTTTAGTTAGCTATTTATCTCCCAAATCTCAAAAACACTCAGTAGCTTACAACATGAAGCTGTTTTTTTTTTTTTTTTTTTTTTTTTTTTTTTTTTGCTTATAGGTCTGTGGGTCAGCTGGTGTAGCTCTGCTTCAGGTTGTAGATCATCTCGGCTTGGCAGACTTTAGGTTAAACATAAGACTGTGTGTCTCATTTTGGGGCCCACACTGAAGGGAGAGCAGCTAGCTGGTGCATGCTGTCTTCATGGCAATCACAGGGGTGCCAGAGGCGGAGCTGAAGGACACAAGCACATTTAAGTCTTTTGTGTGTGTCATA
Organism: Papio anubis; assembly: GCF_008728515.1. NCBI lineage: Eukaryota > Metazoa > Chordata > Mammalia > Primates > Cercopithecidae > Papio > Papio anubis. The sequence continues at coordinate 124,061,143 of NC_044981.1, forward strand.
TTCAGTGACATTCCATGTCCAGAGCCAGCTACATGGGTGGATCATGAATAGAGGGGAGAAATGCACCCCACCCACTTCAGTGAGCTTTAGGTTTACATGGCTGAGGGATGGAGGGAAGAATTTTGGACAATAATCCCATCTAGTACATATGGCTTCAATTTGTATGAACCCTGTCTCTACTCCTCCAACCCTCTGATCTCAATTGCTATTGCTAATATGCCCTGTGGGAGTGAGAGGGCTTTCTATAAGAAAGAGAATGACTTCCAGATAGCTTATTGGCCATCAATCCAGGAGCTGTTACAGCTGAGAAACATTTTGACCCAACCCTCTGGCTTCTTTGTTGATTTATTTTTCTGATACAATTCATGTTTTTAAATATTAAGCTTTAATGAAGTTTTAATGTGTTTTAATGCAGTACAAAATAAAGCATATATGATTCTATCATTTGTAAATATACAATATAACTAGTAAGAAATAAGGGGTCTCATTCACACCCAGATTTATAGGACCCAGCACTATGTGCTGGGTATATAATAGAAGCTCAGTATTTGTTGATTGAAGTGCTTTTTCTTATTTACTGTTGATTATTATTGATTAACATATAATAATTTGGGCCTGAAATAGACATTTCCCTTTTTAATATAATTATATATATGTGCATATCATATCATTAATATCCTCTGACTTTATTAGTGTCTGTTAACCATGTCGGAAAAAGTAAAGGTGTTTATAATGCATGCACAGAAAAATGATACGTTTGTGTTCGCTGTTTTTAGGACCAAGAAAAAATTATTGGTTGCTGTTTTCTCAGTTTTGGTGCTTTTAAAAATAAATTTTACTGTGCATATTTGAGTTTTACAACATCAACATCATGTTATGAGATACATATAGATAGTAACATGATTACTATATTCTCAGTTTTGTTTTAAAAGAATACTTGTTTCTATATCCTTTTGATGTGGTAAGAGACCTCAGGAGAATATCTAAATGGATAGTTAGAAATATGTGTCAATATAAGCAAAATCAAATTTTCAAGATTGTAAGTATCAGCCAATGAAAATGCCAGTTAAAATTACTTTTAAATAGTATTTAAAATTAAAATTATATATGATGCAGATATAAAAGATACAAATTTTTTATATAAATTACAAAATTGTTTTCTTCATGAAAGGAAAAAACTAATTCCTAGAGTTGATTTTATGAAAACTGAATGCATCATAAAACAAAAATAACTTAATTGAAAGATAGTTTGCTTTGTGTCACAGGTCATCTGTTTAGAAGAGCAATACTAAAGTAACTAAATGCCTTTTTGGGCTTCCTTCAATGATCCTAAAGTTTCAGGCTATTTCCTTTGCTTTCTTCTAGGAAACATTTAGTATAGCTTAAATATGCATTAATGTTTCAAGTTATAATCATCTTGCCAGATATACTTATGGCATAAAGACAGGAAGGAAACTAATACTCATGAAGTGTCTATTATATATCTTTGGTAAGGTGTTAAATGCAATGCCATGTTGAGAAGAGAAATATTCCCATTTCAGAAGAGAGAAAACTAGGCTTAGAAAGTTGAAATGATAGAGTTTTTTACTCCAAAATCATGTTCTTTGGCATGAGCCAAAACCTGAGAAAACTGTCCATGGAACAGTGTAGTAAACTGGTGTGAACTCCCCTTGCAAGTTCAATAATTGCAGTGTAGTAAAATCAAGTTTTATTTAGAGATAAACAAATGACTGTATGCATATGTTTTGCAACAGACAAATCACAATAGTCCAAAGTCCTACAGTGGATATTCCCCAATGCCACAGAAGAGGCCCCGAGGAACAGTTCAAATGTGCACCTACCCGCTAAATGCTCCCCAGGCATGGGCGGTCCTTCCTGGCTGGAATTTCTCTTGTGGTTATTCCTGCAGTGTCTGCAGCACTGACCTTATTCCTGTCCTCAAAATCCACTTCCTCTTCTAGTGAATCTTGTTTTTCTCATGCTTCCAGACCCACTTTCCTAGTCTAGTGACACCTCTAGACATTTTTCTGTGACATTTCTTGATTTGTAAGAATGCTTCCAAACTCCTACACCAAAATACTTTTCCCTTATCTTGTCAATGACAAACATTTAGCAAGTATTTGTTGCCTTCACAGTCTACTTCTAATCCGTGCATCCTGTCCTTAAAGAGTTTATAATCAACCTAAGGAGAAAAGCTATTCCCATAAAAATAATGAGAGCTAAAGATAAGAATAAGTTGTGTTACAAAACTTCATAGGAGGAGCCAGGTGCGATGGCTCATGTCTGTAATCCCAGCACTTTGGGAGGCGGAGGCAGGTGGATAACCTGAGGTCAGAGCAGCCTGGCCAACATAGTGAAACCCCGTCTTTACTAAAAACACAAAAATTAGCCAGGCATGGTAGCAGGTGCCAGTAATCTCAGCTACTCGGAAGGCTGAGACGGGAGAATCGCTTGAACCTGGGAGGTGGAGGTTGCAATAAGTCAAGATCGTGCCACTGCACTCTAGCCTGGGCAACAAAGCGAGACTCTGTCTCAAAAAGAGACTTCATAGGAGGGAAGGATGAACATGTACTGAGAAAGCTAAAAGTAGATGGAGCCTTGAAAGCATATGTTGACCACAGCACCTTTCCTACCACCCTGTCCCCATAATCTAACATCTTGCGCTGGTCAGCATCGAAGGACACATCAAAGATGTCAGGAACACAGAAACACAATGAGGCCATCATTCTGGAGGAACAAAGGCATCAACACACTCTTTCTCTTGTGTTGAGTCATCTTCCCTCTCATAAAGTTCCCTGCAGAGCTTTAAGAGGATTTGTTTTCTCTTCGGACTGTGACTTTACTCTCTAAGCCCTGAGCTTGTGAGAAAAGATGCCCTGACTTTGCTCTGAGCCTAAAGGGAAGACATACTTGTGGTTTCTACCTTGTCTAGCCCAGTTCACAGAGTAGATGAATATCTGGCAGAAACTTTGGTCCTAGGAATAATACATGTGCATTTCCCTGGAAAGGGCTCTGCGTCATATCTCTTTAGAGACTTTTATGCTATGCCAAGACAGTATAGCAATGGTAAATGACTAAGGGCTTGGGGTTTGAAGTCAACAGACCTGTTACGTGTCTCCGAGATGGTTGCAGTCAGTATAGCCGTGAGAGTTGAGAAAGCCCCAGAGGCCTTCAACAGAGCTAACAGCAGAATTTGGAAAAATACCAGATTATTGTTCTACTGCCCTAGAATAAGATAGCAGACCCTGGTGCTCAGGATACCTGGGGTCTGAGACTTTCTGTGTTGCTATTGGTTCACACATGTTCATGTGAACAATCACCTGGTGAGGTAGTAGCTTTATTTTTACAAACTAGATGAGTTAATTTGCCCACATTTATGAAACTATGACAGACTGATTGATTAAATACTTTTGGGGATGTGAATGTAAGTTCATGGTTGCACTAGTTTTTATTTAATGCAATTAAAGAATTAACAACTTGAAAGTCAAGTGAATAGTTCATTTTCTCCACTGTTCTAATTTACTAATCCAAGTAAACTTTAAAGTGTATGGAGATGTTGCTGAATAAATGTGTTGCCCCTCCCAAGTCATATATTTGCATTTATAACTGGCACTACGATGTATCTTAATCCAGTTATTACTTTTTAAAAGAAAATCAGTATAAACTTGCTGCAGTGAAATCTTACTCCAAAGTCCCTTAAATATAACTGCATGGTGGCTCTAACTCAAATGTGGTGGTGGTGGTGGTGGGGTATTATTTGGGAGGGGGTGATCTTATGAGGTCTTTTTTCCCTCCGTATCTGTGGGTTTTTTTCCCCTGAGTTAGCCCCTGGGTGACCCCACCCTGTGCCCTAAATTATACAATTATACACATGATGACCAACTACTGACTTAATCCCAGGGGCATGAGAACTCTGATCTGGCAGGTGTACAGAGGCCTTAAAGTACCCATGGATGGATATTGGGCCCTTTCATGGCAGGTAAACCTTGCCTGTAGTTCAACAGTCTCTTCTATTTTGAGGAAATCAGTCTAATAAAGATAGTAGCAACTTTTCTCCAGTTTATAATACCATTAAGTAATTTTAATTACAAAAATTAGAAATAATCTAGAACTGTCTCCAAAATATACGTCGTAAATTCAGGAGGAAATTCAGGAGTCGTAAATTCAGGAGTGGGGCAGGGAGTGGTAGAGCTTGGAAAATCCCCATATTTGGTTCCAAGAGATGCACATATTTATTTACTTCATCTACTCTACTCCCAGTATGAAAAACATTGTTTAATTGTAAGGCCAAGCGTGGTGGCTCACACCTGTAATCCCAGCACTTTGGGAGGCCGAGGTGGGTGGGTCACCTGAGGTCAGGATATCGAGACCAACCTGGCCAACATGGTGAAACCCCATCTCTACTAAAAATACCAATATTAGCTGGGCATGGTGGTGCACACTTGTAATCCCAGCTACTCGGGAGGCTGAGGCAGGAGAATCACTTGAACCCTGGTGGCAGAGGTTGCAGTGAGCCAAGATCGTGCCATTGCACTCCAGCCTGGGCAACAGAGTCAAACTCTGTCTCAAAAAAAACAAAACAAAACAAACAAACAAGAAAAACATTATGTAATTGTTATGCTGTGATATTTCAACTTAGTAGTGAAGAATGTTTTTACTTTCTTTAGGAAAAGAAAACTGAAAAGATATTAAGTATCCACATTACAATTTCATTGATATTCTCTTGAAATTATATACAATCAGCCTTCTGTACTTGTGAGTTCTGCACCCGTGGATTCAATCAACTGCAGATAAAAATACTTTTAAAATTACGTCTGTACTGAACATGTAACAGACTTTTTTCCTTGTCATTATTCCCTAAACAGTTCAGTATAACGACTATTTACATAGAATTTCCATTATATTAGGTATTATAAGTAATTGTATTATAAGATGATTTAAAGTACACTGGGAGGATGTATGTAGGTTATATGCAAATAATACTATGTCATTTTATATCAGAGTCTTGAGCATCCCTGAATTTAGATATCAGTGGGGGATCCTAGGACAAATCTTCCACAGGTACTGAAGGATGACTGTATTCATTCTACATGTCAATAAAAAATTTCAAAACTGTTAGCTTTGTTTTTTCATTAGAGTTGATTCTGGTAATAAGCACAGGAAAGAAAAATTCACATTGCACACCATATAAATCAAGTTTCTCAGGCATTCCTAGTGCAATCTGATGAAAACATCTTTCCTTAAGGTGCTTTATAGTCTCTGGAAAAATAAATTGCTACTTTTTTTAGTGACAGATCATTGCCTTGTCACCCAAGCTGGGAGTGCAGTGGTGCGATCATAGCTCACTGCAGCCTTGACTTCTTGGGCTCAAGTGATCCCACTGCCTTAGCCTCCTGAGTAGCTAGACTCATGCCACTACACTGACTAATTTTTTTTTTTTTTTAGAGACAAGTTGCCATTTTGTTGCCCAAACTTAATCTCCTGTCTTCAAGGGATCCTCCAACCTCAGCCTTCCAAAGTGCTGAGATTTACAGGCATGAGCCACTGTGCCCAGCCTACTTTTATCAGTTATAAGTGTGTTTGCCTGCAAGCAACTGAAGACCCAAGAAAGGTAGGTTTATTTATTTATATTTTATTTTATTTTACTTTCTGAGATGGAGTCTTGCTCTTGTTGCCCAGGCTGGCGTACAATGGCGCGACCTTGGCTCACTGCAACCTTGGCTGACTGCAACCTCCGCCTCCCAGGTTCAAGTGATTCTCCTGCCTCAGCCCCCCGAGTAGCTGGGATTACAGGTGCCTGCCACTACACCCAGCTACTTTTTGTAACTTTAGTAGAGATGGGGTTTCATCATGTTGGCCAGGCTGGTCTCAAACTCCTAACCTCAAGTGATCTACCTGCCTCGGCCTCCCAAAGTGCTGGAATTACAGGCGTGAGCTACCGCGTCTGGCCAGAAAGGTAGGTTTAAATAAATAAGGAGTTTATTTGCCTCAAGTGACAAAGATATCTAGAGATAAGTTTCCAGGGCTGAGATGGTGGCTCAACCATGTCTTCATGTGGCTCTCATTTGTGTGAAAAATAGCTTCACTTCAGGCATCATGTCAGTGTCCCAAGTGGGAAGAAAGAGGAAGAAGAAGGTGCAAAGTGTGATGGAAGTTGCCAGCGCAACCTTTATTTGATGTTTTGTTTTGTTTTGTTTTGTTTTTGAGACAGGGTCTTGCTCTGTCACTGAGGCTGGAGTGCAGTGGTGTGATCACGGCTCACTGCCACCTTGACCTCCCAGGCTCTCACAATCCTCTCACCTCAGCCTTTCAAGTAGCTGAGACCATAGGCTCACACTACCATGCCCAGATAAGTTTTAAATTTTTTTGTAGAGATGGGTTCCCCCTGTGTTGCCTAGGCTGGTCTTAAACTCCTGTGTTCATGTGATCCTCCTGCCTTGGCCTCTCAAAGTGCTGAGATTACAAGTGTGAGCCACGGGGCCCAGCATGCCCAGGCTTTAAAATAGCATTTCTAAGAAGCCTCAAGCAGAGACTTCTGTTTATACGTCATTGGGCAGAACTGGGCCACATGGCTATTCTACCTCCATCGCATGGAGTCTAGGAAAGCAAGTGTCTCACTTTGCAACCTGCATATATGTAGAGGAGGCTGGTTAGAAAGGCAGTGAAGTGGGTGGTCAGAAAACCAGCTCTTAATATGCCATCACTAATGCGGGATTCTTCTCTTACTGATTTCTTGTCATGTGGAATTACTTTAAACAAACAAAAAATTTTCAGTTCAGAAGTTCTAGTTTAGGAATGCAGTGTCCTTACCACTTATTTCCTCTTTTAAATGATAGATTTGGGCTGTCTTGTCTTGAAATAGCTACTTATTGTAGCTTGTGTTTTGAGAGCAGCCTATCTAAGATCAAATGACAAAATGAAGGGAAACATCTTGTGACCTTTTTGGTTTTAGTCATTTGGGATCTATTTCTTGCCAGGACAGACAGTTCAGTATTTTGAAATATTCTGGTGTTTATTTGTTCAAGACCAAGACAGAACCATCATGAATAATGAATATACAAAAAAAGAACCAAGGCATGAAATATACATTTTTGAAACTCACTTGGATCTGCTGAACTAAGTCAGTTCCAATTAGAGAACTATATTATCTTTTTCTTTGGAAGCAATTTTATTAACTTACATGGGTAAAATTTCCTTAATTGTGGTTCTTAAACTCTACTAAAGACATCTGAACATTGTTGATTGATCATAAAAATATAGAATTTGAGTAGCAGATCATACTGTAATTTTAGTCATCAGATTGTTGCAACTCAGACCTTTAAAAATATTTATCTTTAAAATTAGAATAAAATGCTCTTATTAGAGAAACTTTGTAAATGATGAGAGACTATCCTTTTATAGATGCCCTATTATGAATACTTAACAGTTTGATGTATTTTTGGTTATGAAAAGAAAATAATCAGAGTTACTATTTTTTGAATATATATTCTATGCCAATAATTTAACATTTAACTTAATCCTCTCAAAAAGTCTAGGAGCTAGGTAAGGTTTTGTCCCCATATTTACAGATGAAGATAGTTACAATTAAGTAATTTGTTCAAAGTCACATGGCAAGTAGCACAGCTGGATGTGAACTTAGAAAGTCTTCAAAACTTCAACATTTTGAGGACCTGACCAGTTTAAAGAACCTAGGAAGCTGAAGTAGACAGACATAAGGGTTTACCAATACTGTTCCTATATCACTTGACTGAAGATTCTGATTTTCAGAAAACACTGATAACCCATCTATCCATTAGTAGCCTATATCTGAGAGTTACGTTGGTCCTTGTTCTTCCTAAGGGCTGAAATTTCATGTATCCCTAGATTCTGTGAACTCCTCTGTAGCATTCAACAAATTTTTTTGCCTTAATTTCCGGAGTGTTTCTGATGTGTCCTATCACAGAACACTGATACAACAGATTTTGTGACTTGAAATCTAAACATCCTTTCTGTGGGAAAATTCATTGAGTTTCCAACAAGGAACCTATAGATGAGCTTCTGAAAAACCATCCATTAGTCAGATATTCTGTTCATAAATATAAAACATTGTCTGTTCCTTGTATCCTATCCTAATCGACCTTCTAAAAAAAGTCTCTCTTTTTTTTTTAAGTCTCTTTTTTAGTGCTACTTGATCACTTTATTATTGGAAGTTATGAGCATAAGTCCCTAATATACTGACTGTAAAACTGTGTACATGTAGCCATTTCCATTCAGCAGAGACTTTATCTATCTTACATAATAGCTAGTACACCATTTACACTCAGTAAAATTATTCATACTCTTTCATTTGTTTTAGTTAAACAAGTTCTAGTGAATTTATTTATGTGCAAAAAAATGGAAAAAAACAGATGTAGTGAAAGGCTCCTTTTAACTGCTCCCAATCCCCATCCCCGCAGAGGTAAACCCAATTAACAGTTGGAGGTGGAAACTTCTAGTTCTTTTGTTTACATTTACCTACACGTGCATGTTTCCATACAGAAATATAGAGGGTTTTTGGTGTATTTTATTTTAAACACTAAATATGCTAATGATTTGATTTGCTTATTTTACATAGCAATGTCTTGTAGTTCTTTCCATGTCAGCACAAACAGATCCATCTTATTCTTTTTAACTATTGCCAGGCATTGCATGATATGAATCTTTATGTATGTATGTATTTGTGAGACAGAATCTTGCTCTGTCATCCAGGCTGGAGTGCAAGTGGCACAATCGTGGCTCACTTCAGCCTTTAAATCCTGGGCTCAAGCTCCACCTCAGCCTCTTGAGTAGCTGGGACTACTGGTGTGTGTAGCTTTTTTTTTTTTTTTTTTTTGGAGAGATAGTGGTATTCTTATGCTGTCCAGGCTGGTCTTGAACTCCTGGCCTCAAACAGTCCTCTCACATTGGCCTCCCAAAGTGCTGGGATTACAGGCATTAGCCACCTAGCCCAACTATGATATGAATCTACAATGGATTACATAACTAGTCCTCTTTTGGTGGACAACTCAGTTGTTTATAATTGTGTTATTATTACAATGACATGGTGGCAAATATCTTTACACATTTCTCTTAGTGTACAGGTTTATCTAGGGTAAATATCTACAGTTAATTTTTTTTGGATTGAAATATGTGTGCTTTAAAAATTTTAGGGAGGAGGAAGGGAGTGGGCTGAGGGCTGAGGGACTGCCTGTTGGGTGCTGTGCTCACTGCCTGGGTAATGGGATCATCCATACCCCAAACCTTAGCGTCATGCAGTGTTTCCATGTGACAGACCTGCACATGTACTCCCAAATCTAAAAAAAAAGTTGAAATTATTTTTTTTAATGTAATACATACTGAGTAAAAAATGAACCTGGCTGGGCACCGTGGCTCACACCTGTAATCCCAGCACTCTGGGAGGCCAAGGCAGGTGGATCACTTGAGGTCAGGAGTTTGAGACCAGTCTGGTCAACATGGCAAAACCCTGTCTCTACTGAAAAATGAAAATTAGGCGGGCGTGGTGACACATGCCTATAATCCAAGCTACTCAGGAGACTGAGGCAGGAGAATCACTTGAACCTGGGAGGCAGAGATAGCAGTGAGCTAAGATCATGCCACTGCACTCCAACCTGGGCGACAGAGACTGTCTCAAAAACAAAAAAACTAAACTTGTAGCCAAGTGTATGATCAAGTTAGCCACCAGTTCCTTGTGATCACACTAAATCTTTTGTTTCTCAACAGTTACTCTTATAGAAAAATCATTTTTACATTCCATCTTTTGGATCCTCTCTCTCATACTTCCATTCCTCTAAATGAGGATGTATTTTTGGTGACAAGTAATAGAAACCTTACGTGAACCAGACAGAAAGGGTAATTTATGGGCTCATGTAACCAAACTGTGGGGAAGCCCCAGTGTAGCCACATCTCAGGGCAACCAGCATTTAGGGTCAGAATGCTGCCAGGACTCATTTTGCTTCTCAATTTGCTTCACTCTTTTACTGCAGGCAACTTCTTTTTTTGAGTTCTTTGTATTCTAATACAAGTCCTTTGTTAGATATGTGCTTTACAAGAATTTTCTCCCAATCTATGGTCTGTCTGCTATTTCTCTTAACAGCATCCATCAAAGAGCAGTTTTTAATTGTGATTAAGTCCAATATATTAGTTTTTAAAAAATGGATAATAATTTTGGTGTTATATCTAAGAAATCATTGCCTAACACATGGCCACAAAGATTTTCTCTAGAAGTCTTTTAGCTTTAGGTTTTACATTTAGGTCAGTGATCAATTTGGGACTAATTTTTGTATATGGTGCATGGCATGGATAAAGGGTTATTATTATTGCATATGGATGTTTTATTATTCCAGCACCATTTTTTGAAAAGATGATCCCTTCTCCACTGAATTGCCTTTGCACCTTTGTTGAAAATCAGTTTTCCATTTATGTGTGGGCGTATTTCTCCACTTTCTTTTCTGTTTCATTGATTTATTTGTCTACCTTTACTTCTATCTCACACTGTCTTGAATACTATGTCTTTATAGGAAGCATTGAAATCAGGTAGAGTTAGTTCTCCAACTTTGTTTTGCCTTTTCAAAGTTGTTTTGGCCATTCAGGTCTTGATATGGTTTGGGTCTGTGAGCCTGCCCAAATCTCATGTTGAATTGTAATCCCCAGTGTTGGAGGAGGGGCCAGGTGGGAGGTGATTGGATCATGGGGGTGGACTTCCCCCTTGCTGTTCTCTTGATAGTGAGTTCTCATGAGATCTGCTTGTTTAAAAGTATGTAGTATTTCCCGCTTCCCTCTTTCTTCACATGCTCTGTCATGTGAAGATGTGCCTGCTTTCCCTTCACCTTCCACCATGATTGTAAGTCTCCTGAGGCCTCCCCAGCCATGCTTCCTGTACAGCCTGCAGAACTAAGAGTCGATTAAACTGATTTTTTTCATAAATTATCCAGTCTCAGTTAGTTCCTTATAGCAATAAAAGAATGAACTTATACAGAAAATTGGTACTGGGAAGTGGGGCATTGCTATAAAGATACCTGAAAATGTGGAAGTGTCATTGGAACTGGGTAATGGGCAGGGGTTGAAACAGTTTGGAGAGCTCGAAGAAGGCAGGAAGATGAGGGGAAGTTTGGAACTTCCTAGAGACTTGTTAAATTGTTGTGACCAAATGCTGACAGTGATATAGACAATGAAGTCCGGGCTGAGGTGGTCTCAGACAGAGATGTAGAACTTATTGGGAGCTGGAGTAAAGGTTGCTCTTGCTATGCTTTAGCAAAGAGACTTGCAGCTGTAGGGATCTTTGTAACTTTGAACTTGAGAGAGATGACTTAGAGTATCTGGCAGAAGAAATTTCTAAGCGGCAAAGCATTCAAGATGTGGCCTGGTTTCTTCTAACAGTATATACTCATATGTATGAGCAAGGAGATTTTCTGAAACTGAAACTTAGATTTAAAAGAAAAATTGAAAGAACTTCAAAGAAAAAACTTTTTCAAAATTTAATGAAGCATCTGTGCACCAAATAAAATCCTGTCACAGACTGCCAGAGTTTCAAACTTTGGAAAACTTTGGCATGATGTTTCCCAGCTCTTGAGTCGAAGTTCTTGAGGCCAGCAGGCTAAGTTTAAATCCAGGATCTTTCTCTCATGTACTAGCTGTTTGCTGCTATACTTCCCCTCTGAATCTTTTCCTTACCTGAAAAATAGCAGTACTAATAAAATCTCCTGTTTGTAGATATGAAATGAGATAAGGCATAAAAAGCCCTTGGCATAATCCCCAGTAAATGGTGGGTGCCTTGAAAATGTCAGTCATTTTTAAGGCAGGAAATCAGTGTCATAACTCAAAAAATATGGTCCCTTTCTGGTATTGTTAGCTTTCTACTCTCCATTCTTACCCTCAAGTCTGAGACACTTAGCCTTGACATAATCTCTTCACTCTCAAGGTGCAAAAGCACTTCACCAAATCTTTTACTTCAACAATAGAATCAGGACCATGACTCATGTACAAGTGACTGTGCAAGTTGATCCGGGTGGGATTGTGAGCCAGATCACCCAGAGTCAGTCTTGGCTTGCCGTAATCATCATGATATCATTACCAACAGATATTTAGGGGTGAGCACCCATTATGGGTACAACTCCATGACAGCTTCTGGGAGCACTATTCTAGATGGTCATAGTGAGCTTTTGGCTGGAGGTCTGCAACACACTCTAAGAGGCCAAGTGGAAGCTGTGGACCAGGCAGACTAGAGCCACTTTGCAGTGAAGAGGCACAGACTACAAGGAATAAAATTATAGCTTGCTAGAATTGTAGTCTACATTTCCCTTTGGCTGCCTGTTTGTTTCTCAATATAATTTGAGGTGTTGACTCTAGACCACAAAAACCTAGGTGGTTTTGGGTACCAAGCTGTCTTATGAATTACCTTTGTCTTTTTCTAACTTCCTGGCAGCTAAGATTAGCAAGCATGGTTGGGATTATAATTGTTGCATTTAAACTACAGAAAGAATGTTCTTTGATGAAAGATTCTCATATTTCATAAATGTTCTAATTTGATAAAACTTTAATGTCCTTACCAACAGGTCATAATGGACATGTAACATTTTATGTTCTTACTACATTGGTTATTTTTAAAGTATGCTTTGGTCTGAAGGAGGAGATGCTCAGGATATTATTTCAAATCTTTAGAGGCACAAATTTTTACAAATCGGATCATGTCTATGACCAGATCAGTTGTATATTTGAATTATAGCCAAGTTCCCCTAGTTTACAAGGTAATGTGAATTATGGCTAAATTATTAATACAAGTTAAAAGATAATTATCAAAATTACAATGGGGCTTATTTGAATATTTAAAAATCCTGACTGGGTCATGGTGGCTCATGCCTGTAATCCCAGTACTTTGGGAGGTTGAGGCGGGCAGATCACCTGAGGTCAGGAGTTTGAGACCAGCCTGACCAACATGGTGAAACACCGTCTCTACTAAAAATACAAAAATAAGCTGGGCATGGTGGCAGATGCCTGTAGTCATCGCTACTTAGGAGGATGAGGCAGGAGAATTGCTTGAACCTGGGAGGCGGAGGTTGCAGTGAGCTGAGATTGCGCCATTGGACTCCAGCCTGGACAACAGAGTGAGACTCCATCTCAAAAAAAATAATAATAACAAACAAAAATCCTGGCTGGGCACAGTGGCTCACACCTATAATCCCAGCACTTTGGGAGGCTGAGGCAGGCAGATCCTTTGAGCTCAAGAGTTTGAAACCAGCCTGGGCAACATGGCAAAACCCTGTCTCTATTAAAAACACAAAAAAGTAGCCAAACATGGTGGTGCGCACCTGTAGTCCCAGCTACTTGGGAGGCTGAAGTAGGAGAACTGCTTGAGCCTGGGAGGTTGAGTCTGCAGTGAGCTGAGATTGGGTCACAGGACTCTAGTCTGGGCAAATGAATGAGACCATGTCTCAAAAAATAATAATAAAAACCTTTTCTCTAGATTATAGTTCTATATACTTTAATAATAGCTTTATATGAATGAACCAAATAGATGCATATTTTTCTTTAGTTGCAAGCAATTAAAACGGTATTTTATAGATGAGAGCTGGTTTGCTGTAGTTACAGTCTTACTTTGGAGAAAATACACTGCTGAATTGCTTTTCATTGAGATGAGGCATAAATCTAGGTTTTAGGTATCCTGAAATGTATGCAATTTTGGAGTCCCTCTTCAAGAAAAAAGAATACCAGGCTGAGTGTAGTGGCTTATGCTTGTAATCCTAGCACTTTGGGAGGCCGAGGCAGGCTGATTACTTGAGCTCAGGAGTTAGAGACCAGCCTAGGCAACATGGCGAAACTCTCTCTCTACAAAAAACACAAAAGTTAGCCAGATGTGGTGGCACATGCCTGTAGTCCCAGCTACTTGGTAGGCTGATGTGAGAGGATCACTTGAGCCCAGGAAGTGGAGGCTGCAGTGAACTGTGTTTGAGCCACTGCACTCCAGCCTGAGTGACATGGCAAGACCTTGTCACACACATGCCAAAAAAACACCAAAAAAAAAAAAAAAAAAGAAAACAAAAGAAAAAAGCAGTCAGGCATGGTGGTTCATGCCTGTAATCCTAGCGAACTGAGGTGGGAGGATTGCTTGAGGCCAAGAGTTTAAGACCTACCTGGCCAAAATAGTGAGACCCTATCTCTAAAAAAAAAGAGAAAAGTAGGGTAAATTTTGAAGATGGCTGAATAGGAACATCTCCAGTCTGTAGCTCCGAGAGTGACTAATGCAGAAGACAGGTGATTTCTACATTTCTAACTGAGGTAGCTGGTGCATCTCATTGGGACTGGTTGGACAGTGGGTGCAGCCCACAGAGGGTGAGCTGAAGCAGGGCAGGGCCTTACCTCACCCAGGAAGCACAAGGGGTTGGGGGATTTCCCTTTCCTAGCCAAGGGAAGCTGTGACAGACTACCTGGAAAAGTGGGGCACTCATGCCCAAATACTGTGCTTTTTTTCCCTAAGGTCTTAGCAACCAGCAGACAAGGTGATTCTCTCCCGTGCCTGGCTTGGCGGGTCCCACACCCACAGAGCCTTGCTCACTGCTAGTGCAGCAGTCTGAGATCAATCTGCGAGGCGGCCGCAATTGCTGAAGCTTGAGTAGGTAAACAAAGTGGGCAGGAAGCATGAACTGGGTGCCCACCGCAGCTCAACAAGGCCTACTGCCTCTAGACTCCACCTCTGTGGGCAGGGCATAGCTGAACAAAAGGCAGCAGACAACTTTTGCAGACTTAAATGTCTCTGGCTGACAGCTCTGAAGACAGCAGTGGTTCTCCTTGCATGGCATTTGAGCTCTGAGAATGGACAGACTGCCTCCTCAAGTGGGTCCCCAACCTCCGTGTAGCCTAACTTGGAGACACATCCTAGTAGGGGCCAACAGACATCTCATATAGGTGGCTGCCCCTCTGGGACGAAGCTTCCAGAAGAAGGATCAAGCAGCAATATTTGCTGTTCTGTAATATTTGCTATTCTGCAGCCTTCAGTGGTGATACTCAGGGAAACAGGGTCTGGAGTGGAACTCCAGCAAACTCCAACAGACCTGCAGCTGAGGGACCTGACTGTTAGAAGGAAAAGTAACAAACAGAAAGGAATAGCATCAACATCAACAAAAAGGTCTTCTACACTAAAATCCCATCTGTAGGTCACCAACATCAAAGACCAAAGGTATATAAAACCACAAAGCTGGGGAGAAACCGGAGCAGAAGAGCTGAAAATTCTAAAAATCAGAGTGCCTCTTCTCCTCCAAAGGATCACAGCTCCTAACTAGCAATGGAACAAAGCTGGACAGAGAATGACTTTGACGAGCTGACAGAACTAGGCTTCAGAAGGTCAGTAATAACAAACTTCTCCGAGCTAAAGGAGGATGTTTGAACCATCACAAGAAAGCTAAAAACCTAGAAAAAAGATTAGACGAATGGCTAGCTAGGATAAACAGTGTAGAGAAGACCTTAAATGACCTGATGGAGCTGAAAACCACAGCACGAGAACTTCATGATACATGCACAAGCTTCAATAGCTGATTTGATCAGTGGAAGAAAGGGTATCAGTGACTGAAGATCAAATTAATGAAATAAAGTGAGAAGACAAGGTTAGAGAAAAAAAAGTAAAAAGAAATGAACAAAGCCTCCAAGAAATATGGGACTATGTGAAAACACCAAATCTATGTTTGATTGGTGTACCTGAAAGTGATGGGGAGAATGGAACCAAGTTGGAAAACACTCTTCAGGATATTATCCAGGAGAACTTCCCCAACCTAGCAGGGCAGGCCAACATTCAAATTCAGGAAATACAGAGAACACCACAAAGATACTCCTCGAGAAGAGCAACCCCAAGACACATAATTATCAGATTCACCAAGGTTGAAATGAAGGAAAAAGTGTTAAGGGCAGCCAGAGAGAAAGGTCGAGTTACCCACAAAGGGAAGCCTATCAGACTAACAGCAGATATCTTGGCAGAAACCCTACAAGCCAGAAGAGAGTGTGGGCCAATATTCAACATTCTTAAAGAAAAGCATTTTCAACCCAGAATTTCATATCCAGCCAAACTAAGCTTCATAAGTGAAAGAGAAATAAAATCCTGTACAGACAAGCAAATGCTGAGAAATTTTGTCATCACCAGGCCTGCCTTACAAGAGCTCCTGAAGGAAGCACTAAACATGGAAAGAAACAATTGGTACCAGCCACTGCAAAAACATACCAAATTGTAAAAACCGTTGATGCTATAAAGAAACTGCATCTATTAATAGGCAAAATAACCAGCGAACATCATGACAGGATCAGATTCACACATAACAATATTAACTTTAAATGTAAATAGGCTAAATGCCCCAATTAAAAGATACAGACTGGCAAATTGGATAAAGAGTCAAGACCCATCAGTGTGCTGTATTCAGGAGACCAATCTCATGTGCAAAAACACACATAGGCTCAAAATAAAGGGTTGGAGGAAGATCTACCAAGCAAAGGGAAAGCAAAACAAACAAACAAACAAACAAAAACCAACCAAACAAAAACAACAAAAAACAAACCAGGGGTTGCAATCCTAGTCTCTGATAAAACAGACTTTAAACCAACAAAGATCAAAAGAGACAAAGCCATTACATAATGGTAAAGGGATCAATGCAACAAGAAGAGCTAACTATATGCACCCAATACAGGAGCACCCAAATTCATAAAGCAAGTCCTTAGAAACCTACAAAGAAACTTAGACTTCCACACAAGAATAATGGGAGACTTTAACACCCCACTGTCAATATTAGACAGATCAACGAGACATAGGGTTAACAAGGATATCCAGGACCTGAACCCAGCTCTGCAACAAGCAGACCTAATAGACATCTACAGAACTCTCCACTCCAAATCAACAGAATATACATTCTTCTCAGAACCACATCGCACTTATTCTAAAATTGACCACATAATTGGAAGTAAAGCACTCCTTAGCAAATGTAAAAGAACAGAAATCACAAAAAACTGTCTCTCAGACCACAGTGCAATCAAATTAGAACTCAGGATTAAGAAAACTCACTCAAAACCACACAACTGCATGGAAACTGAACAACCTGCTCCTGAGACTACTGGGTAAATAACAAAATGAAGGCAGAAATAAAGATGTTCTTTGAAACCAATGAGAACAAAGACACAACACACCAGAATCTCTGGGACACATTTAAAGCAGTGTGGAGAGGGAAATTTATAGCACTAAATGTCCACAAGAGAAAACAGGAAAGATCTAAAATTGAAACCCTAACATCACAATTAAAAGAACTAGAGAAGCAAGAGCAAACAAGTTCAAAAGCTAGCAGAAGGCAAGAAATAACTAAGATCAGAGAAGAACTGAAAGAGATAGAGACACAAAACACCCTTCAAAAAATCAATGAATCCAGGAACTGGTTTTTTGAAAAGATCAACAAAATTGATAGACTGCTAGCAAGAATAATGAAGAAGAAAAGAGAGAATCAAACAGATGCAATAAAAAATGATAAAGGGGATATCACCACCGATTCCACAGAAATACAAACTACCGTCAGAGAATACTATAAACACCTCTACACAAATAAACTAGAGAATCTAGAAGAAATGGATAAATTCTTGGTCACATACACCCTCCCAAGACTAAACCAGGAAGAAGTTGAATCCCTGAATAGACCAGTAACAGGCTCTGAAATTGAGGCAATAATTAATAGCCTACCAAGCAAAAAAAGTCCAGGATCAGACAAATTCACAGCCAAATTCTACCAGAGGTACAAAGAGGAGCTGGTACCATTCTTTCTGAATCTATTCCAATCAATAGAAAAAGAGGGAATCCTCCCTAACTCATTTTATGAGGCCAACATCATCCTGATACCAAAACCTGGCAGAGACACACACAAAAAAGAGAATTTTAGACCAATATCCCTGATGGACATCGATACGAAAATCCTCTATAAAATACTGGCATATCGAAACCAACAGCACATCAAAAAGCTTATTCTCCACCATCAAGTTGGCTTCACCCCTGGGATGCAAGGCTGGTTCAACATATGCAAATCAATACACATAATCCATCATATAAAGAGAACCAATGACAAAAACCACATGATTATCTCAATAGATACAGTAAAGGCCCTCGACAAAATTCAACAGCCTTTCAGGCTAAAAACTCTCAATAAACTAGGTATTGATGGAAATATCTCAAAATAATATGAGCTATTTATGACAAACCCACAGCCAGTATCATACTGAATGGGCAAAAACTGGAAGCATTCCCTTTGAAAACTGGCACAAGGATGCCCTCTCTCACCACTCCTGTTCAACATAGTGTTGGACATTCTGTGCAGGGCAATCAGGCAAGAAAAAGAAAGAAAGGGTATTCAATTAGGAAAAGAGGAAGTCAAATTGTCCCTATTTGCAGATGACATGATTGTATATTTAGAAAACCCCATCGTCTCAGCCCAAAATCTTCTTAAGCTGATAAGCAACTTCAGCAAAGTCTCAGGATATAAAATCAATGTGTAAAAATCACAAGCGATCCTATACACCATTGATAGACAAACAGAGAGCCAAATCATGAGTGAACACCCATTCACAATTGCTACAAAGAGAATACAATACCTAGGAATCCAACTTACATGGGATGTGAAGGATCTCTTCAAGAACTACAAACCACTGCTCAACAAAATAAAAGAGGACACAAACAAATGGAAGAATATTCCATGCTCATGGATAGGAAGAATCCATATTGTGAAAATGGCCATACTGCCCAAGGTAATTTATAGATTCAATGCCATCCCCATCAAGCTACCAATGACTTTCTTCACAGAACTGGAAAAAAACTACTTTAAAGTTCATATGGAATGAAAAAAGAGCACACATTGCCAAGACAATCCTAGGCAAAAAGAACAAAGCTGGAGGCATCACACTACCTGACTTCAAACTATACTACAAGGCTATAGTATCCAAAACAGCATGGTACTGGTACCAAAACAGATATAGAGACCAATGGAACAGAACTGAGGCCTCAGGAATAACACTACACATCTACAACCATCTGATCTTTGACAAACCTGACAAAAACAAGAAATGGAGAAATGATTCCCTATTTAATAAATGGTGCTGGGAAAACTGGCTAGCCATATGTAGAAAGCTGAAACTGGATCCCTTCCTTACACCTTATACAAAAATTAATTCAAGATGGATTAAAGACTTTAATGTAAGACCCAAAACCATAAAAACCCTAGAAGAAAACCTAGGCAATACCATTCAGGACATAGGCGTGGGGAAGGACTTTATGACTAAAACACCAAAAGCAATGGCAACAAAAGCCAAAATAGACAAATGGGATCTAATTAAACTAAAGAGCTTGTACACGGCAAAAGAAACTGCCATCAGAGTGAACAGGCAACCTACAGAATGGGAGAAAATTTCTGCAACCCACCCATCTGACAAAGGGCTAATATCCAGAACCTACAAAGAACTTAAACACATTTGCAAGAAAAAAACAACCCCATCAAAAAGTTAGCAAAGGATATGAACAGATACTTCTCAAAAGAAGACATCTATGCAGTCAACAGACACATGAAAAAATGCTCCTCATAACTGGTCATCAGAGAAATGCAAATCAAAACCACAATGAGATACCATCTCACACCAGTTAGAATGAAAATCATGAAAAAGTCAGGAAACAACAGATGCTGGAGAGGATGTGGAGAAATAGGAATGCTTTTACACTGCTGGTGGGAGTGTAAATTAGTTCAACCATTGTGGAAGACAGTGTGGTGAGTCCTCAAGGATCTAGAACTAGAATTACCATTTGACCCAGTGATCCCATTACTGGGTATATACCCAAAGGATTGTAAATCATGCTACCATAAAGACACATGCATACGTATGTTTATTGCAGCACTATTCACAATAGCAAAGACTTGGAACCAACCCAAATGTCCATCAATGATAGACTGGATTAAGAAAATGTGGCACATATATACCATGGAATACTATGCAGTCATAAAAAAGGATGAGTTCATGTCCTTTGCAGGGACATGGATGAAGCTGGAAATCATCATTCTGAGGAAACTATCGCAAGGACAGAAAACGAAACATCACATGTTCTCACTCATAGGTGGGAATTGAACAATGAGAACACTTGGACACAGGGTGGGGAACATCACACACGGGGGCCTGTCATAGGGTGGGGGGTGGGGGAGGGATAGCATTAGGAGATATACCTAATGTAAATGATGAATTGATGGGTGCAGCAATACATATGTATACATATGTAACCTGCATGTTATGCACATGTACCTTAGAACTTAAAGTATATATATATAAAAAAGTGACCCTTACATTGATAGGGCCTCCTTGCAGGGCCTAAGAAAAAAAAACAATGAAGGGCTCTGAGGCTTCACCTCCATCATCTTCACAGTAAACCCAGTTCTGGCTAAGATATATTACTGAGGACACTTCTGAGAATGCTCCAGTTTCTCTAATTAATGAAAAAGCTCTTCAGTTTTGATACTTGGAGATGGGTAATATTACAAATAATTGCCTGCACAAGATAATGGATTATTCTGTTACTGACAGTGTTCCCTTTTCAAGTTTTATTTGTTGAAGTATGATCATTCAAAAATTCCAGCATTTTGTGTTATTCAAAAAAAAAAAAAAAAAAAGAGCCCAAATTACTATTAGCCACTTTCACGGGGTATGAGAAATGGAAACGAAGGATTATACTTATCCAAAAGCATTGTTTTTCTCAGTATAAAATTTTCTCCTGGAGACTTAATAAGTAAGAAAATTGTATCTTGCTTGTGTTTGCATACTTTCTCCAAGAAAATTACATACAAATATTAGATTTAATTTGTGGTTGAAAATGAGGAAAGAAAATAGTAAAGCAAGGAGTCTAAACTTGTTAGAATAACTTCTCCAAAACTGAGAAAAAGCCATTTTTCATGCCTTGCTTAGATCTCCATGGTCGGTAAGAAGTGGACAATTTAGATAATTACTGTAGGTAGGAAATACAAACAGTCTCTATAGATAATTCTAGAAGAAACTTTTTTTTTCAGAACGTCACAAATCAAAAAAATAATTCCCTTAATTTTCTGCTTCTACTACAGAGCACTGGTCTTTAATTTTTTTCCTGTCTCAGGTACACAATTTTAACAGTCTAATATTTGGCCATGTTTTCCTCACTTCTTTCTGAGGATAAAGAATGAAATAATTAAATGGCCAAAAGAGAAATGGAGGAGAGGTACAGAATGAGGACTCTCAAGAGAAATTGGAAAAGAAAGATAATATGAATTTGCGGAATAATAAATTTGTCTGGTGTGATGGTTAATACTGAGTGTCAACTTGATTGAAGGATGCAAAGTATTGTTCCTGGGTGGGTCTGTGAGGGTGTTGTCAAAGGAGATTAACATTTGAGTCAGTAGACTGGGACAGGCCGACCCACCCTCAATCTGGGTGAGCACCATCTAATCAGCTGCCACCATAAAAGCAGGAATGGAAAGAACAGACAGCCTGAGTCTTCTGGCTTTCATTTTTCTCCCATGCTGGATGCTTCCTGCCCTCGAACATCAGACTCCAAGTTCTTCAGCTTTTGGACTCTTGGACTTACACCACTGGTTTGCCAGGGGCTTTCAGGCCTTTAGCCACTGACTCAAGACTGCACTGTTGGCTTCCCTACTTTTGAGGTTTTGGGACTCAGAGTGGCTTCCCTGCTCCTCAGCTTGCACATGGCCTATTGTGGGACTTCTCTTTGTGATCGTGTGAGTCAATACTCCTTAATAAACTCCCTTTCATGTATACATCTATCCTATTAGTCCCGTCCTTCTAGAGAACTAATACATCTGCCTTCCCTATCATCTTCTCAAAGTATCTTTGGAGTATGGACTCTGGAAGAGAGAGGCCTACTGTTTGGATAAGATGGTCAGGCATCAATCAGGGACTTGCCCTGGGCAAGTAGGTCTGGGCAGTACAGTCTGGGCAGTAGGGTGGTCACTGCATTCGTCAAGTGGGCTTAATTAGTTCAGCTGCCTCCTGTTGATAATGCATAAACAATGTTTGCAACCTTAGAACATTAAAAACAATATGAGGGGTTAATTGGGAATAATGGTACCCATATTAAATAATTGATTCACCAATAAATTAAATGTAATGCACACTTCACCTTCTTCACCAAGGATCTGAGGCACTCACCAGACACGCTTGTAAAACAGTAAACAAAAATTTTAAAGAGTGTGGTGATGGAAAGTAGAATAGTAGGTTAGTAATCATGATGGTCGGGGTATTGGGTACTGGGCAAATTGAACACAAACACCCCATCCAGGAGGGCCTGCCCAGACACTAAAATACAATGAATTTGACTCAGAAACCAAATTTGTCATCAAAACCAGTGATAAGAGAACTAGGGTTAGTTTAAAACTTTGATTAATCATGAGAGAGAAAAAAAATTGTTTCTTCCAGGAAGCAATGCTATTCCTATTATTGCTTTTAACAGGAATTTCTCAAGTAAATATTCACAGCAAACAAAATAATAGATTTATAAACTGTTTCTTGTATTGTCAGTTGACAAAGGCCAGCTGAGTTTTCAAAAGGCTACTGGGTGAAAGCAGCTCTTCAGGGAGTCATCCATAACTAGATACAGTTTCCTAAACAGCTCACCCAAGCATACATACGAAAACAACAAACTAAAAAGAACACCTACTATAATTCTGGTACTTCTGACTCCTTCTCAATATGGTGTTGGTAAAATTGGCTAAGAGAAATGCTTCTGCCCTAGTTCTGATTCAGGTTTTCTTTTCTTTTTGTCCATGTTCTTTATAAACATATGTATTATACTTGAATAACTATAGAAAATTTGTTTCTAATTGCTCTCGTTGAGATTTTAAAGGATATTTATTTGCTGCATTTTATTTTTTTTTTTTAAGACAGGGTCTCACTCTGTCATCCAGGCTGGAGTGCAATGGCACTACCTTGGCTCACTGCAGCCTTGACCTCCTCCTGGGCTCAGGTGATCCTCCCACCTCAGCCTCTTGGGTAGCTGGGACCACAGGCGTGTGCCACCACACCCAGCTGATGTTTTGTATTTTTTGCAGAAATGGGGTTTCACCATGTTGCTCAGGTTGGTCTTGAACTCCTGAGCTCAGGAGATCCTTCCACTTTGGCTTTGGCCTCTCAAAGTGTTGGAATTACAGGCATGAGCCACCGCGTCCAGTCTGCATTTCATTTCCTATGGCTATTTTCTCTCTTTGGATCATAGAACCTTAGTTTCTTTTGAGATGGTAACTTGTAGAAGAATGGCAACATGATTTCAATAAGGTTAATAGACTCCCAATACTTTTATAGATGAGATGGAGGAATATAATTTGGGTGGCTGATTTGTAACCAATTGAATAACTCTATCCCAAGGATGTAGGCTGTCCTTCTGCATGGAGGACTCTGGCATGCTGTGAGGATCAGTTCATGTATAAGAAATGCAGAAGGAAGGGTAGTGGAGTAGATAGAGCTCAATTTTGGACATATATGTTGGAGGTTCATGTTGAAATGTACTTTATTAGTTGAATATATTGACTTGGGGACAGAGAGAAAGAGACAGAGAGAGAAGGGGTAAGAGGGAAGGGGGAGAGAAAGGGGAAGAGGAAGGTATCTAGTGATATAACAATTATGTAACAAGTGATATCTAAGCACTTTACATGTTATAACTCATGAGACCCTGGCAACCATGTCAGGATTATCTCATTACAATCTCCATTTCACAGATGAACTGAAATATGAGTGGTAAACTACTTTTCCCAAGCCCACACAGCTGGTAGGTGGTAAGAACTGAGATATGAACCTTGCTTGAAGTTAGAGATTTTTGGCCATTAAGTCATAGGCATGGCTGAGTTGCTCAGGTTGTCTGGATGAACTGAGGTTCATCAATGTGTTGACTTTAGAGGTACAGAAAAAATAAAGGCCACATTTTTGGAGAATGTGTTCATAGCCTTCAGTCCCGAAAGCTTAGAAAGTGTGATATAGAGTGGGTAATAAGAAGAACATGGCAGACACCTGGGAACAAAGTTTCAAGAAAGTGGGAATGAAGCTGACATCCAAGGACCAAAGCAAGCAGGAAGGTGCCAGAGACAGCAGCAGAACCATTTCAAAGCAAGGATGGGTGAGAAAGCAGATGGCAGTGGATGGTTGTGCACCTGAAAACTTTCAATGCAGGGTAATCTAGAAGCTTGACCATGAAGCAGAGGGAGAAAGGGTTGTGGCTAGCTACTCGGGAAACCAAAATGAAGAGAAGGGTTTTAATCTTTCAATGAGAAAGGCTTGAGTGTATTTTAAATATTGAGTGGCAAACGGAGAAAGAAAAGGTGAAGATGCAAAAACAGAGGGTAACACTTGGTGAAAGGTTGTGGAGGGTGCAGGAACAGATGGACTCCTAAGCCCAGGTGCCAAGAACATCTTGGATAGAATTGCATTCTGCTTTAGGATGGAGGAAGGAAGTAATAATGAATGTATGAGCACAGCTAAATGTATAGGTAGGATGCCCATGCTTCTGACAGCTAAAAGAAAAAAAAAAGCAAAACAGAAATTAATGTATAGGTAAAGGAGAAAACTTTATGCTTTTCATCATGAGGAAATGGAGGCCCAGACAAGCTAACGAATTGGTGTAGGGTCAGTCTCACAGCCCTTTCCTTTATAAATCACCCAGTCTTGGGTATTTCTTCATAGCAGCATGAGAATGGACTAATACAATAGCACAGTAGGGTGCTGGTTATTTCCTGTTAGGTTGGTGCAAAAGTGATTGCGGTTTTAGACCGTGAATTTTAAATAATTTATTACTAGGCTCAAACACATCTTTATTAATCAAAATAGAAACCATTACAATCAACACATTTTTTGCCAACAAGAAATAAGTTTGTTTATTCCTATAGCATAATAATCTGTGCTTTGGGGCCAGGCGCGGTGGCTCACGCCTGCAATCCCAGCACTTTGGGAGGCTGAAGCGGGTGGATCACAAGGTCAAGAGATCAAGACCATCCTGTCCAACATGGTGAAACCTCATCTCTACTAAAAGTACAAAAAATTAGCTGGGTGTGGTGGCACGTGTCTGTAGTCCTAGCTACTTGGGAGGCTGAGGCAGGAGAATCGCTTGAACCCAGAAGGTGGAGGTTGCAGTGGGCCAAGGTTGCACCACTGCACTCTAGCCTGACGACAGAGTGAGACTCCGTCACAGAACAAACAAACAAAACAACCTGTGCTTCGGGATTCTATGAACTCTTGGAAAGCATTTTCTGTATCCTGCTCCTTGTGGAAGCATTTTCACCACAAAAAGTTGTCAAGATGCTTGAAGTGGTAGTCAGTTGGCGAAGGGTCAGGTGAATATGGTGAATGAGGCAAAACTTTGTAGCCCAGTTCGTTTGACTTTTGAAGCGTTGGTTGTGTGATGTGCAGTTGAGTGTTGTTGTGGAGAAGAACTGGGCTGCTTCTGTTGACCAATGCCGACTGCAGGTGCTGCAGGTTTTTGTGCATCTCATCGATCTGCTGAACATGCTTCTCACATGTAATGGTTTTGCCAGGATTCAGAAAGCTGTAGTGGATCAGACCAGCAGCAGACCACCAAACAGTGACCATGACCTTTTTTGGTGCAAGTTTGGCTTTGCAAAGTACTTTGGAGCTGTTTCTCAGTCCAACCACTGAGCTGGTTGCCACCATTTTCTGTAAAATCCACTTTTCATTGCACGTCACAATCTGATGAAGAAATGGTTCATTGTGCATAGAATAGGAGAAGATCACACTTCAAAATGATGCTTTTTAAAAATTTTTGCTCAGGTCATGAGGCACCCACTTACCGAGCTTTTTCACCTTTCCAATTTGCTTCAAATGCCAAATGCCTGTAGAATGGCCGATGTTGAATTCTTTGCAAGTTGTAAGAGGTTCAGCTTGGATGATTGTTCTCAATTGGTCATTGTCAACTTCTGATGGCTGGCCACTATGCTCCTTATCTTCAAGGCTCTCATCTGCTTTGCAAAATGTTTTGAACCATGACTGCACTGAATGATTGTTAGCAGTTCCTGGGCCAAATGCATTGTTGATGTTGCGAGTTGTCTCTGTTGCTTTCTCAAATAAGAAAATTGCTCGAATTTGCTTTTTGTCTAATTATCATTTCCATAGTCTAAAATAAATATAAAATAAACAGCAAGTAATAAGTCATTAGCAAAAAAAAAAAAAACACACAAAGTGTGAAATGTGCATTAAAATGATGTATAACATAACCACATTTAAGAATGTATTCCAATATCAAATGGCAAATTTAAATAATGCAAAAACTGCAATTACGTTTGCACCAAACTAATACATGCTGTCTTCCTCCTCTTCCTCCATACTTTCATGTCTGAAAAGGCTGATTTATGCAGCATTCCTCAGGTTCCCTTGCCAGCTGGCTTTTGATTGGAAGTCCTTGTTAACAAAGAAGGAACTAGCCTTCTACTAGAGAACATAGCTGTGTTAGGATGCTCTCATGTGGCTATAAATACCTGAGACTAGATAATTTATAAAGAAAGAGTTTTAACTGGCTCTTGGTTCTGCAAGTTGTGTAATAAGCCTGATACTGGGCTCAGCTCCTGGGGAGGCCTCAGGAAGCTTACAATCGTGGTGGAAGGTGAAGGGAGCAGCAGGCACATCACAAGGCCAGAGCAGGAGCAAGAGTTAGGGCACAAGGTGCCACACACGTTTAAATAACCAGATCTTGTGAGAATTCACTCACTGTTGCCAGGATAGTACCACAGGAATGATACTAAACTATTCATGAGATATCTGCCCTCATGATCCAATCACTTCCCACCAAGTCCAACCTCTAACATTAGGGATTACGTGTCAACAAGGGATTTGGGCAGGGACACACATCCAAACTACATCAATAGTCATAGTTCTATTAAATTGGAAGCTAAGACTCTTACTTGGGGCTTCTTTTGCCACTGTAGGTACTGGCAGATTACTAAGGGGAAATTTTGTCTCTGCCCTCTTCTCCCCACTATTATCTATCTTCTGCTGTGTTTTACCCCAGAAGGCTGATCCCTGTGGGTTACATTACCCAATGGCTTCCACCAGTAGAAGATCCAGGCAGGAGACAGAGAAGTGGGAGAGGCAGAGATCTGTCTTCCCTATTCACTGCTTGCCCAAAGTGGAAGCCCTTACAAGGCTTGGGTGACACTTTCTTCACCTTGGCCCTTTCTCCAGGTAGGTTCTGTGCAAAGCAGTCCCTGATACTGTGCCCTTAGGAGGTTAGCTTGGGAGTGTTCATGGGATGACCACTTGGGGTGGGCGAGTGAGAGGATCAGGATTGGGCAGAGTGGGCTAGGATGGCCCTGCAGTTAGTTGTCCCAATTTGGGGCACGTGAACTGGATCTTCATACCTCTGCATAGACCAGTCATTGCATGAGGCTACCCCAGGGAAAGGGGATATGCTTTTGGGTGAGGAAGTTCCCGTTAGGCAAGGACAGGTCCCAGAGAGGAATCTGGTTGAGACCTATTGGCCCCCGCACTTCCAACTGCTAGTAGATGAGTGCTCCATCCCTGGGGTGGGGAATCGAGGTGATGCTCCCTTCCAACCCTTTGAACCAAGGAGTTGTAAAGGTTTCCTGCTCTTGCTAGTTCCTGAGTGCCTCAGCACCTCTGGTTTTTGTTTCTTCATTAAGTTCTCTTAATTGAATCTTCTGAGTTGATCTGTTTCTTTTCAGGGCCCTAATATAGATAATAATAAATTATATAAATATATAAATAGAAACACTTAAATGTTCAAAAAGTTTAGTAGTCTAGAATAGAGAGACTTGATCTGGCCTGGGAGGGGAGGGCACGTTTGGTCAAGGAAGTGACATTTGAACCAAAATCTGAAAAGCTAACTTAACAAAGGAGAGAGAGAAGGGAGAATGGAGGAGGCATTGAATCCATATGGCCCGGATCACAAGGCGGGCGGGGGCAGTACAGGACGAGGGAGACAGGGAATCAGCTTGAGAGAAAGGTAGGGACAACACTCTCTGGGTTTTGTGGACCTCATTTTTGTTAATTCAAAAAGTAATGGAAAAGCTTTACGGATTTTTGAGCTGGGGGAGGGGGACACAGTCAGATAAGCATTTTAAGACAATCTCTCTAGCTAATCAAAGACCAGTGTTATTTTTAATTTGGTGAGAAATTACCACTTGCCTATGTCTGTTAGAAGCAGAAAAGTCTCTTTTTTGTTTACTAGTCTCCAGACTGGCTGGACTGAGGTTTCTACCACTGGGCTAATCCTGCATATAAATGGCTAATCCTGCATATAAACCACAGTATTTCATGGACAGAAGACTGTTACACGCTATACCCCACAGTGCCTGTTGCATCTTTTTCGCATCATGGCAATTTTTTTTTCCCTAGCAGGTAAGATAATACAAAAAAATGTATTAATCATTAGGCTTTCAATTCAGGAACAATTGTACTATATATCAAAAAGTTGGGAAAGAATATAGTTTATCTATACGTTCCACTTGTTTTTAGAGTCTTTAAAAAGCACGCAAATGTCCACAATTTTTGGTCTTGGAATTGATTTAATAGAATTTCCCTTTAGATATTAATGAAAAACAGAATGGAGAATGTTCCTCATAATCACACACACACACACACACACACACAGAGCTTAGGCCCCCAGGGCTCCTTTCTGCTTTCTCAGATCCTGATGACGATTAAGCAGAGATGAACAGTCATGGGACAGGGCCCAACTGCTTAACTTAGGAAGTGACATTAAATTCTTCTTGGAAGAAGTTGGCACAATGTTTTTGTTCTGTTTTAGATGTTACTTAATGGGATGTTAGAAGGGAAGTTGTGACTGATGCATCAAGAAATGACAGCTACCAAAATCACTTACGAAATTTCAAAGTAAATAGCTGAGGACAGCTTAGATGCTCAATCACACAGGCTACAAAAGACTCAAGTGACTGCAAATGGAGGAGGGCTTTTGAGAATTTATTTGGACAGGGCTGTGCTGAGAGTCCCACCCTCACCCCACAATGGGCGGGGACACTGGCATCGAACACCAAGCTGAGTGAGAAGGGCTTCTCCAGGCCTCCCAGGGAGCTTGCTGGCTGCTCCTGGCCAACAGCAGACTGGGCCTGACTCCCATCGGAGGAAGGCCAGCATCCTAGGGCAGCCAGTAGAGGGTTGGCAGTGGGCCGTGCCTGGGAGGTCACTGTGCTATCTTCCAACCACACTGTGTGAGTCTCAGATACCATATGTGGAATCCGCAGCAGGAAGGTCAGCTTGAGGTCATTTTAAAAGGGATTCTTCTGAAAAAGTCTCACTGAAGGGCTGACAGGACCCTGATGCTGAGAGTCTGTGTGGAGGGGACAGAAGGAAAACCAAGGTTGGGGTAGAATAAGCAGCTAGAGAAAATTCATTGCCAGTGTCAGGAAGCATGGCCAAACATTCCCAGTGAGGGCTCACAACAGTGTTCACGGAAGAGTCACTTTCAAATACCCACCAAGCCCTGCGTGGGTGATGCCTTTCCACCAGAGGTCCAGTTCACTACATGCCTTCCTGCAGCCTGCACCCCTCTTTCCCCTTACCATGGCTAGCAAGTGGGCCATGGGAGGGTGACATGGGGGAGGAACAAAGCTCCTTGTCCGCACTTCTGCCCACAGGAGGCCCCTGGTGGGGAAGGGGACAACATTTTAATTACTGAATTAAGAGCAGGGTTTTTCTCTTAAAGTAACAGGATTTTCTATTACCTGAGAGAATAAACAAGTTACGGGACTGCTTGAGTTTCATTCTGTGGAAGAGGAAGAACTATCCTCATGGAATAGATTATTAAAGGGATAGCAGAAGACTAAAAATTCAGTTGCTTTTATGGACACACCCATGAGTCCTGTTAATTCCATGTGTTGGTTATGTATAGAGTTTACATTCTGCTTCTGGAGTAGTGAAATCATTTTATCAAAAAAAATTCTATTGATATTGCCCCAGGATGACAAATTTACAAAAACATGCTTGCCCTCTTTTTATTAGTTTATGTGGCTAAATCATAATTCTTTTCAAACCAATGGGAAAGTCTTAAGGAAATAGAAGATGGAATAAACTAAAGGACAATGCTGGGCTGGGTGCTATGGCTCGCGCCTGTAATCCCAGCACTTTGGGAAGCTGAGGCCGGTGGATCACCTGAGGTCAGGAGTTCAAGATGAGCCTGGCCAACATGGTGAAACTCCATCTCTATTAAAAATACAAAATTAGCTGGGTGTGGTGGCAGGCACCTGTAATCCCAGCTACATGGGAGGCTGAGGCAGGAGAATCGCTTGAACTCAGGAGGCGGAGGTTGAAGTGAGCTGAGATCGCCCCATTGTACTCCAGCCTGGGTGACAGAGCGAGACTATGTCCCAAAACAAAAAACAAAAAACCCACAATAGACTGTTAAAGCAATTAGGAAGTAAATGTTACACCTAAGGGACTTGTATCTAGAATATTCAAGGAACTATTACATCTTGATAAGAAATGGACAAAAATTTGATTTAATAATGGCCAAGAATCTGAACAGACATTTCTACAATGTTATCTTTTTTCAAAGAAGATAAACAGGTAGCTGATAAAATCATGAAAAGATGCTCATTATCACTAGCTATCAGGAAAATGCAGATCAAATCCACAATGAGATATTATACCCACTAGAATGGCTGTAATAAAAAAGACATTAAAATTAGTGTTACTGAGGATGTGAAGAAACTGGAACCCTCATACATTGCTGGTTGGGAGGTAAAATGGTGCAGTCACTTTGGAAAACAGATTGGCACCATGACTCATCAATTCCACTCCTCGGTATGTATCCAAGAGAAATGAAAACACACATCCACACAAAAACTTGTACACACATGTTCACAGTAGCATTAATCATAATAGCCAAAAAGTGGACACCCAAATGTCCATTAACTGATGAATGGATAAACAAAATGTGGCATATCCAAACAATGGGATATTATGCAGCCTTAAAAAAAGAATCGAAACTGATCCATGCTACTCCACGGATAAACTCTGAAAACATTACACTAAGTGAAAGAAGTCAGTCACAAACAATCACACATTGTATGATTTCATTGATATGAAACCTCTAGAATGGGCAAATCCATAGACACATGAGTGGTTGCAATCGGCTAGTGATGGTTTGGGAGGGAGGGAACTGAGTACTAAAGAGAATTGTTTTTTTGAGACCAGTGTGATTAAAATGTTGTAAAAGTGATCATGGTGATGTTTGCACAACATTGTAAATATACTAAAAAGCACTGAGTCATATACTTTAAATAGGCAAATTATATTGTATATAATTTTTTTTTTTTCCAGACAGAGTCCGGCTCTGTCTCCCAGGCTGGAGTGCAATGGCACAATCTCAGCTCACTGCAACCTCCGCCTCCCGGGTTCAAGTGATTCTCCTGCCTCAGCCTCTAGAGTAGCTGGGATTACAGGCCCCCACCACTACGCCTGGCTAATTTTTGTATTTTTAGTGGAGACTAGGTTTCACCATGTTTGAGACTAGGCCAGGCTGGTCTCAAACTCCTGACATCAGGCGATCCGTCCTCCTCAGCCTCCCAACGTGCTGGGATTACAGGCATGAACCACCGTGCCCGGCCATATTATATATAATTTAAAAATGTTATGCATGGTCCACTATATAGGAGTCTCATGATGACAGGGACAGAGCCAGCTTTGCACATTACCTTATCTCTAGCCAGTGTCCAACACACAGGCACTCAACTAGTATTTCTTGAGGAAGCAGCACGCTTTTATACTGTTCCTGATGTTTATCCAGTGTTGCATAAATTGCAAAGCATGTTTTTTTTCACAGACAGCAGCAGTTCCTTTGAGCGTCATAACAACCCCGAAGGTGGTCCGAGTAGGTGATATGAAACTGTTACTGGCCCACATTGTAAAAAATGAGGCGCTGTACAACAGGATAAAGACCAAAACAACACCACCACAACCCGTATCTGTCTACTAAGTTTTATCTGGAGGAGCTCTTTCCCAGGCCCATTTGTCTCCCACTGCTCCTGTGCCCCAGTGAGGGAAAGCGCTTCTCATCAGCGCTGCTCTGGGAGACTGACTCCCAAAATGCCATGAAACAGAGGAGCAAGCAGGGTCAACTGGAAAGCAGAAACCAAAGAACCCAGATTCCTTTTCTGAGCAAACACAGCGATGGGCTAGTGGGATTTTAGCTTGGGGATACTGGACCCAGTCTTCTCAAATACTTCCTACCAGAAGGTTTGTGTTAGTGGGTGTCCCATGACCACGATCTCAATAGCATGTAGCTTACCTATGTTCCAGGCTCCGAATTCAGGGTTCTAGGTTCTAGTTCTCCACCCCTAACTCACATGCTTGGTGACGAAACCCAGATTAGTCACATTTCAGATTGGACCTTTCCAGCTGTAGTAGCAGGCAGTCACAGGGGGAGTCACCTTGCTGAAAAAAACTCACTGGACGCCCCCTGAAAAGAGGTCTCGAGAAGTTGTTCCGATTCGGACGCTGATTCCTAGTCGGTTACAGAACCCCTGGCCACAGGACATTTAAAGACGTTCTCTTTGAGGTCCACCTGGGCGGCCCACAAGCGTTGGCCACTTCCAGAAGGGAAGTGGGAGAGATCGGAGGACCCCGAGGGGCCCGGGGAGTTCCCCGCGGGGCGGAGCGCTCCAGACTGCGGAGCGCTGTGGGCAGGGGCGCAGGTGAGCAGCTCGAGCAGAGTTGGCCGCGGCCGTCCTGGCGCCTCCGCCTCCGCGGCGCCCGCACTGCGCTCCACCCCGGCCCGGGGGGCGGGCGAGGGCTCTGCCCCACCGCCCGGGGGCTGCCAAGGGGAGTTGGGGCGGCGACGTGGGCGTCTGGGGACTGTGCGCCCGCGCCCGCCCCGGCAGGGTGCGCTGAGGCGCCGGGGCCGCCACTGGCTGCGGGCGCTGGGCGCGGCGGCCGCGGGAGCCGCAGGTGGTTCCCGGGCCGGCCCTTTTCTCCTCCCCCTTTCCTTTCTTTCGCCTCCCCTCCCTCTCGCCCGGTGTCGGCGGCACTTCCCTCGCTTCCTCCTCCCTCTCCAATCCGGAGGGAGGGAAGGAGCAGCCGGCGCTTTCCTGCCCGCCTGCAAACTTCAGCGGGACTCGCGGCTCCCCTCGCCGCCGCGGCCGCCGCCGCCCGGCGCTGCCCCTGGAACTTCCTCTAGCCGCGCGGCCCGGGAAGCCCTGCGGGTGGAGGAACGCCGCCGGGCGCCAGGCAGCCGCGGCTCGGACCCAAACCTTGTCCCGCGCCGCCCGGGTGCCCGCCCGCCCGCGCGCCCATCCGTCCGTCCGTCCGTCCGTCCGTCCTTCCTGCTCGCCCGGCCTCTCCTTTGCGGGCAGGGGCCGCCAGGCTTCCCTCGGCGCCCCGCCGCTGCCTGGGACTTCCTTTGTGTTGGATGCAGGCTCGCGCCCCGCGCCGACGGGGGGCGGACTGAAGGATCCCGCGCCGCCGGCCCGCCCCCGCCATGCCCTTCCACCAGAGGACCCTGGAGCCCGCGCGGCTGCGCCGGCCCGTGGCGGCGGGGGCCGGGGCTGCGGGCGCGCCTCTCTTCCGCTCGCTGGAGCAGGTCAGCTCGCATACCCTGGGCTGCCTGCTGGCGCAGCTGGCCGACCTGTCGCGCTGCGCCGGGGACATCTTCGGCGAGCTCGAGGGCCAGGCGGCCGCGCTGGGCCACCGCACCGCCGCGCTGCACCGCCGCCTCGACGCCCTGCACGCCGCCGCTGTGCGCCTGGACCACCGCCGAGTGAAAATCCGTGAGTGGCCGGCGGGCCGGGGGAGGGGAACTGGTCGGGAGGCACCCGGAGAGCTGCTCCCGCCCGCCCCCTGGCGGCCCGGGGTCGGCGCGGGGGCCGCGGAGCCCCGCGATGTCGGGGTCTCGAGTGGGGACCGCCGGACCCCAGCGGGAGGCAGGGCAGGTGGCAGGGGCGCAGAGCGCTCTGTGACTCGGACTCCTGGAGGGTCTTGGCTACCTCGAGGGAGTGGGCGCGGAGGGTGGGAATTGGGCTGGCCCAGTCCCCCTGTCCGCTACTTCTGTCTGTGTCTGTCTCTGTCTGTCTGTGTGGGAGGCTGAGAGTAGACCGGCGCTGTAGACAGAGGAGGAGCCAAGGCCGTGGGAAAAGGGTCACAGGCAGGTAGCCTGTTGGAAAAGCTAGGGGAGAATATACATTTGGGCTTATAGTAGTTACAGTTTTGGAGACTTCAGGACGATCTGTTTGTAAAACCCTGGGGATGTCGGCGAGCGTTGGGGCTGCTTGCCCCCTCTCTTCCTGCCTCCTACCTGTGTTCTTACCTACAAGCAGAACTATGCAGACTTTAAGGGTTTTCCCATTTGGCGCTGAATTTTCTTTCTTCTCCCAGACCCATCGGCTGTTTGTGATTCAGAAGACCTTGACCTTGAGTTCAGGCTCTGAATCCCATTCATCTTTGTCTGGCTTCCTCCAACCCTGAAAGTCAAGTCTGTGTCCTGACATAGTGATCTCTCCGATCATCCATTTCATTTCAGCAGCTTAACTGGCTCCGGTGAATGAAGCAACTGGAATTTCCTGCTGGACCAAAGCAGAGAAACTTTCAGTGTGATGTCTCTGTGGTTTCTCCCTTTTAAGTACGTGAACTTGGTCATAATCCTAGTGTAAAGAATAAATTGGAGATGGTTGATGGGTTGCTGGGTGGGAGGGGAGGTGTTGGTGTAACACACGCCTAGATTTCAGCAGCTCTGGATGAAATAGCTTTTTCTCCTAGAATCACTTCATATGCAATCTCGAATAGCTCGTTTTCCAGCTAGCTAGAAAACCTTAGCTATATTTTAACTACCTTACAGCCTAAGAGTTCAAAATTTTCAATTACTTAATTTCAGTGAGATTGCTTGCTATAATACATCTTTCTCCAAGTTGTATAATTATCATGTGGCAGTTTTACATTTTTGTGTTCATCTCTTTGATTGTGCTGTCAACACATTCATATGAATTGTGGACAGTTCCCAACCTGGGAGAGCCTCCCCCTCCAAGAAAAAAAAAAATCTATGGGGAAGAATCAAAATGATTTCATAAAGTTGTTGACATAATCGGAATATATCTACATAATGTGAGTAATGACTTCATGCATATGGTAGGATATACTGTCCTAGTAGGATGTCATGGTCTACACGGCAATCAGGAGTTGCTTCTAGCATTTTCTGTGTAGGGTGTAGGTGCGTGGGAGAACCAGAATTTCACCCTTGACAAGGAATGTGATGAGGGAGATCTGATTGATAGGTGAATTGATCTATTGTGGGAATTAAAAAACAACAGGAAACTCCCTGAAGGTCAAGAACTCCTTCCTTTACTAGTTTGGTTTTATACTTAAATGTATCACTTTTCTCTATTCTTTAGTACATACGCCCCAATAGGCTATTGTCCATAGCCAGAAATCCCCCAAATTCTCCGTATTAACTAAGGTGGTTCTAATTACAGTGACTGAAATAACTCTTTTCAAAACTTTTCACAAGTTTGTTTGAATCTTAAATGGTTGTGATTTCATATCTGTGGTCCAGATTGGAGTGCAGTGGTGCCATCTCAGCTCTGGGCACCCTCTGCCTCCTGGGTTCAAGCGATTCTCCTGCCTCAGCCTCTAGAGTACCTGGGATTACAGGCACCTGCCACCACGCCCGGGTAATTTTTGTATTTTTGGTAGAGATGGGGTTTCACCATGTTTGTCAGGCTGGTCTTTCACTCTCAACCTCAGGTGATCCACCTGCCTCGACTTCCCAAAGTGCTGGGATTACAGCCGTGAGCTACCATGCCCGGCCCCATTTTTTGTTTGTTTGTTTGTTTGTTTGTTTTAAGTAATCATGCAAGAAGGCTTTTTATTGAATATAATTATGCCTGAGTATAAATGTACACGTAGAGAAGAAAGCTGACTATAAAGGCATTAATTTTTGTGGTTTCTTTCACCTTCACACACTTTGCTTTTTTATATGCTAAAAAGCAGTGAAATGCATTACCATCTGTTAGAATTCTTTTAAAACAATGCCTCAAACCTTGTTCCTGTGTAAAAACTACAGTTTGAAGTCGTTTGGTACCATTTTAGGCAGGTCTCCAGAATAACATACTCCATTAGTATGGATGGCTAGACTTTTAGACTTGGAATTGACCATAAAGGCCATCCATTTCGTGAACTCTTACCCAGAGAGGAAATCCAGTCCAAGAGCATTGCAGTTAATTCACCCCAGGTTAGGCTGTGGGTTAATGACACATCCGGGCCTGAAGCCCAAACCTTCTGATTGTCTCGCCTGTAGTCCCACTGCCTGTGTTCCTTCCCTTTAGAAGAGTGTGGGGCCAGGCACAGTGGCTCATGCCTGTAATCCCAGCACTTTGGGAGACCGAGGTAGGTGGATCACTTGAGGCTAGGAGTTCAAGATCAGCCTGGCCAACATGGCGAAACCCCGTCTCTACTAAAAATACAAAAATTAGCGAGACTGTCTCAAAAAAAAAGTGTGGAAATGGGGAGCAAAGTTTAGATACATTCCTTAAACAGTCCTAAGGATAACTGTGACCGTTAATTCCACCCTTCTTGTCAGATAAACCTTTTAATGAGTCTCCCTAGGAGCAATTAACAGAATCCAGCAGTTTACCAGAAGCCTTTAGCAGTTGGGGACAGCGTATTTCAGTGACCAATAATAGCTCTCTACCATAAGAAAGGATGTGAGAATGTCAGTGGAACAATTTAAAAAGAGGTATAGACACTCTTTGTGATACAGAGACAGTATTTTAGTCCTGTGGGCTGGCCCTGCTGGCCTCAATGGTCCTCAGAAGTATTTCATCAAGTTTGCCATTCCTCAAAATCTCATGGGTAGAAAGTTATCCCAAATAATTTTTTGTCATGCCTTGGAGAGAATGCATGTTATCATTGTGTTCATTGAAGACTCCTACTTGCTTTCCCAGACACCCCCAGGTTGGGGGAATGTTCCTATGGCATTGATTCACCTCGATCATATTTACCAAGGGGAACTCTGCACTGGTCTGCCAGACAGCAGGACCTTCGAGGTCCAGGATGGCCGAGTCTTTGTTTTTCTAGAGCTTAGAACAATGCCTGGATGTAATAACTCAATAGATGTTTGAACTGAATTAATACTTAGTGACTTAGTGCTTACTGTCAGGAAGAATAACTGTAAAAACCTGAGGAAGGAGGATGGATCTTTTGAGGCAGGTGGATCTGTTGAGGCCAGGAGCTCAAGACTAGCCTGGCCAATATGTCGAAACCCCGTCCCTACGAAAAATACAATACTGCTACCAGTGTAAGTGAGCCAGACAATTCCTTTACAAAAATAAAAATGTGAACTATTTCTGCCTTTAACCTTTAATGCTTAACCACTGATCTCTGCTCCTGTCTGTAAAAGTTGGACTTCATTAATTTTGCTGACACAGTAAGTTCTCATGGAAAATAGTGACGATAGCCAGCAATGTGAGTAGTTACTTCTTGGCTCTGTAAACATCAAAATAGACTTTGCTAAGCAGAAATCAATAGACACTCGATCTAATAGTCCTGTTTTTTAATTTTAATTTTAATTTTTTTGAGACGGAGCCTTACTCTGTCGCCTGGGATGGAGTGCAGTGGCGTGATCTCAGCTTGCTGCAACCTCTGCCTCCCGGGTTCAAGCAATTCCCTGCCTCAGCCTCCCGAGTAGCTGGGATTACAGATGCCCACCACCACGCCCTGCTAATTTTTGTATGTTTAGTAGAGACGGGGTTTCACCATCTTGACCAGGCTGGTCTTGAACTCCTGACCTCATGATCCACCCGCCTCGGACTCCCAAAGTGCTGAGATTACAGGTGTGAGCCACTGCGCCTGGCCCCTGTTTGTATTTTTAAGCTCTGTGTGATGGGGTTTGCTTTCTCTTTAAAAATAGTTTTGTTGAAATAAAATTTATACACCATACAATTCACCCACTTAAAGCATACTATTTGGCTGGGTGGGGTGGCTCACACCTGTAATTCCAGTACTTTGGGAGGCCAAGGTGGGCCGATCACTTGAAGCCAGGAGTTCGAGACCAGCCTGGCCACTATGGCGAAACACTGTCTCTACTAAAAATACAAAAATTAGCTGGGTACAGGGGCACATGCCTGTAATCTCAGCTACTTGGGAGGCTGAGGCATGAGAATCACTTGAACCCAGGAGGTGGATATTGCAGTGAGCCGAGGTGGCACCACTACACCCCAGCCTGGGAGACAGAGCAGACTCTGTGTCAAAAAAAAAAAAAGTGTACAATTTAGGGGTTTTTAGTATATTTACAGAGTTGTGCAACCATGACCACAATTTTAGAACATTTTTGTCACCCGAAAAGAAACCCCATACTCATGAGTAGTCATTCCCCATTTCCTGTCAACCCTCCCATTCCTAGGCAACTGCTGATTGCTTTCTGCCTGTATCGATTTGACTTTTGACTTTTCTGGACATTTCATACAGATGGAATCATGTGCCTGGCTTTTTTTACTTAGCACAGTGAACTTTTTGAAGTTCATAATTTCTTTCTTTTTATAATTAAGACTTTTATGATTGAAAAAGTATCATTCATATTTATTACTTAATTAAAAACCTTGTGAGATAGGAGGGAAGGCCAGGTTATATTATACATATTTATTACTTTTTAATTGATACATAATAATCGTACATATTTATCACTGTACATTTGCAAATACACTGTACATTTGCATAAACAGGCCTGAGAATTTGGCAGACACAGTAGGCTCATACTTCTGAGGAGTAATTTTAGGTGTTAAGATGCATTCTGTCCCCTCACCTAACCAGAGGGTTGGCTGGTCCTGATGTCAGCATATCTTTGCTTCTTCCTCAGAATACAAGGCACTTGTCAGAGTTCTAAAGTCAGAGACTTCACTGCACTTTTTTTTTTTTTTTTTAAATTAGAAAAGAGACGAGGTTTCCATACATTGCGCAGGCTAGTCTGGAACTCCTGGGCTCGAGCAATCCTCCCCCCTTGGCCTCCCAAAAGAACTGGGATCGCTGGTGTGAGCCACCGTGCCTGACTGACTGCACTTCTAAGAAAAGGTTGTGTGGCTGTTTTTGTGCCTGACCACTCATAAAGGTTTGGCATAAGATTTGCTTTCATTGACACATACACATGCTAGAGAGGATGTTGGTGGCTGTGTGGCCCCACCCCCCTCTAATCCCAGTTCCTCAGTTTATTAAAAGAAACTGACAGTAGCTCAGTGGTCAGATTGCACCATCAGGTTAAGGAGGCCAGGTGATTCCTCTACTTGACTAACTTTAAGAACTGCTTGGAACTTTTGTTAAAATTAGAGATTCCCAGACCCTTCCAAAGTCCTGTTGAACCAGAGTCTCCAGTGTGTTTAACAATGCCATGCTGTCCTTTGGCCAGGCAAATTGAGGAGCACTGCAATAGTCTAGAAAGCTCATTGGATTAGGAATTGGGAGACCTGAGCTTGGCTTCACGTCTGCCATTTTCTAACACAGATTTTGAGCAATTTATTCAACATCTCAAAGCCTTAGTTTTCTTATCTGTAAACAGAGACCTTGACAAAAATAATTTCTACTAGCCTTTCCAATTTTGGCATTTTGTGATTCTACTGAGGGATTTAAAAAGTTTTTTATTTATTTTGACAAAATAAATAGGAAAAATAAAGTTGCATATATTTATGGTAAACAACTTTTTTTTTTTTTTTTTTGAAAGACAGGATCTGGCTGTTGCCCAGGCTGGAGTTCCCAGGCTGGAGTTCAGTGGCTCAAGTGATCCTCCTACCTCAGCCTCCCTAGTAGCCTGGACTACAGGCACATGCCACCACGCCAGGCTAATTTTTAGATTTTTAATAGAGACAGGGTTTTACTGTGTTGCCCAAGCTAGTTTCAAACTCCTGGGCTCAAGCATCTGCCCATTTTGGCCTCCCAAAATGCTGGGATTCCAAGTGTGAGCCACTGTGCCCCACCAACATGATATTTAGATATATGGATATATATTGTGGCATGGGTTAATCAAGCTAATTAACATATATACATTACCTCACATACTCTTTTTTTTGTGGTAAGAACACTTACAAGTATGCAATACATTGTTATTAGCTATGGTCACCATGTTGATTATAGATCTCTTGAACTTATTCCTCTTAATAGAAATTTTGTATTTTTTGACCAATATCTCTTCAATACCTTCTTCCTACAGCCCGTGGTAACCATCATTGTACTCTCTGCTTCTGTGAGTTTCATTTTGACTATTTGATAATACTATTTGAAGTGGATACTATTATTATTTCTGTGTGACAGATGATATAACTAAGGCACAAATAATTTGCTTGCCCACGTTGATAGCTGGTAAGCAATGGAGCTGGGCTTTGAACCCAGACAGAGTTCAAGTTCAGATGAATTTGTAAGTACAACTTTGATAAATAATCCCTTTGATTCTTTTGATGAGGGATTAAAAAAAAAAAAAAAAACTTTGTGTCTGAAATAAACTCTTCATGACCATATGGACTCTTTTTACATTTAAAAATTATTTATTTATTTTAAGAAATTGGAGTCTCACTGTGTTGCCTAGGCTTATCTCAAACTCTGGCCTCAAGCAATCCTCCCACCTTGTCCTCTCAAAATACTGGGATTGTAGGGGTGAGCCAGCACACCCAGACTGTATGGGCTCTTTTAGCTAATATTTTATTCACATAGAATGCGTGGATTGTCACGTGTTGAGGGATTAGTCACTTGCCAAGCAGATCAGGCAGGTACTTGTTTCTAGTTTGTGTGTATTCTGCCTACAATACATTCATAGCTTCCTCCTCAGCTTTATAAAGTGCAACGTCATTATGGAAAGAGAATTATGTTTAAATGCATTTGCCAAATATTCAGATTTCTAGAAGAGTTATTTTTTGAATTATGAGAGTATATCCTTTAAATCAAAACATCAGTCTCCTCATTGACTTTTGGGTATTGGGAAAATAATAACCTGGCTTAAAAAGCTACCTACATTTAGGTTGAAATTATTTATCTAGCAGTAATCTAGTTTCCTGCTATATTAAAGCAAAACCTAATATTAACATTTCAGCTGTATATATTTTAAAATCTAGACTAGCAAAGGAAAAAATTTAACAAAAGAGAAACATTTGAGTTTCTTAATATTTTGGGGAGACAATTCAGAAACAAAAATAATGCAGTATTTGCCTCTGGCAGTCATTTTATTATCTTTAAAAAACCAAGTTTTTCCAGCAGTGAAGGTGTAAAAAGAAAAAAAAAAATATCAAGTTTTAAGTATAAAATGAAATGGCTTGCACCTAACTAGGCCCCGAGTAACTTACTTAATTTTGTTTCTCCTCAAATTGGTTTCTATCCTGGAATGAATGACT
The DNA here is from genome assembly GCF_008728515.1 of Papio anubis. NCBI lineage: Eukaryota > Metazoa > Chordata > Mammalia > Primates > Cercopithecidae > Papio > Papio anubis. Next base: position 124,102,512 of record NC_044981.1, read on the forward strand.
TATGCAGGAACTGAAGTTCAGATACAGCAGGAGGGTGCTGACCGCCATCTTGTTCCACATGCCGGTTTCATTTGTGGTCTGCACTTCTCACAGTGCGCACTTCAGCTGCACTTTGGGCAAAGGTAGAAGAGCTGGAGCTTTGTGTTTGACTGAGGAACTCTCTGAGAAAAGGAGCTTTCAGCCGCCCCCCCACCCCCATTTTTTTTTTTTTTTTTTTCTGATACGGAGTCTCACTCTGTCGCCCAGGCTGGAGTGCAGTGGCGCGATCTCGGCTCACTGCAACCTCTGCCTTCCGGGTTCAAGTGATTCTCCTGCCTCAGCCTTCTGAGTAGCTGGGATTACAGGTGTGCGCCACCACGCCCAGCTAATTTTGTAGTATTAGTAGAGGTGGGGTTTCGCCATGTTGGCCAGGCTGGTCTTGAACTCTTGACCTTGTGATCCGCCCGCCTTGGCCTCCCAAAGTGCTGAGATTACAGGCGTGAGTCACCGTGCCCACAGGCCTCCCCTTTTTTTTTGGACAAATGATGTGTCTATGAAAGCCTTTGGCATTCAAACAAAATATGTCATTCCTGTTACCAATATCAAGGTAGTAGCATAATTCCATTTTCTGATGTCAGACTGTCTTTGCAAGAATTTTTTTTTTTTTTTTTTTTTTTTTTTTTTTGAGAGGGAAACTTGCTCTGTCTCCCGTGCTGAAGTGCAGTGGTACGATCTCGGCTCACTGCAACCTCTGCCTCCTGAGTTCAGGTAATTCTGCCTCAGCCTCCCGAGTAGCTGGGTCTACAGGTGGGCACCACCATGCCCAGCTGATTTTTAGTATTTTTAGTAGAGATGGGGTTTCACAATGTTGGCCAGGCTGGTCTGAAACTGCTGGCCTCAAGTGATCTGCTCGCCTTGGCCTCCCAAAGTGCTAGGATTACAGGCATGAGCCACTGTGTCTGGCCCTTTGCAGGGATTTTTTATTGCCTGATGATGCTGTCAACGAATGCTGGACATTTGCCATACACCAAACACCTTAATATGTACAATGGCTCTATGAAGTGGATATTATTATTATCTCTGTGTGACAGGGATACAGTGAAGGCACAAATAACTTGTTTGCCCGCATTCACAGCTGGTAAGCAGTGGAACTGGGCTTTGAAGCAGGCCAGGGCTCTCTCCAGGATTAGTCTGCCCAAACAGCGCGTGGCACTGTCTCTCTGTTACCTGATCTAACTTCAAATTATGACCTTCCCATACTCAGATGAGGCCAGGAAGATACAGTGAAAACCTGTCAAATATCTGAGAAAAAAACAAGAAGGCTTTTGGGCTTTTCCCTTTCCCTTCTCTTTGTTTAGAAACCTCTCAAACTACTAGCAGATGGCCAAGAAATTTGATACACGCATCAAAAGTACTTAGCACGGTGCCTGGCACATAGCTAACATTTATTTAACATTTGCTGCTGTTGTTTTGGTGACATTGAAGGCTGAGTTAGCATGTGTGTGCGTCTGTGGCCCTGTATCACCACAGATGGCCCAGTCTGCAGGAGGCTGTGCCACTGAAGCCTGGAAGATGAAAGCTGACCACAGCTACATGAGAGCTGGTGTCAGAGATAAACACAAAAATACCTCTGGTTGGAAAACCAGAGAGTTCTGCACAGGCATGTGAAAGTATGTGCGGTTCCCGACAGCAGTGTGTGGAGGGCTGTTGCTTTCTGTCTGCCTCACTGGGGCCGGGGAAGCCAGGCCTGTTCCCGGGGCCTTTTTATGGACATGGACACGGGCTTGCTTTCACAGAGCCCCCTCGCCCCCATTTCCTCCTGCCGTGGGAACTGGAGGGCCGCCCAACTCCCACCTCGCTTCCCAGCTATGGGAGAGCTGTCGCTTGTGCCTCACTTGGCCTGGGGTTGGCTATCTGAGCCCCCAATGTCACTTTTTCACCCGGAACTTGACGGGCTCAGCCTGCACCTTGGCTTTCCTCGGGTGTCTTGGAACGTGCAGCAGCTGTTCATCTCCGGGTTACCCACACTTTCTGAATCCTGGAGTCATTGGAGTCACTGGGGGCTTGGTGAAAAACATTCCCAGGCCGCTCCGCTCCTGGAGATTCTGAGTCAGCACAGCTGGGTGAGGCCAGGAACAGGCCTCCCTCGCAAGGACCCCCAGGTGATTACAATGAGGCGAATTTGGGAAACACCCATCTAGGCCGTGTGTGAGGCATCTTGTTTATTCAGGGCAGCAGGACATTCATCCATTTATCCATTCCTGAACTGTATTTGAGTTATTCTGTTAGTGCTAAGTGGTGAGGATTACACAGGGTCCTTCCTTGAGGTACTTGACAGTTTCATGTGGATGATTAGATATATAATTAAATAATAAGGAATAGAATGACCATTTATAACATTGTTTCTAGAAGAAAATCTGTTCTGAATTCCAAATCGCCAGTTTAAATTGCATTTTGAGAATACATCAAACTTAGAAAACCTGCATGTAAGTTTCTGGATGGTGCCACTCCTACACATATAAAATAATGATTTTAAATGTTTACAGCATATTTTATCTAAAAATTAAACTCGGAGAAACAAATATAAACCCTTCTGGAATAATTTTGTTTTTCCTTTGGTATGGTAGAAATTTTCTTCTGTTTTATTTTCACTTACTCTTCTGATCGGTTTCATGAGACACTTCCACCCATGTAGAAAAGCAGTGTTACCAGCCTGGCCAACATGGTGAAACCCCATCTCTACTAAAAATACAAAAATTAACTGGGCTTGGTAGTGGGCACCTGTAATCTCAGGAGGTTGAGGCAGGAGTATTGCTTGAACCTGGGAGGTGGAGGTTGCAGTGAGCCAAGATCACGCCACTGCACTGTAGCCCGGGCGGCAAGATCGAAACTCTGTCTCAAAAAAAAAAAAAAAAAAAAGAAAAGAAAAGCTGTCCTTTGGAAGGATAGACAATGGTTTTAGATTATTCCTGCAGGGAAATCCTTTATTATACTTTACTTCCCCTGCACTCCCCGTTATGATGAAAAATTGATAAAGGTGTTATCAGTAATATGCAGAGGGCTGTGTAGTAACTAGTTAATTTAACTTACAATAACACATGGTAAAATATGAGGGCTTTCCTCATGACAACATTACACATCTGATAAAATGTTCTGAGGACTCAGAGACCACGATGTGTAAAAAAAAGGAAATAGAATTAAGCGAGGGTATGTTGCGCATAATCCAATTATATCTGATTATGTTGGCATCTGAGAACTGCTGTTGAGGTGCACGGTGGTTTCTCAGCTGATGGTCTTGCTGCTGGTACCACCATCCAGGCAAGGGCACTAGCCTGCTTCTCCCAGGATATTCCAGGTGTGCTCATTAGCTAGTTGGGGGGCCCTCAGAGAGCTCCAGGCAGCCTGACTCCATAGCCTGTGCTCCATAGCCTGTGCTCCTTACCTTTATATTACATGAGGACCAAGGTCAGTGGAAAAACCATGATGCAGCCCAAGTAACCTTAGCATAAATTTTCATGTAATTTATTGAATAGGCAATAATTTACATTGTTAAAAAATATGCGTACATAAAGGCCATGCAGTGAAAAGTCTCACTCCTGCTGTCCAGCATCAGTTGCCCACTCCAGATAACCATGTTTACTAGTTTGTTCACATGCTTCCAGAGTTTCTATATACAAATATGAAAATATTAGTTTATGTTATTTTCCCCTCTATTTTTTATACACACAATTTCTGGGTTATCCTGTTGCTCTTCTTCGTTCATATATATAATCCAAAGTAGTATTTTGCTTATTGTTCTGTATGTCTTTTAGCTGGTTTATTTTTTGTGAGATCTCAGTTACATTTTGTTGTTGTTAGGGAAGTCTTTTGATTTGGGAAAAAAGATTAATTAGCATTGGAATAAATTGTTAAACCCTTAATTTTTTTATTGCTTGATTTTTAGGAATAGTTTATGAGCTTCCCAAGAGATGATTAAGCCTTTCCTAAATTAAGAAAGGTAAAGCGGACTGGGCGCGATGGCTCATGCCTGCCATCCCAACAATTTGGGAGGCTGAGGCGGGCAGATCACTGTGATTCAAGAGTTCAGGACCAGCCTGGGCAACGTGGTGGAAAGCCCATCTCTACATTAAATATAAAAATTAGCTGGGCGTGGTGGCTCGCGCCTGTGGTCCCAGCTCACTCGGAGGCTGAGGCTGGAGGGTCACTTGAACCTGGGAAGCAGAGGTTGCAGTGAGCCAAGATCGCACCACTGCACTCCAGCCTGGATGAGAGTGAGACCCTGTTTAAACAAACAAACAAACAAACAAACAAACAAAATGGAAAAGAAAAAGGAGGAGAGGCTTCTGTTAAATGTCTGTAACAACGTAGTTGGGTTTATTTAAAAATAGGCATTTTCTGCCTTTTAATCTAGATATCCACATGCTAAATGTGAATTACTTTCTGAATTTGGAGTATGTTCATATCTAGAACTGTGTTTGAATTTTAGTGTGGAATGTTTTACTCTGAGATGGTGACTTCATTTGCTAAGTAAATGCAATTGGTCATGAGGCCTGTTTGGTATATTTAATTTCACTGGGTTGGTTTTAACTACCTGACTGCAGTGTACTAGGTGGTGCTGCCACAGTGCAGAGTGACACTGACAGACATTTGAATAGAGCAGCCATGGTCAGTGGAGTTGTTTTTCTCTAGTTGTTAACCTGTTTAAGACCAAAGATTTGTGCTGAATTACTACAGAAATGACTAAAAAGAGCATTATTCATGAGTATAGACTCAGACACATAATCGTTGAATTATATAACCCACCATGTAAGTTTTGTGTAAATAAAAATACATCAACAAGTTTTCAGTCTTACAAAGTATGCCGTAAAATGTTTCTGATAATAAAATTAAGGTATATTCATCCTAAATTCCAAAGTTGTACAGTGCAGAAAGTATAATGAAGAAAAAAAATAATAACCTAGAGAGTATGGCTTCATTTCCTCTCTTTTTTTTTGGCCAATATATTTATATGTTTGGATCTATCTATATTTAGGTATAGTAATCAATAGCATTTTAAACAGAAGTGGGTGCATCTTTCTCTGTTCATGAGAACAGAGAAATTTGTGTCCTGAAGTTTGAAAGTGTAGCTGATATCCTGAGCTATTCCCCCATGTTGTAAATATCTAGAGGCTGTTTTAAATAGGAGAGGCCTTGGGGTGCATCTCTCTGACAATGTCTTTATTTTGTTTTGGATCCCAAGTAAAGCCCTTTTGATGTCCCCAGGGGTCTGTGTGTTCACACAAGAGTTATCAAGTGGACAGAAGTTTGTTATTCTTCTGGGCTTCCTAGGGCCTCTTCTTCAAGGATTTAGTTATATGTGAACCTTTAAATTGTACCCATGATGTATTTAGGAGTAGATATGTTTTTCTATCAATTAGTGTAGTATTAATATATTGCTAACACTTAGAAGTGACCACTATTATCTTCTAAACAAAAAACATATTTTATGTCTAAGATTGTTTACCTACGGGGACAGTTCTCTGTATCATTACAGCTAACAGATTGAGTCAAAAAAGATAGTTGTCTCCTTACTTCCTTATGATTCTTTAGTTGAGCAGCATGCCTATTGGACTAATAAATTATTGTGTTGCTTTTTTTTCTTTGAAGTTATGTTTCTCTTTTCTTCTTAAAAAGCATGTGGAGATTTCCCTTTCCCCTTCACCAGAATGGCAGTCTGACATCTGTCTCAACTTTTCTCACCTTGGTGGGTGCCTGCTTTTGGCAACATATGGGGTCTGTTTAGATTTAGCTCGACACGATTTTAAAACAAAGGTCTGTTGCATCTCTTGCTGCAAATTTGGGTCTTTTCTTGTGGAAAGATGAGGATTAAGCTTAGATCTGCTTCTCTTATTCTAAATGTTTTAATTGAAAAACATAGCTTATAGAAGAATTGGGGGACTCTGGGCTAATTTTCACTCGTGATAGAGGTAGCAGGCGATGAAGGTGTGAAATGGGGTGGGAAAAATGTCTTTAAGTGTCTTTAGTACTTTTTACATAATCTAAACACATTGTTTTGCACATTTGCAAGTTCTGATTAATAATATTATTAATAATTTATAGTAACACTTATAGGATAACATTTGTAGGATACTTACAGGATACTTACTATGTGCCCAGTTTATTTAATCCTCACAAAACTGTGTAAGAGGAACAGTACCAACCCTCCATTTTACTGATGAGGAAACAGTGGCACAGATAGGCAAAGTAATTTGCCTCAGGTCACACGGCTGGTCAGTGATAGAGATGAAATGATGAAGTATGGTATAGATGACTTCATACTGCCTCTGTAATGTGTTTAAATACTTCATCTGCATAATTTTATGTTTTAATTTTTGTGAACTTTTAAATTCATTTTAATTTTGAAAAATTTCTGAGTTTGGCTAGGGGTTAATAGGTATTTTCTGTCTTATTCTGGTTATTTTAAATCATTGTGCTGCTAGTCCAGTGGCATGACTCATGGAGGTGAATTAATGGCCCATGTGACACTGCTGTTATGAATCTATAGATAATTCAGAAAGTTTCTCTGCTTCTTTGAGCTGCACTGATGAAAGGTCACCTAGTCTGTAAATACAAAGTCTTTTTGTTAGTGTTGCCTATCATTCTGGCCTCTTTTGCCAGACATTCATGATCAGTGTCAGAAGATAGGCGATATAGGAACAAATGAAATTTCTGGCTTATTTTTATTTATGATATGTTATAAAAAAGAAGAACATTTTTTTCCCCTTTCTCTAAAGTTGCAATATTTAAATAGTATGACACCGTAAAACACCACCTCAAGCCTGCATTTCAAGGAAATTCCTGAATTTTCCTTGCTAATGAATGGAGGATGAGAGCAGGGATGAGAACTAGCTAGCTGTTACTCTGCTCTGCAATACTCTGCTCTCTCTTTACTGATAGAAAGTACCTTTAATTCTGTTGTGCTTGCTGGTGGCACCAGCCAAGAGAATTGTGACCCATACCCCTTAACTTACATCAGTGGTTCTCAAAATGTGGCCTCAGGACCAGCATCATAAGCATCTCCTGGGAACTTGCTAGAAATGCAAAATCTTGGCCCCACCCAGACCTACTAAATCAGAATCACGGTGGATGGGCCCTGCAGATGTGGTGTGAAGAGTCCTCCAGGTGATTCTCACGCACACAGCAGTTTGAGAATACCGTTTGCAGTATCCACTGGCTCAGGGCCAGAGGAGTGCATCTGTGTAGACACCTTAGCATGTGGGCTCTGCTTGGGGCAGTGATTGGAGCTGCCAACACTAAATTTCCAGAGGGTTCTTTTGCCTCTGGTCAGGACAGTACTTTAAAGGCTTATGAACTAACACTTCATTATCATGCAACAGTGAGTCTTGCTTTGAGAACAAGTACCTTTAGAGGTACACTTGGTAGTAGGCCTTCACTATTTAAAGATTAGTAACATGGCCACTGGCTTGTTCATGGGCCTTTGGGCTTGGGGCAGCCTCTCTTGATTTCCCTTTTCCTAGAACTTTAAACAGCATCCAGAGAGCTGGGAGGTGACTCAACACAATCACAGGGTAGGGACATACTTTTTAAACAAAATTGGAGGAGAGAGGATTATGCTCTCTAAATACTGATTACATAAAACCCTCATTTTGATATCTTAGAGAGAATGCCTCCTGAAAAATGTAACTAGGAAAACTTGAGGCAGACATAGGAAATTTTGCTTGTGGATGGGACATAAAAACATTTGAATAAACATGAGAAAATTTACAAGCACAAAACTTACTGAGTAGTTGGTGTTCTTTCACTTTTAGTGGAATCCTGTTTTGCTTTACCCAGTTCAGCTTTATAATTTATTACTTAATTCTGTAATCTATCTATCAATTAGCTGTTAGTACAGTATACTCCACTGTAATTTGAAGAGGTCAAACATAATTGAAACAGTTTGATAAAAGGCAGCAGATGGCCAGGCGCAGTGGCTCATGCCTGTAATCCCAGCACTTTGGGGGGCCGAGGCGGGTGGATGACCTGAAGTCAGGAGTTTGAGACCAGCCTGGCCAACATGGTGAAACCTCGTGTCTACTAAAAATATAAAAATTAGCCTGGTGTAGTGGCGTGTTGTGTAGTCCCAGCTACTCAGGAGGCTGAGGCAGGAGAATCACTTGAACCTGGGAGGTGGAGGTTGTAGTGAGCTGAGATTGTGCCGCTGCACTGCAGCCTGGGTGACAGAGCCAGACTCTGTTTCCAAAAACAAACAACCAAACAGAAAAAAAAGTGGAAGCAGTAGAGCATGGCATGTAAGAGATAAAATTTACTAGTGGTGTGACCTTGAATATATTACCCTCTCTGCTTAACTTTTTTCCTCTGTAAAATAGGCATTGTATTAATACTTGAGATGTTAATTGTGTGGATAAAATGAGATATAGAACAGTGCTTGTTCTATAATAAACAATAAATATTAGCCAATATTTTGGATTGGACCTTACTATTTTTTTAGACTAGTTTTACTTTTTTTTTCTGAGTGTATTTTAAAACCTAAGTGTAAATGTTAGAATAAAGAACTGGATCTTAATAATACAAAGTTTCCTAGTGAGTGTCCTTATGTTCTGGTTGAGTTTTCTCGATAGTTGATGGTTAGATTTGTTAATTGGGTTATTTTGAGGTTTTTGGATCTTTTTTTGATATCATGATATTCCATTCTGAAAGTATAGAATATTGGATTAAATTTATTCGGCATGTTCTCTAAAATGGTGTTTTGATTACATCTCTGATGTGAATTTATTTTGATGTCATTTTCCTCTTTTCAAATCGAGATCCATTAAAATCAAGTTAGTTAGGGTTTTGCTTAGTTGGGTTCCAGTTAGTTTAATTATATGCAGGTAATCTCTAATTTAGATGCCTGTTGAGATACAGAAGTTAATTTTTAAGTTATTTTGAACTTGTAATATATTTTCTCTTAAAAACCATGTTTCCAAAGCATGATCAGGCATAGGGCAACCCCCAAAAGCCTGTTCAACCTCAAATGTGGATATGTAGACCTACAGTGCAGTGAGATGTAATCATGTAAGAATTTTAGGCTGGGTGCAGTGGCTCACACCTGTAATCCCAGCACTTCAGGAAGCCAAAGCAGGTGAATCACCTGAGGTCAGGAGTTCAAGACCAGCCTGACGAACACGGCGAAACCCCATCTCTACTAAAAATACAAAAATCAGCTGGTGTGGTGGCACGTGCCTGTAATCCCAGCTACTTGGGAGGCTAAGGCAGGAGAATCACTTGAACCCAGGAGACGGAGGTTCCAGTGAGCTGAGATCTCACCACTGCATTCCGGTCTGGGCAAGAGAGTGAGACTCTGTCTCAAAAAAAAAAAAAAAAAAAATTAAGAATTTTCTGTGGAAAAATGGATTATAGATGACAATCAGGATACCAAGATGACATTTTTCTTACTCCTCCCACCCTCTTCCCTAAGCTGTGTGACCCTGACCTCGTCTAACATGAGTGATTTGAGTCAGGCCTCCACTTGCCTTTTGGAGGGTGAAGAGGGTTCCTGTGGTATCATGGTGGCAAGATATGTGGCTGTGAAGCTTTGGAAACAGGAGATGGCTTTAGGGTAGTTTCTAGGGTGCTTGGGCTTATGGGACTGAGAACTTTAGGCCCTAGAGTCTTGGCGGTGGGGATTCATTGTAGACGTGAGCCACAGGCCAGAAGAGGGAAGGGGAGCCACAGCCTGCAGATCCACTGTCGGGCAATTGGCAACTGTATACAGTACATTTCTATCTGAGTGTTTGTAAATAGGGGGCTGCTTGTAGTGCCTCTTTTAATTTTTTCCTGGGGGATTTTTTTTTTTTTTTTTTTTTTTTTAAGAGACTGGTGGCCTAGGTTGGAGGACAATGACGGGATCATAGTTCTCAATAGCTCACTTAACCCTGAACTTCTGGGCTCAAGCCATCCTCTCACCTAAGCCTCTGGAGTAGCTGGGACTACTACAGATGCGTGCCACCTTGTCGAGCTGCTGGGGAACTTTAAATGGATGAGGGCCAGAAGTTTTATCAGTCTTTAACCAGCAATCCCATTACTGGGTATACAGCCAAAGGAATATAAATCATTCTGTTATAAAGCTACATGCACGCATATGTTCACTGCAGCACTGTTCACAATAGCAAAGACATGGATTCAACCCAGATGCCCATCAATGATAGACTGGATAAAGAAAATGTGGCATGTATACACCATGGAATACTATACAGCCATAAAAAGGAACAAGATCATGTCCTTTGCAGGGACATGGATGAAGCTGGAAGCCATCATCCTCAGCAAACCAGCGCAGGAGTAGAGAACCAAATGCTGCATGTTCTCACTTATAAGTGGAAGCTGAACAATGGGAATACATGGACACAGGGAGGGGAACAACACTTACTGAGGCCTGTGAGGGGAGGGCGGGGTAGGGGAGAGCCTTAGGAAAAACAGCTAATGCATGCTGGGCTTAAGACCTAGGTAATGGGTTGTTAGGTGCAGCATACCACCATGGCACATGCTTACCTACGTAACAAACCTGCACATCCCGCACATGTACCCTGGGACTTAAAAGAAAAAACACAGTAAAATAATAAACCAAATTACATCCTTTAAAAATTAAAAAAAAATTATATCAACAGATGCAGAAAGAGCATTCAATACAATTCAACATCTTTTTCTTATAAAAACTCTTAGTAAATTAAAAGGAGAATTTTTACCTAATAAAGGATATATTTTAAAAGTTGAAAAAAAATTTTGTTGTGTTTTTTACTTAGCTCTATTGCTGGAAATGATTATCTTCATGTATATGTAGTTTTATCCTTACTTTGAATACCATACCTTAGTCTATAGCTTTGTATCTATAATCCCGTTTACTGATAAAATACAAGAAAACATTCAACTTTATGAGGGAATGCATTTACCTTTAATTTCTGTTTAAAGATTGTGGTGTGTATGTGTGTGTGTGTGTTTTTTTTTGAGACAGAGTCTCGCTCAGTTGCCCAGGCTTGAGTGCAGTGACTGCTTGATCTCCACTCACTGCAAGCTCCACCTCCTGGGTTCACGCCATTCTCCTGCCTCAGCCTCCTGAGTAGCTGGGACTACAGGTGCCTGCCACCACGCCCGGCTGATTTTTAAAAATTTTTTTTTAGTAGAGACAGGGTTTCACCGTGTTAGCCAGGATGGCGGCGATCTCCCGACCTCGTGATCTGCCCGCCTCGGCCTCCCAAAGTGCTGGGATTATAGGCGTGAGGCACCGTGCCCGGCCATGTGTATGTGTGTTTTAACAAACAGCACGCTAACCATTAAAAGCCCTTACCACTCGCACTCTTCAGTCTTTGTAAAAGGATCTGAATGGTTTATAGAATCCTGCAAGCTTTTGGTAAAGTACATGTTTTTAAGTCATGTTAATTGTGTAAAGAAAAGACAGACTTGAGCTTGTTAAAAATTATTCCTGTCAAGTGCCATGTAGCTTCACATGTCAAACATGACGTGAAAATGTTTTCCTCAAGTGGCCATGTCTTAACAATTTATGTTCCAGAAGGAGTTTCTTGGAAAGAATTAAATAATGAGAAGTCACATTTTTCTTTCAAGTTCGATTTCCAAAGTGAAAATGAACTTCTGTTTTTTTTTTTTTTTTTTTTTTTTTGAGATGGAGTCTCGCTCTGTCGCCCAGGCTGGAGTGCAGTGGCCGGATCTCAGCTCACTGCAAGCTCCGCCTCCCGGGTTCACGCCATTCTCCTGCCTCAGCCTCCAGAGTAGCTGGGACTACAGGCGCCCGCCACCTCGCCCGGCTAGTTTTTTGTATTTTTTAGTAGAGACGGAGTTTCACCGGGTTAGCCAGGATGGTCTCGATCTCCTGACCTTGTGATCCGCCCGTCTCGGCCTCCCAAAGTGCTGGGATTACAGGCTTGAGCCACCGCGCCCGGCCTGAACTTCTGTTTTTTAACTTAAACTTGAAAAAAATTCAATGAGAGCCTTTAGAATTGTGCAATGATTGTGTTGTATGGAATTGGGCTTCCCTATCTCTGTTGCCAGAAATGAAACTTGACTTTTTTTTTTTTTTTTTTGTAGCTGTAAAAATGAAGAAATAGAAGAAATAAAAAAGGCTGAGTCTGGGATACTGTTCTAGTCACTTAAATCTTAGCTACGTAAATGTGTGTTTATATTAATGGGGCGGGACAAAATAAGAAGAGTCTTTTTTTTTTTTTTTTCCTGGTTAAATACCACCCCCTCCCCCCCGCCCACCAAATATCGCTTTGCAAATTCCTCAGACTCTCATTGAAAATATATGCATAGCTAAAAATGAATATTTAGCATGATTAGAAAATATCATACAGTTTTTACAGTGAAATTCCAATTAAGTTACTGGATTCCAAGTTACAGGAATTCCAGTTGATTATTTGTTTTTTCTTGATATTTGAGCTAATGGAGAAGAGATATAATAGAAATAATCTAGAAACATTATCTATCTATCTATCTATCTATCTCCCAGGCTGGAGTGCAGTGGCGCGATCTCGGCTCACTGCAACCTCCCCCTCCTTGGTTCAAGTGATTCTTCTGCTTCAGCCTCCTGAGTAGCTGGGATTACAGGCATGTACCACCACACCCGGCTAATTTTTGTGTTTTTTTAGTAGAGATGGGGTTTCACCATGTTGGCCAGGCTGGTCTCAAACTCGTGAACTCAAGCAGTCTTCCTGCCTGGGCCTCCCAAAGTGCTGGGATTACAGGCATTATATTGTGCCCAACCCTCTGATATCTTCTAAGAAGCATTAAGTTGATGCATATTTTGTGCATGTCTCTTCTCTCATTTAATGGATAGTTTTACTGGCTAAGAGGTTCTAGATTAAAAATCCCTTACCCTTTCTATTTTGAAGACATTGTTACTTTAACTTCTTCTTTTTTTTTTTTTTTTTGAGACGGAGTCTGGCTCTGTCGCCGAGGCTGGAGTACAATGGCCGGATCTCAGCTCACTGCAAGCTCCGCCTCCCGGGTTTTCGCCATTCTCCTGCCTCAGCCTCCCGAGTAGCTGGGACTACAGGCGCTGCTACCACGCCCGGCTATTTTTTTGTACTTTTTAAAGTAGAGACGGGGTTTCACCGTGTTAGCCAGGATGGTCTCGATCTCCTGATCTCGTGATCCGCCCGTCTCGGCCTCCCAAAGTGCTGGGATTACAGGCTTGAGCCACCGCGCCCGGCCTGTTACTTTAACTTCTTTAACCTTTTAGTTTCCAGTGTTGGTATTGAGAAGCTTGAGATGTTCTGATTCCTGATCATTTGTGTGTAACTTTCTTTTCCTTGATAAACGCTTATGTGATCAGTTTTTTAATCCCAGTGTTTTGAAATTTCACAGTAATGTCCCTTGAGATGTGTGTGTTTTAATTAATACTTGTTGGGTACTTGATGAGTTCTTTGAATCTAGAAGCTCTTTTCCTTTAGTGCTGAAAATTTTTTAAATTTAATTCTTAATTTCTAATTATTTTTCTCTCTTTGTATTTTCAAATGTTAGATCTGCTGGATTGATCCTTAAACTTTCTTTTCTTTATGCTTTTCCGTCTCATTGTCTTTTAGTTTTACTTTCTGGGCCATTTCTTTTCTTTCTTTTTTTTTAAATTTGGTTTTTGTCTATATAGCAAAGGCATTGATATTTATTTTTATTTATTTATTTTTTTGAGCCTTGCTCTGTCACCCAGGCTGGAGTGTGGTGGCGCAATCTCGGCTCGCTGCAACCTCCACCTCCTGGGTTCAAGCAGTTCTCCTCTGCCTCAGCCTCCCAAGTAGCTGGGATTACAGGTGCAAGTCATCATGCCGGGCTAATTTTTGTATTTTTAGTAGGCACGGGGTTTCACCATGTTGACCAGGCTGGTCTTGAACTCCTGACCTCAAGTGATCTGCCCACCTCAGCCTCCCAAAGTGCTGGGATTACAGGCATGAGCCACCACGCCCAGCCTATTTTTATTTTTATTTTTTTAGAGACAGAATCTTGCTTTGTCACTCAGGCTGGAGTGTAGTGGCATGTTCATAGCACACTGCAGCCTCAAACTCCTGGCCTCAAGTGATGCTCCTGCCTCAGCCTCCCTAGAGTATCTGGGACTCCCGACATGCACCACGATGCCTGGCTAATTTTTAAAACATTTTTTGTAGAGGTAGGAGTCTCACTATGTTGCTCATCTTGAACTCCTGGCCTCAGCAATCCTCCCTCCTCAGCCTCCCAGGGTGCTGGGATTACAGGCATTGAACCACTGTGCTTGGCCTATCTTGTCCATTTCTTACTCTTTCTTTTTCAGTCCTTCTACTGAGCTTTTCATTTCTGCTATCAGGTTTTTCATTTGCAGGAGCTTGTTTTGTTGTTGTTGTTCTAGGTATTCTTTTATATAACATCCTGCTTTTAGTTTATTGATATACTGTCTCTTATCTCTGAGACTATTGAGTTTTTAAAGTTTTTTTTTTTTTTTTTTAACCTTCTACGGTGTTTGCTGCAAGTTGTTTTTTTCTGTTTGGATCTCTTTTCCATTTGAATGATTTAAAGGTGTGTCTAGTAGTCTCTGGCTGTCTCTATTCATGTAAGAGAGTGGGGGACTCAAAGGCTGCTTGGAAGGTCTGAGTGTTTGAAGGGGGCTTGTTGGCTGGGTGGGAGTGTTGTGGGGAAGAGGACCTGTCAATAACTATTGATTGATTGATTGATTTTATTTTTATTTTATTTTTTGAGATGGAGTCTCGCTCTGTCACCCAGGCTGGAGTGCAGTGGCGCGATTTCAGCGCACTGCAACCTCCGCCTCCTGGGTTCAAGCAATTCTCCTGCCTCAGCCTCCCAAGTAGCTGGGATTTCAGGCACATGCTACCATGCCCGGCTAAATTTTGTATTTTTAGTAGAGACAGGGTTTGACCATATCAGCCAGGCTGGTCTCGAACTCCTGACCTCAGGTGATCCACCCACCTTGGCCTCCCGAAGCGCAGGGATTACAGGTGTGAGCCACCGGGTGGCCTGGCCTGTCAGTAACTTTATTTAGGTCATCGTAGGCTGCTCAGTTTCTCCAAAGAAGACCCCTCTACTCTCTTAGTTGGCTGGTAAGGCCCAGCTGTCAGCTTTCCAGGAGCTGTGTAGAAAGAAGCCTGGGTCTCAGCATTCAGAATACATCTTTTTACTTAATTCCTCTATGTTTGGTAGGTTCTCAACTGTGCTTTGTATTCTCAGAGCAGAAACCTGTTTTAGGCCGGGCGCAGTGGCTCAAACCTGTAATCCCAGCACTTTGGGAGGCCGAGACCGGTGGATCACGAGGTCAGGTGATTGAGACCATCCTGGCTAACACGGTGAAACCCTGTCTCTACTAAAAAATACAAAAAAACTAGCCGGGAGAGGTGGCGGGGGCGCCTGTAGCCCCAGCTACTCGGGAGGCTGAGGCAGGAGAATGGCGTAAACCCGGGAGGCGGAGCTTGCAGAGAGCTGAGATCGCGCAACTGCACTCCAGCCTGGGCCACAGAGCGAGACTCCGTCTCAAAAAAAAAAAAAAAAAAAAAAAAGCAGGAAACCTGTTTTAACCCTTTCTGAGAATTAATATCCAGTTTCCTGCCAGGATGGGAAGGGTGGCCACTGGTGGCTAGGAATGTGGTCAGGAGATGTAGGGTTCAAACTGCTTAACAATTTTCAACCAATTCTTATTTTAGCTGTTCTTTCTTCCCCAAGAAAATCAATTCACCTCTACTTCCAGAAGTCCTTGTTACCGCCAATACCTGCACTTGTGGGAAGTTGGCAGTATAAATGGCATAGGTTCTTAGCTTTCCTCCCGAGTTGGTTTAGGATTGTCTTCATCAAGTCACCAGTCTGTTATGGCTCAACCTTTTGTTCTCCACTTTCCAAAAATTTTCTTGTCACCTCTTCCCCCATTCTCTCCATCTTCTTAAAACAATCTCTTTGCTGCAGTTTCAGTGGGGCTTTGAGAGGGGTCTCGATTTGACATCTGTGTTCATTTCGCCCCCTTTGCTAGAACTCCAGGACACTTTTATGTGTGTGTTTTTCTGTCTTCTCAAGCAGAATACCTTTCCCCCTGCTTTCCTCGCCTACCCTGTTCTGTGAAGGATGCCACCATGCTTTTAGCCATCAGACCAGAACTTAAGGGTCAGCTTAAGTGTGGAATGTTTTACTCTGAGATGGTGACTTCATTTGCTAAGTAAATGCAATTGGTCATGAGGCCAATTTCCCTTGCTTCCTCCATCGTGATCCAACCAATGAAAAATTCTTCCTGTTTTTAGGGCTGGGTGCGGCGGCTCACGCCTGTAATACCAGCACTTTGGGAGGCTGAGGTGGGCGGATCACGAGGTCAGGAGATTGAGACCATTCTGACCAACATGGTGAAACCCTGTCTCTACTAAAAATACAAAAATTAGCTGGGTGTGGTGACACGTGCCTGTAGTGACAGCTACGCAGGAGACTGAGGCAGGAGAATGGCTTGAACCCGGGAGGCGGAGGTTGCAGTGAGCTGAGATTGTGCCACTGCACTCCAGCCTGGCTACAGAGCAAGACACTGTCTCAAAAAAAAAAAAATCTTGTTTTTAAATTTTTTTTCTTTCCTTTTAAAAAAGTTTATTTCATTTCTAATTGACAGATAATAATTGCTTATGTTTATGGGGTGCAACGTGATGTTTTGATACATGTATATATGGTGAAATGATGAAATCAGGCTAGTTAGCAAAACGATTTCTTTTCTTTTCTTTTTTTTTTTTGAGATGGAGTTTTGCTCTTGTTGGCCAGGTTGGAGTGCAATGGCACGATCTCGGCTCACTGCAACCTCCGCCTCCCAGGTTCAAGCGATTCTCCTGCCTTAGCCTCCCTAGTAGCTGGGATTACAGGCATGAGCCACCATGCTTGGCTAATTTTGTATTTTTAGTAGAGACACGGGGTATTTTGTATTTTCAGTAGAGACCTCAGGTGATCAACCCACCTCGGCCTCCCAAAGTGCTGGGATTACAGACGTGAGCCACTGTGCCCAGCCACAATTTATTTTCTAACAAGATCTCTCACTCTGTCTCCAGGTCCCCGTGTTCCTGGAGGGGCTGCCCGTGCTGGTTTAACCTGTGGGGTGTATGTCCACTAAAATGAATTCTTTCTGAGTGGTCCTAAGTGTACCACACAGTCAAAAACAAAAATGTTAGAATATTTTTTTCTGATTTCAAAGGAAGTTAGATATTAACTGTTAAAATTGTAGAACTGTATAAAATTATAGAGCTATGAAGAAAGTGTAATGAACTTTTTTCATAGCCCTAACCCTCAGATGTAATCGCTGTTAGCGGTTGGTACATAACAGAAGCATTTGAAAATCAAGAATATTTTCTAATTATCAGCACTTCATTTGATATTTCCCTGTTTACATTAATGTTAGTGAGAAAATGGAAAGGACATGAAAGAAGAGAAGATAATGAGCAAAATATACATTCCTTGAGCGGCAATTAAAGAGTCTGAAATTCTTTTTGTTAGCTGTTTTGCATTTTGATTTACTTGGAATTTGGTGAGTGAATGAAATTCTAGAACTGAAAACATTGTGGTTGAACAAACATTAACATTCTTTCCTTCTTTTCTTTCCCTCTTTTGAATAATGTCTCAAGTATATGCATTTCTAGTCAGTCTTTTCTAGAGAAATTATGTTATGCTGAGTGATGGTTATGCTATCCTCCCTAATTTTTTACATACAGCTCAACAGCAAGCAGTTTCACTGACATGATTTTTGCATTGTCTCAGATTATGGTATAATATATAAAAATCCAAGATTTTGGTGTAGACCAGAAAGCAGTTCTTAGTGTTGAAATTTTCTGTGACTTCAGGTTATCTTTTAAGAATTTTAAAAATTTACTTTGGTTTTTCTTGTTATGCTTGTTCTATTAATTAAAGTTAGAAATGGGACTCCTCTTGCCTCTTTCTACATTTAGAGCTGCAGCTGGGGTTGCAAATGTAGTTCTTTGCCTTTGCTAAGGAATTGCCATATTTTAGACATATTGACAGCAGGTGGTATTGAGGGCCCCAAATTATCTGGTGGAACACAGCTCTGGAACGCTAATGGTTGCAAGTGGAAAGATGCAATCAGACATTGCAAAAAACTGACAAAAATTCTATACATGTCAGTGAAAGCATTCTTTTCATAATAGTCACTTGAGAGAGTATGTGTTTAATTCAGTATAGTTGGTGTTGCTAAAAACATTGTTGGATTTTTAAAAAATCGAATCTGCAATCCGTGAATACATTTATATTTTTAGTCTGTACTCTTATTAGTGGTATGATTAAATTCCCATGGAAAAGATTTCAGCATTATAGAATTTACACCCTGCACGCCTCTCTTCAGAGTGAGTCATCGTCAACATTTGACTGTCCATCCCCACATTCTGTGTTATTGTTCCCCTCCTGTGTATTGTATCAATATACGTATATACATTCCTTTCTTTAAAAAAACGACTGGGATCACATTATATATATGAATTGTGACTTGAGTGTTTTTTCTTTTAACAATATATCTCACAGTTTTCCATGTCTGTTCATACAGATTTGTCACGTCTTTTTTTTTTTTGAGATGGAGTCTTGCTCTGTCTCCAGGCTGGAGTGCAGTGATGCAATCTCGGCTCACTGCAAGCTCCACCTCCCAGGTTCACTTCTGCCTCAGGCTCCCGAGTAGCTGAGACTACAGACACCCGCCACGACGCCCGGCTAATTTTTTGTATTTTTAGTAAAGATGGGGTTTCACCATGTTAGCCAGGATGGTCTCGATCTTTGACCTCATGATCTGCCCGCCTCGGCCTCCCAAAGTGCTGGGATTACAGGCGTGAGCCACCGCACCTGGCTTTTGTTTTTTTTTTTTTTGTTTTTGAGATGGAGTTTCGCTCTTATTGTCTAGGCTGGAGTACAATGGCATGGTCTCGGTTCACTGCAACCTCCACCTCCGGGGTTCAAGTGATTTTCCTGCCTCAGCCTCCCAAGTAGCTGGGATTACAGGCATGCACCACCACACCTGGCTAATTTTATATTTTTAGTAGAGACAGGGTTTCTCCATGTTGGTCAGGCTGGTCTCGAACTCCCAACCTCAGGTGATAGGCCCGCCTGGGCCTCCCAAAGTGGTGGGATTACAGGTGTGAGCCACTGCGCCTGTCCAGTTCTTTCTTTACTGTGTGTGTCCTTATGGATTGAGCACCTCAAGAGCTAGCATTGTCTTATGGATAATTTTATTCTCGGTAGACACAATGTATGACTGAATAGTGGGGTTAACTACAGAGAGAGCCTGGGGCTTAAACTGGGGAGAAACTTAACCATTAGGGAGTAAAGCTTGTAGTTAAATCAGTGGGAAAATAAAGGTTTTTTTTTTGTTGTTTGTTTTTTTATTTTAATTAGAGGGGTTGTTTTTTTATTTTAATTAGAGGGGTGATAGGATTATAGCTCTAATTAGAAAGATTAAGTGGTAGTAATATCTAGGATGCAATAGAAAACTGAGACAGAAGTTAAATCACGATATGGTGAAAGTGGTCTGGCTTATATTTGTGTAGTAATAATGGAAAAAAAGGGAATTAGTATTAATAATTTGGAATAGAATTTACCACAGTTGACAAGCTGTTGTGTTCAACATTCATTCATTCATTCATCCATCCATCCAGTCAACTTGCCAAGCAGCACTGTGAGTCAGGCAGTGTGATGGGCATTGCTGGTAAAGTGCAAAGGACAGGCTGAATCAAAGGTGCTGAGCAGGCCTGGAGAGTAGGTGGCCTCTGTGAAGACGAGGCCAACCATAGAAGTTGTAAAGTCGGGAAGAAGGAACTGGTTTTGCCCGACAATTTTGTTAGCTTTTAGACTCACAGATGTTAAGCTTCCAGGGGATATTCAGCAGGATGTTGGCAGTATGAATATTTTGAAACAGATTTTGAGTTTAGTCTGTGTGGTTGAAGATGAGTGAGCCACAGAAGTGAAAAATGGCAAAGAATTGGAATCAGAGTTATTGGAAAGTTAAGTTGATCTGTGTTATGACATAGCATATAAGCCAAGTGTTACTAGAAATAGAAATAAAAACTGAGAAATTAATGCTGAATTTGGGTGAAAGAAGGGAAGATGGAAAATAGACAAAATAACTCCTAATTTTATTGCATCTGTTTCTTACTTCACTTTTCTGACTTGGCTTAGGTGATGGTTAATATGATGTGTCTACTTGCTAGGCTATAGTGCCCAGATGTTTGGTCAAACATCAGATTAGATGTTGCTGTGAAGCAAGCTTTTTTTCAGTTGTGATTGACATTTAAATCAGTAGACTTTGAGTAAAGCTGGGTGGGCCTCATCCAATCAGTTGACTGTCTTAAGATAAAAAGCTAACTTTCCCCACACCCTGACCCCAGGGAGAAATTCTGTCTCCAGACTGCCTTCTGACTGGAGTGACAACATCAACTCTTTCCTGGGGCTCCAGCCTGCTGGCCTGCTTTGCAGATTTCAGATTAGCCAGCTCCTACAATTGCATGAGCCAATTTTAAAAATAAATCTTTCTTTTTCCAGGCTGATCAGTAGATAAAGGTAGAGCTATAGATTGATCTATATGTTTGCCTATATCTATCTGTTAATTTGTGTCATATTGGTTCTGTTTCCCCGGAAGACCTTGACTAATACAGATTTTCACATAGCTAGAGTCAAAGTTGTGTTTTCTATTTATTGAGCTTGTTCTTTAGCATTTAGCTCCATCCCTGATTCTTTGAATCCTTTGACAGACAATTCCTCTCTCCAGGCAGTTATCTGATTTTCCTTTTGCTCAGTAAGTGCTCTGTGTGTACCTTTCTTATGCCATTGTATTATTGTAATTCTTGGCATATGTGCTTTTTCCCTAAAGCTAATCTGTGAACCTCTTGCAGACTAGGAGCTGCTCCTACTAGCTTGTGTGGCTTGGGTACCCAGCCTACTTGGCATGTAAGAATTTGTCACAGTGTGTCTATTGAGTGAAAGATTAGCTCTGATCTGACTCTTAAGTATGATTCTAGGAAAGAAATTAAAAGGAGAAACATTAAAATATAAAGTAAATGTGACTAAAAAGCCAGGAGAGGTTGGCAAGCACACGGTGAATATCTTCTGGATCTTCCCCTGGAAGGTAGGTGTGAAATGTATTGTGGTGATCTCTGGAACACCACAGTGACCATTATCTAATCCGCATTTGGTTTTCAAATTGTCAATCTTTATCCAGACTTGACTTTGCCCAGTGATGGCTAGATAAAGTCAGACTTTAAAATATTTCAGAGACATTTTCAGGAAAACACAGAAGTATCAAGAAGGACAAATAAATGCTTGTAACCTCATTGCCGATGGTTACTTATGAAAATTTTTTGTGTAGATTTTCCTAGAATTCTTTTTTTCTTTGAGACGGAGTCTTGCTCTGTCACCCAGGCTGGAGTGCAGTGGTGCAATCTCGGCTCACTGCAACCTCCGCCTCCCAGATTCAAGCAATTCTCCTGCCTTGGCCTCCTGAGTAGCTGGAACTGCAGGCATGCACCATCATGCCTGGCTAATTTTTGTATTTTTTAGTAGAGATGGGGTTTCACCATGTTGACCAGGCTGGTCTCGAACTTCTGATCTCAGGTGATCCACCTGCCTCAGCCTTCCACAGTGCTGAGATTGCAGGCGTGAGTCACCATGCCTGGCCTAGAATTTTTTTTTTTTAAACGGAGTTTTGCTCTTGTTGCCCAGGCTGGAGTGCAGTGGCGTGATCTCGGTTCACCACAACCTCTGCCTCCCAAGTTGGAGCGATTCTCCTGCCTCAGCCTCCCGCATAGCTGGGATTACAGGCATGCGCCACCAGGCCTGGTTGTATTTTTAGTAGAGATGGGGTTTCTCCATGTTGATCAGGCTGGTCTCGAACTCCGGATCTCAGGTGATCTGCCTGCCTCGGCCTCCCAAAGTGCTGGGATTACAGGTGTGAGCCACCATACCTGGCCTAGAATTTTTAACATACACAGACATATACAGTGATAGCATACCATATATGCTGTTTTGTTACTTGCTTTTTTCAAGTAAATGTCGTAATATCTTTTGCTGTTATTAACTATACATTATTTTTAATACCTGCATCGTGTTCCACTGCAGGGAAATATATATTATTTGACAAATATCTGATTATTAGACATTTAATATTTCTTTTTCTTTTTTTTGCTATGAGTTTGGTGAACATATTTGCACATGTAGCTTTGTGTACTTGGCTATTATTTCCTGAAAATAGATTGTTAAAAGTAGAGTTCCTGGGTCACAGGTAACCATTTTTTTTGAAGGGCTATTTGTTACGTAAGTGGCCTCCAGAAATGTTTTACCAATATACATCAATTCCAGCAGTGTATGAGAGTTGAAGTGTGTTCTTACAACAGGTATAGGTACATGACGATTTTTTTTTCTTCTGAGACAGGTTTTTTCCCCTAAGTCTTGAATATTCTGTGTCAGATCTTGTTCAACCTGTCAAGCCTATTTGTGAATTTACCGGGATAAATTAATAGTCATCATATATCCGTGCTTGTTTGAACAAAATACTCAAGCATCCAAAATATGAGTAGCCAGTCTTGCAACATTTGTGAATGACTCACTTGTTTGTTTGAAATGGAAAACATAGGAGGAGACAAGTCAAATGGCTATGAATCTTCTTTAAAGGAGCCATAATACGGTATGCAAGACCAAAGGACTAGCCCCAGTCCCAGCCTTTGGGGGATATAGTATCGTACATTCAATCCTGTTATATTTATTGCCATACAATTGCAAACTAAAACAAATAATACAACTATCAAAAATAATGGCTTCCCAAGGACCAGGATCCTAACCGTTTAGTTTGTACCTTAATGTGCCTCTGAGAAGAAATGTTAAAAGAGTAATATTATATAGGTTCATTGGATTTTTCTCATGGATTATGGTTAAACTATACTTGTAATGTTATTTAATAATAATCCAGGAATCTTTTAGATCAGAAAGGAATCTGTGAAAGCTATGGTGCTTATTCTTTTTTGTTTGTTTGTTTGTTTATAAAGATAACTAGGGCAAAGGATTATTCTAAGATTTTTTTTTTCTGAAAAAAAAGCTTATTCTAGAATTTGTTTCTAACTGAAGTTATTATTGCTATTATTATTTTTTAGAGATGGGTCTCCATTTGTTGTCCAGGCTGTAGTGCAGTGGTGCAATCATATCACTGCAGCCTCAAACTTCTGGGTTCAAGTGATCCTTCTACCTCAGCCTCTCAAGTAGCTGAGGCTACAGGTGTGTGCCACCACTTCTGGCTAATTATTTTCTAATTTTTTGTAGAGACAGAGTCTTGCTTTGTTACCCAAACTGGTCTCGAATTCCTGGACTCAATCAAGCAGTCTTCCCACCTTACCCTCTCAAATTGCTGGGATAACAGGCATGAGCCACCTTTCTGTCCCAAGCTGAAATTACTGAAGAATCTTTTTCCTACTTAGATTTACTTCATTCTCTATTTAATGAAGACATGCTTTAACATAATTAGTTGTGGTGTTTCTTTCTTCCTTTATTTTTTTATTTGAGACAAGGTCTCACTCTGTTGCTTAGTCTGGAGGGCAGTGGCACAATCATGGCTCACTGTAGCCTCGACTTCCTGGGCTCAAGTGATCCTCTCACCTCAGCCTCCTGAGTACCTGGGACTACGTGTGTGGGCCACCATGCCCAGCTAATCTTTTTTTTTTTTTTTTTTTGAGATGGAAGCTTGCACTGTCGCATGGGCTAGAGTGGAATGGCATGATCTCGGCTCACTGCAACCTCCACCTCTTGGGTTCAAGTGATTCTCCTGCCTCAGCCTGCCGAGTAGCTGGAATCACAGGCACCCACCACCTTACTTGGCTAATTTTTTAAAAGTTGAACTTCTACAGAGAGTACAATGGTGTTACCAGGGACTGGAGTGGGAGGTGGGAGAAATAGGAGATGTTAGTCAAAGGGTATACAGTTTCAATTCTGCAGGAGGAATACATTCTGGGGGATCTAACATACAGCCTGGTAACTATACATGATAATGTGTGAAGTTTGTTAAGAGAATATATCTGAAGTATTTCCACCACACACATACACAAAAAAAGTAACTATGGGAGGTGTTGGATATGTTAATTAGCTTGATTGTGGTAATCATCTCAGAATGTATATCAAATCGTGTATGAATCTTCTTTAAAGAAGCCATAATATGGTATGTAAGACCAAAGGACTAGCCCCAGTCCCAGCTGGGACTACAGGTGTGCACCACCACGCCCAGCTAATTTTTGTATTTTTAGTAGAGATGGGATTTCACCATGTTGACCAGGCTGGTCTTGAACTTCTGACCTCATGGTCCACCAGCCTTGGCCTCCCAAAGTGCTGGGATTACAGGCGTGAGCCACTGTGCCCGGCCAATTTTTGTATTTTTTTTTGTAGAGACAGAGTTTCACCATGTTGCCTAGGCTGGTCTCAAATCCCTGGGCTCAAGTGATCCACCTGCCCGGGCCTCCCAAAATGCTGGGATTATAAGTGTGAGCCACCATGCCCAGCCTGGTGGTGGTATTTCTTTTTTCTTTTTTTTGAAACGGAGTCTTGCTCCGTTGCCCAGGCTGGAGTGCAGTGGCGCGATCTTGGCTCACTGCAAGCTCCGCCTCCCAGGTTCACACCATTCTTCTGCCTCAGCCATGGTGGTGGTATTTCTCTCTCTTTACTGCTGTTAAATTAAGGAGGTATAGGGGATGGAATAAATACTGCTTTCTGTGTCTTCGGTCGAGGTCTATATTTTTCTCTCCCAGATTTCAAGGGAGGAGTACTTTTACTATATGAATGGTTCTGTGTAATCAAGTCTGAGTTTGATTCCTTAAGTATTCAAGTGGAAGTACTGAGACACATGTCAACCTTAGATTCGAGTTATAGATCACTGACGCCTTAGATGTTCCAACGCAGCTCAATTAAGTAGAGGAAGTATACAAAATGAATAAAGGATTTAAAAGCACAGAGCTGATACTGGGTATGCAACTGCAGAAAAGGAACTATGTAGGTGTATTTCCTCCTGCTAGCTGGAGTTAAAACTGCTAGGCTAAGCCACTGGAGCTCATGGGTCTTCAGAGATGCAGTGTTTTGAATCAGCCACGGAGTAAGAGGAATGTGAGGTGTTTTGAAGAAAGGACATCATGCAGGTGTTTTAGAAAAGATATTGTAGGAATGGCTCATGCCTGTAATCCCAGTAGGTTGGGAGGCCAAGGCAGATAGATCATTTGAGGTCAGGAGTTTGAGACCAGCCTGGCCAACATGGTGAAACCCCACCTCTACCAAAAAATACAAAAATTAGTCAGTCGTGGTGGTGCATGCCTGTAATCCGAAATACTCAGGAGACTGAAGTGAGATTTGCTTGAACCCGGGAGGCAGAGGTTGCAGTGAGCTGAGATTGCTTTACTGTACTCCAGCCTGGATGACAGAACGAGACTCCATCTAAAAAAAAAAAAAAAAAAAAAAAAAGATGTGGTAGGAAAAATAACTCTTAATTAGCTCATTATGTTAGTTGCTAGACTTAGATTATATTCAATTAGTGTAATAAGCAAAACGTCAGGAAGTATTTTTACCACTGGGTATTTTTATAATTCCTGTGCTCTTCCATCCCCAAAGAGTCAATTATTAGGTGTTAGAGCATCATTCTTTTAACCCCAGATGCGTAACTTGGCAGGAGGTGCCCAGTGTTTTCTTGGCTGTTCTTTGGTTGTGGAGAAATATTAATTCTCCTTCACAGCTGACACTCAGAAATATCTTAAAATTTAAAATATGTTCAGTAGTAGCCAAGAGGAGTGTGAGGGTGATTTTTACAAACATTAAGAATTACAGTCTAGGCTGGGTGCCATGGCTCACACCTGTAATCCCAGCGCTTTGGGGAGGCTGAGGCGGGCGGATCACCTGAGGTCAGGAGCTCGAGACCAGCCTGGCCAACATGGTGAAACCCTGTCTTTACTAAAAATACAAAAGTTAGCCGGATATGGTGGTAGGTGCCTGTAATGCCAGCGACTCAGGAGGCTGAGGCAAGGAGAATCACTTGAACCCAGGAAATGGAGATTGTAGTGAGCCAAGATTGTGCCACTACACTCCAGCCTGGGTGACAGAGCAAGACTCTGTCTCAAAAAAAGAAAAAAAAAAAAGAATTATAGTCCACATCTCAGGCATGTTATGCATAGTAACTTCCTTATTCCCTTGCCCTTTGTCAGTGTATGTCAGTGTTTGGTTGGTGTCCAGCTCTGTCTTGGTGTGAGTACAGGTCACTTTACCAGGCTGTAGACATAATAGGTATGGGGGAAACAGGGGTACAACTATAAATGTAAAAGAAACAAAACGTAAGAAAAGTCCTTCTTCTTCCTACTAGCTCCAAGAAATTCCTTTGGTCATCAGGGTGGATTTTGTTAAGTTATTTACAAATCCTTTAATCTCAATTTAAAATTAGAAGGATTTGGATGGTCTCATTTATGGACCCAGCAATCCCACTATTGGTTATATATCCAAAGGAAATGAAGAAAATCACCACATCAAAGAGATACCTGCACTCCCATGTTCATTACAGCATTATTTGCAATACCAAGGTATGGGAGCAACCTGTGTCTTTCAGTGGATGCATGAATAAAGAAAATGTGGTGTTTATTTACAATGGAATATTATCCAGCCTTAAAAATAAGGAAAGCCAACTATTTGCTACAGTATGGATGAGGCTGGAGAGGATGTTATGCAAAGTGAAGTCAGCTAGACGTAGAGTCGAATACTGCATGATATCACTTATAAGTGGAATTTCAAAAAAGTTGAACTTCTACAGAGAGTACAATGGTGTTACCAGGGGCTGGAGTGGGAGGTGGGAGAAATGGGAGATGTTGGTCAAAGGGTATACAGTTTCAGTTCTGCAGGAGGAATACATTCTGGGGGATCTAACATACAGCCTGGTAACTATACATGATAATGTATGAAATTTGTTAAGAGAATCATCTCAGAATGTATATCAAATCGTCTCGTACACCTTAAATATATACAATTTTTATTTGTCAGTTATACCTCAGTAAAGCTGAGGGCAGGGGAGGAGGTGGAGAGTTAGAGAGACTCCTATAGCCTCATTTATGGACCATAATGGAACTCAATGGCAGCTAGAGACTTCACTTTTAGGAGATGGCTGTAGATAGCAAAAGGTTTCTGCCAAGATAGTTTTACAATTTCCTCATCATTAGTTTTATTATTTTATTCTTCCGTAAACTAAGAACATATGTTCAGGAGTTTTTTTTTCTTTTAATATTTTAAAATATTAAATCTTATATTTATATCTTAAAACTTTTTTTGGCAGTTGTTTTCTCATTGAAATTATTTATAGACTCTTTTTTCTTACCTATATTTAGTTGATTTTTCAAATAGTTCAGGGATATTGTAGAAGCACCCAACTTCCGAGAAATTGAAGTGTTTCATATAGACAAGGTGAATCAGTTGCTTCCCTCTCTTTGCTGTGTTAACAAGTGTAATAAAAGGTAAATCTATGAGAAATGACATATAAATGTTTTCATGTTTGATCATTCTATTTAGAAGAAAAAGCATTGGCTTTAGGGCTGACAGCCTGCCAGGAACTGTGGATCTTCTAAAAAGGAGGGGCCAGGTCCTGAATGACATTGAGCAGCTGCACTAATCCTGGATGGATGGACTGACTGCAGACTGGACGTTCTGTTCCACGAAGAAAAAAATGTCTGTTTACCCCAATGCAGGGTTTTTTTTGTTGTTGTTGCAGGCGAAAGCATTCCTAATGATATATTATCTATGGGGAAAAATTAGCACCACACTTTCATTGATCTTGTTACTGAGACTTAAGAGCATCTCGAATATTATGGGGAAATGGAAGCTGTGTTCTAGATAATAAATCCACATATGAATGAGAAGGGAGAAATGAAAGTTGCTAATGTGTAATGAGGTGATAGACACAGGCACAATGAGGATTCGCGTTTGCAGTTGACCCCTAAATAAAATTGACATTCCATCTCCAGCCTTTGATATACTTAGGCTTCCCTTTTTTGGCAGCTTCTTTTGAAGCTGAATGCTTTTTTGGATCACATCAATAGTACATCCTAATTAGCCAGCTAGGAAAACATTATTAAGAAACTTGAGGCAGGTTCTCAACACCACAAATTATCCTACGAGGACAACCACAAAGAAAACTTATGTTTCCTTACACACCATGTTTTAATTACTCATTTCCATTTTTATCAGCTGCAGTAATCCAATCTCATTTATAGAAGATTTAAACCTGACATATTATTGCTGTAATCTGTCCTCACTATCCTCCACCCCATCAAATACACATGCACATTTCAACTCATAGCTGCTGATCTTCTGCAGTTTGAAGTGGATTTCCATGCTGACTGTATTCATGCATAATTGGGCAATCACACAAATGCATTGCTCTGAGAAGGCTGCATGATTTACAGCCTAAACAACATCTTAGGAAGGTTCCCATACCGAGGCACTGAAAAATCCACACAGATTTTGTTCTGTTGAAAAACCAGATTTTATAAAACTGGAGTTATGCATTTGTAATTCACATTTTATTGAGCTGTTCTATAAGTTTGTAAAAGAAACGCATAAGTTTTCAGAAAAGTTTTATAAGCAAATTATCAGAAGCCTTGGGTGACATTAGAAACACAGTGCCAAAGATACTTCTTTGTAAAGATACCAGAAGAAGCCATTCCTTTCATCGAGGACCAATGCTTAAGCATTTTAGATCCAGAGTTTGTGTCTTTGTCACATGGGTTTCTCCTCAGAGTCACGAGTTGCCTGCTGCATCTCCAGGACTCATGGAAGGCAGAAAGAAGAGGAAAGAGGGAGGGCTTTCTCTGAATGAGGTTTTTTGGGGGAGATAAGCTCTTTCTGGTGACTTCTGCTTTCATCACATTGAAACTATATATGTCAACTTCCAGCTGCCTGGGGGTGTCTTGTGTTTTTATCAGGGCACACAGCTGCCCTAGAAAGTAATTGGTGTTGTATTAATAAGAGAGGGCAGTGGGTACTGGATTGGCACAACAGTATATAACACAGTATGCTGTTATTATTTTGTTGATTTTATTTGGATACAATCCTTGAAATAATTGCTCCCATTAAAGTGGTAGTACTTCATGTGGCTTTGCTTAAATTTTTTTTAGTTTCAAAGTTAGGAAAATAAACTTAGTACTCATTGTATTAGCAAGTAAAGGACAATTGTAATTTTGTTTTCAACTGTTGCTGTTGAATGTGATCCATTTTTCTCTGACTCATCTTAGTGTTGTAAACTAGTTAAAAGTCATGACAAGTTAGATGTCTGTTTCCGGGATTTTTAAAACATCATTCCACAGCCTCTTACGAAGCAGCTACTTTTCTAGGGAGAATGGACAGCAAGAGATCAGTGGACGAGAATGATAATAAATATCCTCTGACCTCAAAGAACTTCTAATCTCCTGGGCCAAGCAGGAGAGTAATTGGTAACTACAATGAAAGGAAGCATGAAATACAAGCTAGATGTGGAGGTTAGAGGAAACATTTCTACAAGTCCTGCGGGAAGAGGGTGACAGTGAGGACATAAAACAGAGGTAGCGTTACCGTTTAATTTCCATGTTTTTAATTGTATTTTTATGAACCTCACTATATTACAGAAAGATCTTGTCACTTTAGTGAGGAAGGAAAAGGGACTTTATGAGTCAAGGATGTCATTAGAACATGTTAATTCCTTTTAGTCTCTTTCCCTCCTTGTTTTAGAGCTCTGCCAACTCCCAGTGCTTAAAATAGCCACTTATACGGTGGGTGAATATGTTATGGATTTTAGTTTCCCCAAATAAAATATTGTAACCTATTCAAATTATCCACCAGTATGGAAATAAATTCTTAAAAATCAAAGCTCATAGAGCAGACACTGTCAATCTCTTTTCACACATCCTCCGACTCATATCATTCATGTGCACACCCCTCAAAGCGTGGGTGATTTCTTTTCACATAATTAGACTCATACTATATGTATTGTTCTGCAACTGGCTTTTCGCCACCTCGTAACAGCTTAAAAATTTTTTTTTCTCCTCAGTATACATGGAATAGTGGTTTTTTGTTTTGTTTTATTTTTCAGTCAAGGCTGGTGCCACCCTTACCTGGGTATTTAAAAAATGAAAAATTATGGAGAAATGGTAGGCCCAGAATATTAATAACATCTCATTGAGAAACAATGTGTACTGAAAAGAAACTGAATTGGTCACATTAAAAAAAAGAGAGAATGATATGGAAATACCTGCTGTTCTTAATATTTCTTTTAAAAAATTAAAATAATTTTAAAAATGTGATTGTATCATAAGTATTTTCTTATCAATGGCCAGTGTCTTTACACATCTATTGGATTGCATGTACAAGAGCATAGCTAGAAGAATTGCTGGGTCAAAGGATATGCATGTTTAAAATTTAATGATGCTCTCAAATCACTCTCCAAAAAGGCTGTACAAAATTGCAGTCCTAATAACAGTGTACACATTTTCCCACATCCTTTTCAACACTTGATAGTATCAGTTAATTTTTTTTTTGCAAGCATATTAAGAAAAAATAAAGTCTTGTTTAAATTTCCATTTTCCTGTCCAAAAAAAGTCTGCGTCAGAGTACTTTCAGTTTAATGATAAATGACTAATTTGCTCTTAGATATGCAGTTAGTGCTCGTCTGCTCTGGATTCTCTGCTGCATATTTCATTCATGTTTCAAAAACAGACTCATTTACAAATCAGTCACCTCTTTGGAGTGTCTTTGTAGTCCCATCTGCACAGGGTGTCACACTAATCCTGATTGGCAGGAGTGAATTTTATGAAGAACTTTGAATTGGTATTTGCATAGAGGGAGCTATAGTTTTCCAAACTGTGGTTGCTACTGCATTGCTGGGTTGGTGAAATCAAATTAGGGACAATGAGCAATGTAAACAAAGGAGTAGAATGTAAAATATCAGAGCGTATCATACAGTAAGGGTAAGACATGTTTCGTGAAACATTTCATATGTGTTTGTGTTTTGAATATGGGTTTCTAGGTACATATATATGCACATATAATATGCATACTGCGTTGTGATGTGAAATACCTCTGAGCTGAGGAATGCTGGTATGGATAATCTAAGCTTTAAACATTTATTCAAAACACAGTTTATTTCTGCGCTGCCTGAGACAACAGTTTCATACTTGATTGTGGCATTTCAGAAAATAAGTTGCCAATCATAATGATACTTTGTGAAGGGTTAAAGACTAAGGCTTCTTTTTTTTTTTTTGAGATGGAGTCTTACCCTGTTGCCAGGCTGGAGTGTGGTGGCGCGATCTCAGCATCTCAGCTCACTGCAACCTCTGCCTCCTGGGTTCAAGTGATTCTCCTGTCTCAGCCACCCACGTAGCTGGGACTACAGGCACACACCACCATGCCCGGCTAATTTTTGTATTTTTAGTAGAGACGGGGTTTCACCATGTTGGCCAGGATGGTCTTGATCTCTTGACCTCGTGATCCACCCTCCCCGGCCTCCCAAAGTGCTGGGATTACAGGTGTGAGCCACCGTGCCTGGCCAAGACTAAGGCTTTTTAAGGGGAACTTAAATGCTTAGAGATACATGTCACCTAGTTGGACTTGGAAATATAATAGGTGTGGAAAGTCAAATTGTCTTGAGTGCAGAATGAAGAAATGAAGTGTTACAACCCACTAAACTTAATTTCACTGAGCAATTTAATTTTTCCTTGCTCCAGTGTAGTTACTGAACTTGATTCTGTTGTAACCGTTTAGCTCTGCAGGCAAGAGAATGCAGAGGAAATCCTTGACTTTCAACAGCCTCTCCCTGTGAGTGGGCACAAGTGCAACTGATTATCCAAAAGTAGTTGCTTAAACTAATTTAGACTATTTAGCTAACCTCAATCCCAATGCTGATCTTCTGTTGCTTAGAAAATTACCTGTTGGTGATTATAATAAATGGAGGTAATTAAAATTTTAAAAAGTGATGGAACATTCTGCATGTGGGTGTATTTAAGTATCTGGCAGGTGTTCATATTTCTACAGTGTGAAACTTACGGGTGAACAGTGGCCTTTCTGTTAGAAATTCTATTCCCGCTTTTGTGCCTCTCCCCTCTTAGAGGCAGTTATTTTCAGTTGCTTGGAGAATAACAGTGATGATCTAACTAATTTGTTTTGCATTGTATGTTTCCTAAGTGCTTATATACTTTTTTGCTTGTTTTACTTAAACTAATTCTAACTTTTCTTACTTGAATTATTCTTATTCAGTAATTGCATCTTCATAAAAAATGATATGAATGGAAACATGATTTTCTAGATTTTAAAGTAATGTTAGAAAAATTTGGCTTTTAAAGTTCTGTGATATAGCCATATTTAATTTTTTTAAATTTTTATTTGTTTTTTATTTTTTTTGTTTTTTTGAGATGGAGTTTCACTCTTGTTGCCCAGGCTGGAGTGTAATGGCGCGATCTTGGCTCACCGCAACCTCTGCCTCCCAGGTTCAAGCGATTCTCCTGCCTCAGCCTCCTGAGTAGCTGGGATTACAGGCATGAGCCACCACGCCCGGCTAGTTTTGTATTTTTAGTAGAGATGGGTTTCTCCATGTTGGTCAGGCTGGTCTCGAACTCCTGACTTCAGGTGATCTGCCCACCTCAGCCTCCCAAAGTGCTGGGATTACAGGCATGAGCCACTGCGCCTGACCAGCCATACCTTAATTTAAATTTTATAAGGTATTACTGATAGATTTTAGCAAAGGTAAACACAAAGTAATCAATATTATTTCATCTAGCAAAGAAGATGAAGTGAAAGTTCTGTAAGGACATCAACCAGAACATAAAATTATTGAATACTAATGTTCTGATACAGTTTCATGG
This sequence comes from Papio anubis, assembly GCF_008728515.1. NCBI lineage: Eukaryota > Metazoa > Chordata > Mammalia > Primates > Cercopithecidae > Papio > Papio anubis. Next base: position 124,135,343 of record NC_044981.1, read on the forward strand.
TCTATATTGTTAATAAGAAATAGAAGCAGTGTTGACATTGAGTATAGTTACTGTGTTACTTTAAATTTAGATAAAATTATTTAACCCCAAAATAGAGTGAAATAATTTTATACATATTCAGTCTAATCATATCTTTGCGATGGTATTTTCTGTTGATCTCGTTTGTGTTTGGTCAGTGGTAGCAAGGTATCTGATACTTATTGTGATTTCCAATGGGCACCTCCTGTCAACGTAACTTTGCTCATGTAAGTGCCTTAAGCTCTTTGCTGGTGGTGAATATGATGACTGACATTTCTGTCATGTAGCTTCTGGAATGTTGTTAGACAGGAGATCCTTCAGATGAGTATATGGGTAGCATATATGCTCTGGATCCATGTTATTAGACAGAGATCCTTCACATGAGTGTGTGGGTAGCATATATGCTCTGGATCCATGTTATTGGACAGGAGATCCTTCACGTGAGTGTATGGATAGTATATATGCTCTGGATCCATGTTATTAGACAAGAGATCCTTCACATGAATATATGGGTAGCATATATGCTCTGGATCCATGTTATTACCCTCATCCCCTTCCCCATGGAAAACGTTCCTTTCCATTCCCCTTTCATCTAAAGAAGCTGCTGCTACATCTGGAAAGCAGAGACAAGGTTAGGGTTAGGTGATTTCTGAGCGAGCGTTGAAGTTTCGTTGTTTCTACAACTGTTCTATTTTGTTAACGTGAGTCATAACTTAAAATGATGTAAATGCTAATTAAACCAATTGGCTTGATGAAAGAAGCTTGCATATTGCAAAAAGAAAGTCTTATTAGTGGTTGTTTAGAAATACAAAGGAAAACTGTCATACCACAGTTTGTGCTCCAAAATTTATTTTGTGAGTTTCTTTGAATAGAATTCTTTGTGTTCCTTAACCTTTTTGCTTTTCCTAAGATTTGCCCTCTCCAAATTTAAATAATAAATGGCAACACTTGTCAACATTTAGGGTAAACTGAAGAAATACCAATAGAGGTCAGTTGTAATACATATGAGTTTTTTCTTTGAAAAATATTATATATTAATTAAGTTGGTTGGCACGTGTAGCTATTAAAGCTTAACAGATGAGTTTTACGACATGTTATCAAAATTCGAGGCAATTTAGAACAACTTTGTTAAGAACTTGCTTTAATTAAGGAAGACCCAAACACAAAGCCTTATGTGCTGGGGAGGAAAGTCGTCTATCTGCCAAGCTTCTTCACCTATGCCAAGTACGATGTGCAAGTGGATGGTAAGATAGGGCTGTTCTGAGGCCTGAGGCCCCGGCTGATGTCCAACGCCCTCTTTACTGTGACCTGTGTAGTATGAAGAAGGTTTTCCCTCCAGATGAGATATAGCAGGTTTCCAACAAGGATGATATGAAGACTTCCCTGAAGAAAATGGTGAAGGAGACCTCCTATGGGATAATGATGCAGTGCATGTCCCGCATGTTGGCCCACCTGCTGTGTGTCATCTCAATGCGCTGGATGGTCCAGTTTGTGGGATGGGAAGCCAAGTACAGTGGTGTGCTGAGCTCCATTGGGAAACTTTTCAAAGAGGAAGGGCTGCTGGGATTTGTTGGATTAATCCCTCACCTCCTGGGTGATGTGGTTTTCTTGTGGGGCTGTAACTTACTGGCCCACTTCATCAGTGCCTACCTGGTGGATGACAGCTTCCACCAGGCCCTGGCCGTCCGGAGCCACACTAAGGGCTTGATGGGGATTGCAGTGAGCATGCTGACCTACTCCTTCCTGCTAGTTGACGACTTCCTGGCTGTGAACAACTGCGGCCTGCAGGCTGGGCTCCCCTGTTACTCCCTGGTGTTCAAATCCTGGATTCACTGCTGGAAGTACCTCAGTATGCAGGGCCAGCTCTTCCGAGGCTCCAGCCTGCTTTTCCGCTGGGTGTCATCAGGATCATGCTTCGTCCTGGAGTAACCTGAATCATCTAAAAAACACGGTCTCAACCTGGCCACCGTGAGTGAGGCCTGACCATCTCGGGATACCTGCAAGACGACTCCAACCCAACAACAATCAGATGTGCTCCAGCCCAGCCGGGTTTCAATTTCCATATTTGCCATGTGTCTATCCAGATGTGGAGTTGGGTGGAGGTGAGGCTGCACCCAGTGGATTGGGTCACCTGCCAGACCTGGGAAAGTTGGGGGGAGGTGGGGAGTTGGCAGAATCCCCATACCTCATGGATTTGCTGAGTCTGTCTTGTGCAGAGGGCCAGAGAATGGCTTGTGGGGACCCAGGTTGGACAGGGAAAGGCTAATGGGGTCAGACCCCACCCCATCTACCCCTCCAGTCAGCCCAGCGCCCATCCTGCAGCTCAGCTGGGAGCATCATTCTCCTCCTTTGTAAATAGGGTGTGATCCCCTGGCACACGGCCACCATCATGTCTAGGCCTATGCTGGTAGGCAAATGCTAGGCTCTGCCTGCGTTTTTCTCAACACTATTCTTCTGATAATGAGGGCAGCACCTTCCTCTGAATGGGAAATCATGTGAGTACTTAGAATGTGTCCTCCTCATCTAATGCTCATCTTTTTAATGGCAATTCCTCGCGTATAGGATCTGGTTACCCGTGCAGTTGTGAGTACCCAGAGGTTGGGCAGATCAGTGTCTCTAGTCCTACCCAGTTCATGGTAAGATTTGACCCCATCTCCTGCAAATAAATGTATTGGTGGTGGAGAAAAGAAAAAAAGAAATAGAATTCGCTGCTGTTCTTTTTTTTTTTTTTTGGATGGCTTTATAGAAGGAAATAAAGATATATATTACATAGAGGTCCAATTTAAGGAAGATCCGTAGAGTATCAAGTTTCAGAGTGGCTTCATTGACTTGAGGAAGTTAAGCTATTGAATACAAAGGGTGTATGGAATGAGAGTATTCTCTGCCTTTCCCAGTGAGAGACTGACTAGATGAAGTGGATAGAGCCGACACCCTCCCAGGCTAGTGGACTGTGAGAGGTTCTGGATGAAAGGTTAAAAGATTGCTTGCTCTTGTCTTTCCACTGATTCTTCTGGTTAGCCTGACACTAACGGTAGATGAAGTGTAGTGTATATACTTTCCTGTGATAAACCTGGTGTATCATCTCCCTTGTTCAGCTTCTTGAAGATTATGTGTTGCGTAATAATAACTAAGCCTCTATATACAACTCCTTCTTAATTTTACCAATAAACAATTTCCATTAAAAAGGTATATGAAGGTCTACATTTTTATACTAATGCTGTTCAGATATGCTATTTTATAGTTGACTATGTTCATCCCTCACCGCCAATCTACTACTCATCTATTGCCTTGCTTTCAAATATTTTCCCAGAAATTAAAAAAAAAAAAAATCTTGCCTCTTCTATGCTCTTAACCCTCAGGAATACAGTATAAGTTCTGAAGATGGAATATAAATTGCCCTTATGATCTGTTACAGTGAGGGCTCCAAGAAAACTACTGCTTTCAGTATTTACACCATTGGGTAGGCCCTTCCTTCTGTGTGTGGCGTAAGTCTTAGACTTTAACTGATAAAATCAGCAGAATCGATACTGTGCAAGTTCCAGGCCTAAGTTTTGAGAAGTTCCAGCAATTATATCTAAGAAGTCCAGTTATTTTAGTGGGCGGTCGCATGAATGGAGAGAGGCCCTAGAACTACATGCTGGGAGAGAGGGAGGCTTGTCCGTCCAAGTATCCTACCTGGTCTCGGTCAGCTAAATGCAGCCTTATATGATGGCTGGGGAGGTGAGCAGAAGAACTGTTCAGCTGAGCCTTGCCTAGATTGCAGAATATTGAGCAAAAGTATCAATTGTTTTTTTTAAGCCATTAAGTTTTAGAGTGGTTTGTCATGCAGCAGTAGATAAGTGAAAACACTCCTACGTGGATGTGTATTGATAGATGCATTTTAATAACTGCTTAGCAACTGTGTGTGTGTATGGTCTGGAAAGGTAAAATATACATTTTGCTAATCAGCTATAAAAATAGGTTCATCAATGTATTATGTGCTATTTACTAATATAGTTACACCAAGAGGGAAGGAAACAATGAAACTGAAGAGATTTGAATGTCACACAATGCTATTATAATTAAATGCAAGCTTCCATACCATAACTCATTAACAGTAGCAGTGACTTTGAAAAATTTGGCAACAATTTAAACTGCAGAGTTGAAACAGAAATCTGTGTAAGAAACTTAGACACCGGTGCGGTGGCTCACGCTTGTAATCCCAGCATTTTGGGAGGCCAAGGCAGGTGGATCACTTGATGAGGTCAGGAGTTTGAGACCAGCCTTGCCAACGTGGTAAAACCCCATCTGTAGTGAAAATACTAAAATTAGTTGGGCATGGCGTGCACCTGTAATCCCAGCTACTCGGAAGGCACAGGCAGGAGAATCACTTGAACCCCGAGGTGGAGGTTGCAGTGAGGTGAGATTATGCTTCTCCAGCCTGGGCTACAGAGCGAGTCTCCGTCTCAAAAAAAAAAAAAAAAAAAAAAGTGAGAAATATTTTTTGATGGGATCAATTTTTAAGTTCTTTTTCCACACAAAATTGTTTTCAATTGACATTTCAAGCAAAATGTCTCTGTAGGTTGACTGATTACAAATGTTTTCACTCAAGCATACCGGCTTCTAAATCTGTCTGTAAGCTGCTTTCTTAAAAAAGTGAATAAGCTTAGGAAATAATTATTCCTCAAAGTACACAAAACTCCCGAGCAGGCTTTTGTTCTGTAGACAGATCTGATTCATCAAGAAACATCAAGATAATTGTCACGATTTAAAATTTTGAAAAGAACCCAGGAGTCTTTGGCTTAAGTATAAAACTTCGTTGCTTTCTTGGCATGATGCCTCTAGTTGAGTATTTTGTGCTGTACGTTGCTCCATTTTTTGTTTTGTTTTGTATTTTCGCCCCCAGGACAGGAAACTACAGAACAAAATATATTCATTTTGGTAACCAGTGCTGGCCTTTGGTGATTCACTGTTTTTGAGAGATTCGTACAGAAAGGAGAAACTGAGAGTTGGATGCTGTATCCTAGTGGATGTAAATGACGACCAAAGTTTTACTGTCCATCACAGATGTTTGTTAAACTGGGATTCACAATTTTGACACATGAAGAACAACATTCACATTAAAGTACTCTCCTCTCATAATTCATTTATTTTGGGCAGTAGTGTGTGCCATTTTAATTAAAATTCTTAATGGGCTCAAACAGTTCTTATTTGAAGACACCAGTGTTTCCTCCCTCTTGGGACTGTGTGATTGTGTAGAAGTAGAGAAATGTTTTCTTACTGGATTGTAAGCTGCAGGAGAGCAGAGTCATGTTTCATTTGCTCATTATTGTAAACCCAGAATGGAGGACAGACCCTAGCATTTGTAAGTACACACTCAAGTTTTTTTTGAATTAATGAATTTAGCTTTTTAATCAGTTTACCCCTCACCCCTTACCCTCAGGAGTTGCTGATTTAGGTAGAACTTAAACAATTCCAGATTGGCAGATTATCTTGAGGGACTTGTATTTTCCTATTCTTCCTTGTGGAGAGTCACTGATTTATTCTATCATATTTCCATGAAGTATTGATAAGAATTTTTTTTTTTTTTTTCCCCTCGAGACAGGGTCTTGCTCTGCCTCCCAGGCTAGAGTGCAGTGGTGCAATCTGTAGCAACCTCTGCCTCCCAGGCTCATATAATCCTCCCACCTCAGCCTCCAAAGTGGCTGGTTGATAAGAATTTTTAATTCAAGTACCTGTATATACTATTTTCAATATATTATTTCTAATCCTTATAACAGGTTCTTTGGAGTTAGGGGTTAAAAATATTGGTGTATTTAACTTTCTTATAATTCCGTATTGAAAACCTATAACAAGGGATTTATGTGGTATGTAACAAGGGATTTGTGTGGTATGTTGAGAATGTTAAGATGTTTCTGGAATTACTGAGTTGGAAGATGCTTGCGTAAGAAAGATGCATTGGAAAAGCTGCTGTATTCCTGTAATTATATGACGAGAGGAAATTTGTAAGTTCTTGAAAACTTGTATTAAGATTCTATGGTAACTGCTTGTATTTAAGTTTTTCTCCCACCTGAAAGACTATAAAGAAATGTTGGCTCTAGGTTTATCTTTTTGCTGATTATCTCATACACTCATTCATTTAAAACACTTTTAACAAATGTATATATTGAGCACTTATTTTCTGCCAGACACCTTTTAAATTCTTCAGGTCCTTCAGTGAACAAAAAGACCAAAATTCCTGCTATGGTGATGTTTGTAGGGGCAGATAGAAAAACTACAGGCCAGGCAGGGTGGCTGACACCTGTAATCCCAGCACTTTGGGAGGCTGAGGTGAGTAGATCACAAGGTCAGGAGGTCAAGACCATCGTGGCCAACATGGTGAAACCCCGTCTCTACTAAAAGTACAAAAATTAGCCAGGCGTGACAGTGCGCACCTGTAGTCCCAGCTACTCGAAAGGCTGAGGCAGGAGAATTGCTTGAACCCGGGAGGCGGAGGCTGCAATGAGCCAAGATCATGCTACTGCACTCCATCCTGGGCAACAGAGCAAGATTCTATTTAAAAAAAAAAGAAAAATAAAAACACTGCAGTAACAAAAAGTCAATATTATAGTAGGCTATAAGGTGATTAGTGCTATAGAACAAATAAAACAGGCTAACGGACATCTAGGAGAGAGAGTGGGTTATGATTTTCAGGAGGCCCGCTAATCCTTATTAAGGTGACTTTTGAGCAAAGATGGGAGAGGAGCCGGAGAACCTTCGTGGTTGAGGGAAGGGCCAGAGTGCTGAGTGCCTGGGGCCCAGCTGCATCAGAGGAATGCATTGACGTTTCAGCGTGGTCCACATTGCTGTCAGATCATGCTGGTGTCCGTGGACCTTATTGAAAATGATTATTGCATGTAACTCTATTATCCTGTCATCAAATCACACAACAACACTAAACAGAGACATCATTAGAACAGAACCACATAGTAAGATGTGACCTGGAAACATTTATTTTGCCCTTGATGGTTTTAAAGGTTTACACACATCATGCTGTGCCTCAGTGACAGATGACTCTTGTTCCAGAATTCCTGGTCAGGCCCCAGAGGCCTTTTAGATGTTTAGGTTTCAAAATTATTGACTCTGTTTTCAAGGTTAGAGACCATATAAATCAGCTATAGGATAAAGGAGTTGAAGCATGTAAAATTCTTAAATCTGTGCCTATACATAGTAAATATTCTACCAATATTAATTGACTCTAGAAGAAACATTTTAAGTTAGTAGATACATTTAAAGTAGGTACCCATGTAGAAAACACGTAAACTAAGTTGACTTTTATTAAGAAATAATAATTTATCTTTTGTCTCCTTCATTTTGTTTCTTACCACCCTATTTCCTTATCTCATAGTCCCTGCTCCTTTTAAGTAAAAACCAGATTTTCAGATAATAACAGTATTAATAACAGAGCAATGCCTGTGTCTCTTTTTTGAAAAGGTGGTTTTATTTGTGTGTTTTATGTTTTTAAACTTTTCAATACAGATGACTTTTTCAACTGACTATTTGATACTTCAGAAGAAATTGCTTTTTTTTTTTGTTTGAGACAGAGTCTCGCTTTGTTGACCAGGCTGGAGTGCAGTGGTAAAATCTCAGCTCACTGCAACCTCTGCCTGTCTGCCTCACCCTCCTGAGTAGTTGGGATTACAGGCACGCACCCTCACGCCCAGCTAATTTTTGTATTTTTAGTAGACACGGGGTTTCACCATGTTGGTCAGGCTGGTCTTGAACGCCTGATCTCGTGATCGACCCTCCTCAGTCTCCCAAAGTGCTGGGATTACAGGCATGAGCCACCACGCCTGGCCATAAATTGCTTCTCATTGAATATTATAATTTGAAAATAAGTGTTTTTGAGAATTGTTTTGCAGTCTTGTTCAATGATTTCCTTTTTTAAATGACTAATTACATAAATTTGAGAAATAAGTTTTGTTTATAGTAAAAAGATACAATTCTCAAATAGCCAAAATACTTTTCTCAATCCCAAGATAGAGTTTGTTTTGAAGGTGCTTGAGCTGCTTAGCTTTTTTTTTTTTTTTTAACATGGAGTCTTGCTCTGTTGCCTGGGCTAGAGTGCAGTGGCACAATCTTGGCTCACAGCAGCCTCCGCCTCCTGGGTTCAAGCAATTCTCCTGGCTCAGCCTTCCAAGTAGCTAGGACTACAGGTGCGCACTGCCACGCCCAGCTAATTTTTGTATTTTTAGTAGAGATGGGTTTCATCATGTTGGCCAGGCTGGTCTCGAACTCTTGACCTCAAATGATCTACCTGCATCGGCCTCCCAAAGTGCTGGGATTACAGGCACGAGCCACCGAGCTGCTTAACTTTTAGTGAAAGTGTAAATCCTCCAATTCTGTTAAAATGGTACCTAATTATATTATAATTTTGATGACTGAGATATATTTATTAAAAGCATACTGTTTGTCAGAGGTTCTAAGTGGTAATTCAGGTATGTTTCCATCTTATGCAACATATTCAGTATGGGTTTGAATATTGGCTCTACTAGTTTTAAAGATGTACCCTTCTTCAGGTTGATCATTTAATTGTTAGACTGAGTTTAATGGTGGATACACATCATTATGTATTTGTCCAGGCACATAAAATGTCAACACCAAGAGTGAACCCTAATGTGAACTATGGACTCTGGGTGATAATGACGGGTCAATGTAGGTTCATCAGTTGTAAGAAATGCACCACCCCATGGGGAATGTGGATAATAGAGGAGGCTATGCAGGTGTGGAAGTAGGGAGGTTGGGATCTGTATCTCCCTCTCAATTTTGCTATGAACCTAAAACTGCTCTAAAAAAATAAAGTCTTAGGAAACGAACTAACGATATTTACACCTACAAAATTGTGAGGAGGAAAGATGATGTTGGCAGAAGGCCTAGCACAGTGTTTGACACATAGTAAGCCCTCATCAAATGGTAGCTGCTGCTAAAAAATATCATCTCATTATCGTATTGGCTTGATCTGTTTTCTTTAAAACATCTTTAAGATGTCTTCTACCTGATGTTTTACGCTCATGGTAGCAATAGGTAAGCTTAAAACAGCAGCCTTTTGAAAATAACCACTTGTGTTTGATGAGGACGTTTGTGAAGCAGATCCAATATTTAAAGGAATCTTAGAGTGAAATACTTTGGGAATGGTTACCCTTTAATTATGGTGTCTTTCTTTGAACTCTCAAGCTTCCTTCGTATGATTTTCTCCCCCCAGAGACCCACCGCCCTTATCTCCGTGTGCCTACCTCACTGTCTGAGCCTTCTTTTGGCTCTCCCTGCTAATTACCACCTCCCTCTGCTGCTCACCTTCTTCACTGCTGTTCTAGTTTTTACATTGTTGCCAGACCTAATTCTCTAAAACATCCCTCCACTCTTTTATTTTCTTAAAATTTACATTGGCAAAACAGAAACAAAAACAAAAAAAAACCAAGTCTGAACTCCTTTGCCTAAACTTCATGGTTCACTACAATCTGGAATAATCGTATTTTTTCTTTATTCAGTTTGACTTTCCATGATTTCTAAACCATTTAGTGGAGACACGCACCAACCAATATTGTACATTTCACATGTGTTCCTTGAAGCTTTTTTGCCTGTGCCATTCTTTCCTCTTACATGGTTCTTCATCTTCTCTGCCTTAAGTTACCATTTTAGAAGGGTGTATCAAGTTCTGTGTTCTCTTCAAAGGCTTTTCCTGACTCATCCAGGTTTCAGTGTTTTTTTTCCTGTGTGTATAAAATTGTAAATTAATTAGAGAATGTATACAGCATGAAGTGCTCATTTTAGTCTTACATTTGAGGAGAAATATAAGTAAAAAATTTTAATTTTTAATTTTTGTGGGTAGAGCAATACAAATTCTTATAGAATTAGGTATTCTGTAACACAGTCTGGCCAAGTATTGACAACTCAAAAATTTAAGTGATTTGATTCTCTAAACTTTCATTTTTAAAAATTGATTTTTTTGTTATGAATTTGGGAATATAATATGGGTTATAACAGAAAGTTCAATGAGATGTCAACTGAATTTTAAAAAAGATTTCATTTGTAATAAATGTAAACATGATACCTTAAATTTTTTCTTTTTATAGTCTGAAATGATATGTTAGAGAACATGGAAATTTGTTACTTCAGAAAACTTTTTATGTGGGAGAAGCATTAGAATATTTATAGAAATCAAAGTATAGGAGACAGTGAGGAGGTGGGGACTGAGAGTGAGGGAATATCTTTTCAGACAGGAGTAGAAAGGGGGTTCATATCTTCACAGGCCAAAGGAATTCAGCGAAGAATAAGGAACACTTGATCATTTAAGGGAGGAAGAAAGGTTGGGTGCAGTATTCCTGGGAAGGTAGTGATGGGTTTGGATAGAGCATACTGAAAGCAGGGGAGTTCCCCTGACTGCCATGATTTTCTTTTTTTTCTTTTTTTTTTTTTCTGAGATGGAGTCTCACTCTGTTGCCCAGGCTGAGTGCAGTGGCATGATCTCGGCTCACTGCAACCTCCGCCTGCCGGGTTCAAGCGATTCTCTTGCATCAACCTCCTGAATATCGTTTCTTTATTCAGTTTGACTTTTCATGATTTCTAAACCATTTAGTGGAGACACACACCAACCAATACTATACATTTCACACGCGTTCCTTGAAGCTTTTTTGCCTGTGCCATTCTTTCCTTTTAGATGGTTCTTCATCTTCTCTGCCTTAGGTCAACATTTTATAAGGGTGTATTTATGTTCTGCGTTCTCTTCAAAGTCTTTTCCTGACTCATCCAGTTTTCGGCGTTTTCCTCTGTGTATAAAATTGTAAATTAATTAGAGGATATATACAGCACTAAGTGCTCATTTTAGTAATTCCACTGAGCTGGGATCCCATTGAACTGGGATTACAGGCACGCGCCACCATGCCCAGCTAATTTTTATATTTTTAATAGAGATGGGGTTTCACCATGTTGGTCAGGCTGGGTCTTGAACTGCTGACCTTGTGATCCGCCTGCCTCAACTAAGAGGGGCAAGAATCTTCAACAGCTGAGATTGCCTTTGGGGTGGGAGGACTTTTTTGTTTTCCATTAGCTTTTAAATTCTGCTTTTGACCAAGTCTCCAATATCTTGGAAACATTATTTTTCAGTTAGAAAACCATTGCCCATTGATGTCAGCAAAACTGACAGTTTGTGTGTGTTTAGAAATTTCAATCTGGTAATGGATCAGCCCATATGCTTCAATGGATTCAAGATTAAAGGTGGCCTCAGTTTTATCAGCCAGTAGATACAGTTGACCCTTGAACAACTGGGAGTGGGGATTTAGGGGAACCAACCTTGTGCATTTGAAAATCTATGTATAACTTTGACTTTCTGAAAACTTAGCTACTAGTGACCTTCTGTTGACCAGAAGCCTTACCAATGACATAGTCAATTGACACAGATTTGCATGTTACATATATACTGTATTCTTACAGTAAGGAAAGCTAGGTAAAGGAAAACGTTATTAGGAAAATCATAAAGAAGAGAAAATATATTTACTATTCATTAGTGGAAGTGGATCATCATAAAGCTTTTCATATTTATCATATTCTGAGGAGGAGGAGGGATTAGTCTTGCTGTCTCAGGGGTGGCCCACGAGGCCGAAGAAAATCTGCATATAAGTGGACCCATGTACTTCAAACTTGTGTTGTTCAGGGGTCATTTGTATTTTTTAAATGTCTACTACATGCTAGGGATTTTGATAGGTGCTATGAAAATGCTGAGGAATACTAAGAAATTACAGAATAAGTTTGTTTGCCCTAGCCTAAAAGTCAGAATAGTTAGGTTCCTTTCACTTTCTAGCTATACCACTTTGTAGTGTAAGGGAAGTTTTGCTTTGGGATTTCCATAACTGTATACTAGAGGGTGCAGACTCGATGGGCACCAAGATGCTGTAAGATGGAGAAAAACTAATCCATACTTGTTATAGACAATTTGACCTATAGATTATTCAGAAGGGGAATGTTCTACAGAAATATGCAACACTTAACAATTTGCATGTAATACAAGAAGTTCAAAGATGGGGTTGTTTGCAGCTCTGCATGAGATTATAATCTGTGCAATACAATGATGAGAATTTTGAAATACTGATGGAACTTTATCAGGTATTTATGATGAAATACAGCATTGTGGAGAAAAAGCTGCATTTTGTTAAAAAAAAAACAAAACCAAAAACTAAAATTTGAAAAATGGTTTTTAAGAATGAGGTTATACATCAAACTTTTTTTTTTTTTTTTTGAGACGGAGTCTCGCTCTGTCGCCTGGCTGGAGGCCTGATCTTGGCTCACTGTAACCTCCACCTCCCAGGTTCAAGTGATTCTTCAGCTTCAGCCTCCCAAGTAGCTGGGACTACAGGCGCGCGCCACCACGCCCAGCTAATTTTTGTGTGTGTTTTTTTTTTTTTACTAGTGGCGAGATCACACCACTGCATTCCTCTCTGTTGCCCAGGCTGGAATGCAGTGGCATGATCTCGGCTCACTGCCAGCTCCGCCTCCCGGGTTTACACCATTCTCCTGCCTCAGCCTCCCAAGTAGCTGAGGCTACAGGCACCTGCCACCACACCCAGCTATTTTTGTGTGTGTGTGTGTGTTTTTAATAGAGACGAGGTTTCACCATGTTAGCCAGGATGATCTCAATCTCCTGACCTCGTGATCCGCCTGCCTCGGCCCCCCAAAGTGCTGGGATTACAGGCATGAGCCGCTGTGCCTGGCCAATTTTTGTATTTTTTTTAATAGCAACAGGGTTTCATTATGTTGGCAAGGATGGTCCCGATCTTGTGACCTTGTGATCTGCCCACCTCGGCCTCCCAAAGTGCTGGGATTACAGTCGTGAGCCACTGCGCCTAGCCATACATCAACTTTTTAAAAAAAAAAACAATGAGTAAAAGTTGTTACAGGGGCATTATTTATTTTGTTTCAAATGAAATATACTTTATACCAAATTCTCAAGTTTTTAGATAATGTGTTTTATCTTTAAGACATTTTCAGGGAATATCCATAATTGCTCCCAGGAGTAGGTAGAGAAAAGAAGTAATTTGACAGTGCTTCCAGATGGCTCTTAAAAAAATAATAAATTCCTTCAAGTTCTTGATTCCTAACACTATGGATTTTATTATATCTCCAAACAAATCAAGTAATTCTGATGTAAGTATGAAGCTGCTGTAGCCCAGATTTACCTTTATTAAAACAGATGGTACAAAAAAAGAAGAAAAGTATTTTACCATCCCCTTTGGGCACAAAGCTCAAACTTATTTATCCCCATCCAAAGGCAGTTTCTTTCTGTTTTGGCCTGACTTCTGGGAGCCCAGAACTCTTAAAAGATGTTTTCTTGAAAATAGTGAGCTCTTTTCTTGTCTGTCCTAGTATTCTTGGCTGAGTTTCCTATATTCTGGCTGCTCCTACTCATTAATATGCAGCTTGATCCATAGTGGCTGGGAAGACAGCAGAGGGCTGGAAGTTAGTGCAATGAAAGCTCCTATGCGGGCTCTCTGAGGAAAGATGCAAATGTACCCAGGAATAGTGTACCCAAGTTTCATTTTCTCAGGTCAGTTGAATAATTGAAGCTTTCAACAGATTTAAATAGAAAGTTTCTTTTTTTCTTTTTCTTTTGATGTAGATTCAATTAGGACTTAACTTTCCTACCTCTTTGACAGTAAGTATACTTTTCTTGTTGATAATAAAATGATTAATCAAGTTAAGTATTGCATGTATCTTTTTAATGTTTAATTTTTGTGGGTGCATAGTAAGTGTATATGTTTGTGAGGTACATGAGATATTTTGATACAGGCATGCTATGCATAATAATCACATCATAGAAAATGAGGTATCCATCCATTCATTCCTCAAGCATTTATTCTTTGTGTTACAAACAATCCATTTATACTCTTTTAGTTTAAAATGTACAATTATTGACTATAGTCACTCTGTTGTGCTATCAAATACTATGTCTTATTCTATTTTTTAATACCTATTAATCATCACCCACCCACCCTACTGCCCTTCCCAGCTTCTGGTAACCATCCTTCTACTCTCTTTCTTTGTGAGTTCAATTGTTTTAATTTTTAGATCCCATAAATAAGTGAGAACATGTTATGTTTGTCTTTCTGTGTGTGGCTTATTTCATTTAACATAATGACCTCTAGGTCCATCTATGTTGTTGTGAATGACAGGATCTAATTCTTTTTAATGGCTGAATAGTACTCCATTGTGTATAAGTACTACATTTTAAAAATCCATTCATCTGTGGTTGCTTCCAAATCTTGGCTACTGTGAACAATACTGCAACAAATGTGGCAGATATCTCCTTGACATACAGATTTTCCTTTATTTTGGGTACATACCTAGTAGTAGGATTGCTGGATAATATGGTAGCTCTATTTTTAGATTTTTGAGGAACCTCCAAACTGCTCTTCATAGTGGTTGTACTAATTTACCTTCCTACTAACTGTACGAGGGTCCCCTTTTCTCCCCATCCCCTGCAGCATTTGTTATTGCCTGTCTTTTGGAAATAAGCCATTTTAACTGGGGTGAGATAATATCTCATTGTAGTATTGATTGGCGTTTCTCTGATGATCAGTAATGTTGAGCACCTTTTCATATGCCCGTTAGCCATTTGCATGTCTTGTTTTGAGAAATGTCTATTTAAATCTTTTGCCCATTTTTAATCGGATTAGATTTTTTGCTGATAGAGTTGGGTTCCTTACATATTCTGGTTATTAATCACTTGTCAGATTGATAGTTTGCAAATATTTTCTCACGTTTTGTGGGTTGTCACTTCACTTTGTTAATTGTATCCTTTGCTGTGCAGAAGCTTTTTAACTTGATGTGATCCGATGTGTTCAGTGTTGCTTTGGTTGCCTGTGCTGGTGGGGTATTGCTTGAGAAGTTTTTGCTCACACCAATGTTCTGGAAAGTTTTCCCAATGTTTTTTTGTAGTAGTTTCATAGTTTGAGGTCTAAGATTTAAGTCTTTACTCTTTGAATTGATTTTTGTATATGTTGAGAGATGTGGGATCTAGTTTCATTATTCTGCCTATGGATATCCAGTTTTCCCAGTGCCATTTATTGAAGAGACTGTCCTTTCCCTAACATATTTTTGGCACTTTTGTAAAAAATGAATTAACAGTAGATGTGTGGATTTGTTTCTGGTTTCTCTATTCTGTTCCATTGGTCTATGTGTCTATATTCTTATGCCACTACTGTGCTGTTTTGATTACTCTGTAGTATCATTTGAAGTCAGGAAATGTGTTTCCTCTAGTTTTGTTCTTTTTGCTTAGGATAGATTTTGCTATTCTCGGTCTTTCACGGTTCCATACAAATTTTAGGATTGTTTCTTCTATCTTTGTGAAGAATGTCATTCGTATTTTGATAGGGATTGCATTGAATCTGTAGATTGCTTTGGCTAGTATGAACATTTTAACAATGTTGATTTTTTTCCAATCCATGAACATGGAATATTTTCCCATTTTTTTGGTGTCCTCTTCAATTTCTTTCATCAATATTTTATTGTTTTCATTACAGAGATCTTCCACTTCTTTGATTAATTCTTACGTATTTGATATTCAGTGTGGCTATTTTGAATGGGATTATTTTCAAATGGGATTACTTTTAAAATTTCATTTTCAGATTGTTCACTGTTGGCATATAGAAATGCTACTGATTTTTGAATGTTGATTTTGTGTCCTGCAACTTTACTGAATTTGTATACCAGTCCTAATAGTTTTTTGGTGGTCTTTAGTTTTTTCCGAATATAAGATTATATCATCTGCAAACAAGGATAATTTGACTTCTTCCTTTCCAATTTGGATGCCCTTTATTTCTTTCTCTTGTCTGATTGCTCTAGCTAGGACTTCCAGCACTATGTTGAACAACAGTGGTGAAAGTGGGTATCCTTGTCATGTTCCAGATCTTAGAGGAAAGCCTTTCACTTTTTCCCTGTTCATTATATTAGCTGTGGGTTTGTTGTATGTGGCATTTATTATGTTGAGGTATGTTCCTTTTATACCCAGTTTTTTGAAGGTGTTTATCACGAAGGGATGTTGAATTTTGTCAAATACTTTTTCAGCATCCATTGAAATGACCATATATTTTTTTTCCTTCATTCTGTTGATCTATTTCTTTTTCTTTTTCTTTTTTTTCTGGAGACAGAGTCTCACTATGTCACCCAGGCTGGAGTACAGTGGCACAATCTCAATCTCAGCTCACTGCAACCTTCGTCTCCTGCCTCAGCCTCCTGAATAGCTGGAATTACAGGTCTGCACCACCACACCTGGCTAATTTGTTTTTTTTGTTTAGTAGAGATGGCATTTCACTATTTGACCAGGCTGGTCTCAAGCTCCTGACCTCAAGTGATCTACTTGCCTCGGCCTCCCAAAGTGCTGGGATTACTGGCATGAGCTACTGTGCCTGGCCTCTAATGTATTGTTGAGATCAGTTTGCTAGTATTTTATTTAGCATTTTTGCATCAATATTCTTCAGAGATATTGTCCTGTAGTTTTTTTTTTTTTTTTTTTTTTAATGTGTGTGTGTTTTTGGTATCAGCCTAATACTCACCTCGTAGAATGAGTTGGAACTATCCCCTCGTTCTCTAGTTTTCAGAACAGTTTGAGTGGGGTTGGTATTAATATTAGTTCTTCTTTAAATGTTTGGTGGAATTCAGCGTTAAACCATTAGGTCTTGGGCTTTTCTTTACTGGGGAACTTCTTTGATCTCATTACTTGCTGTTGGTCTGTTCAGGTTTTGGATTTCTTCATGGTTCAATCTCGGTATTGTGTATTTCTTGGAATTTGTCCATTTCTTCTAGATTTTCCAATTTATTGGCATATAATTGCTTCCAGTAGCCACCTAATGATCCTTTGAATTTCCGCAGTACCAGTTGTAATGTCTCATTTTTCATATCTGATTTTATTTATTTAGATCTTTTCTTTTCTCAGTCTGGCTAAAGGTTTGTAAATTTTTTCACTTTTCCAAAAAACCAACTTTTTGTTTCACTGATCTTTTGTATTCTTGATTTCAATTTTATTTCTGCTCTGATCTTTTATTATTTCTTTTCTTCTAGGAATTTTGGATTTGGTTTGCTCTTGCTTTTCTAATTAAGATGTATTGTTAGGTTGTTTATTTGAAGTTTTGTTTTTGTGTTTTTTTTTTTTGATGTAGGTACTTGAGGCAGCTACAAATTTTCCTCTTAGTACTGCTTTTGTTGTATCCCATAGGTTTTGGTGTGTTGTATTTCCATTATCATTTAAGAAATTTTTCAGTTTCATTCTTAATTTCTTCATTGACCCACTGGCTATTCAGAAGCATGTTGTTTAATTTGCATGTGTTTATAGTTTCCAAAATTCCTCTTCTTGTTGATCTCTAGTTTTATTTTATTGTGGTCAGAGAAGATGTTTGATATTACTTTTTTTTTTAATGTTTTAGGACTTGTTCTGTGACCTAACATATGGTCTATCCTTGAGTATGATCCATGCAGTAAGGAAAAGAATGTGTATTCTGTGGCCATTGGATGAAATGTTCTGTAAATATCTCTTAGGTCTATTTGGTCTATAATGCAGATTAAGTCCAATGTTTCTTTTTCTGTCTGGACAAACTGTCTAATGCTGAAAGTGGGGTGTTGAAGTCTCCAGCTATTATTGTATTGGGATCTCTTTTTAGCACAAATAATATTTACATATCGGGGTGCTCCAGTGCTGTGTGCATATATGTTTTAAATTTTTTTTTTTTCTTGAGACGGAGGAGTCTCGCTCTGTTGCCCAGGCTGGAGTACAGTGGTGCAATCTCGGCTCACTGCAAGCTCTGCCTCCCAGGTTCATGCCATTCTCCTGTCTCAGCCTCTGAAGTAACTGGGACTACAGGCACATGCCACCACACTCGGCTAATTTTTTTTGTATTTTTTTAGTAGAGACGGGGTTTCACTGTGTTAGCCAGGATGGTCTCGATCTCCTGACCTCGTGATCTGCCCGCCTCAGCCTACCAAAGTGCTGGGATTACAGGCGTGAGCCACCGCACCCGGCTAACATTGTTATATCCTCTTGCTGAATTGATACCTTTATCATTATATGGTGACCTTCTTTGTCTTTTATAGCTTTGTCTTGAAATCTGTTTTGTCTGATACGAGTACAGCTACTCTTGTTCTTTTTGTTTGTTTTCATTGGCATGGAATATCTTTTTCTATCCCTTTATTTTGGGTCTAGGGGAATTGTGTTTCTTGGAGGCAACAGATTATTGAGTCTTGTTTTTTATCCATTCAACTGCTCTCTGTCTTTTGATTGGAGAGTTTAGTCCATTTACATTCAATGTTATTGATAAATAAGGACTTACTCTTGCCATTTTGTTGTTTTCTGATTGGTTTGTAGTCTTCTTTCTTTCCTTCCTGTCTTCGTTTCATTGAAGGTGATTTTCTCTGGTGATATGATTAGTTTCTTGCTTTTTATTTTTTGTGTATCTGTTATGTTTTTTGGTTTGAGTTTACCATAAAGCATGCAAATATTATAACCCATTATTTTGAGCAGATAACTTAACACTTTGCATAAACAAGCAAAAATAAAACAATAAAAACTCCATGTCTTAACTTTATTCCCCTGCTTTTTAACTTTTTGTTGTTTCTATTTATATCTTATTGTACTTTGTGTCTTGAATAGTTGTTGTAGTTGTTTTTTCTTTGACTCATTGTTTAGTTTTGCTACTTAGAATGAGAGTAGTTTACACACCACAATTACAGTGTTAGAATATTCTGTATTTTTCTGTGTGCTTACTACTACCAGTGAGTTTTGTACCTTTAGGTGAATTCTTATTGCTCATTAACTTCCTTTTCCTTCTGATTGAAGTCCTCCCTTTAGCATTTCTTGTAGAACAGTTCTGGTGTTGATGAAATCCCTCAGCTTTTGTCTGGGGAAGTCTTTATTTCTCCTTTATGTTTGAAGAATATTTCACCAGGTATACTATTCTAGGGTAAAAGTTTTTTTCCTTCAGCACTTTAAATATGTCATGCCACTCTCTCCTGGTCTGCAAGGTTTCCACTGAAGAGTCCGCTGCGAGATGTATCGGAGCTCCATTGTACGCTGTTTCTTTTTCCTTGCTGCTTTTAGGATCTTTTTTTTTTTTTTTTTTTTTTTTTTTTTTTTTTGAGACGGAGTCTTTGCTCTGTAGCCCGGGCTGGAGTGCAGTGGCCGGATCTCAGCTCACTGCAAGCTCCGCCTCCCGGGTTTGTGCCATTCTCCCGCCTCAGCCTCCCGAGTAGCTGGGACTACAAGCGCCCGCCACCTCGCCCGGCTAGTTTTTTGTATTTTTAGTAGAGACGGGGTTTCACCGTGTTAGCCAGGATGGTCTCGATCTCCTGACCTCGTGATCCGCCCGTCTCGGCCTCCCAAAGTGCTGGGATTACAGGCTTGAGCCACCGCGCCCGGCCTTCGGATCTTTTCTTTATCCTTGACCTTTGGGAGTTTATTAACTGCCTCGAGGTGGTCTTTTTGGGTTAAATCCACTTGATGTTCTATAACCTTCTTGTACTTGGCTATTGATATCTTCATCTAGGTTTGGGAAATTCTCTGTTACTATCCCTTTGAATAAATTTTCTGCCCCTCTTTCTCTACCTCTTCTTTAAGGCCAATAAGTCTTACATTTCTATCTTTGAGGCTATCTTTTGTAAATCCTGTAGGCATGCTTCATTGTTTTTTATTCTTTTGTCTCCTCTGTGTATTTTTGAATAGCCTGTCTTCAAACTAATTCCTTTTTCTGCTTGATCAGTTCTGCTATTAAAAGACTCTGATGCATTCTTCAGTAGGCTAATTGCATTTTTTCATCTTGAGAATTTCTGCTTGGTTATTTTTAATTATTTCAATCTCTTTGTTAAATTTGATAGAATTCTGATTCCTCTTCTGTGTTATTTTGAATTTGAGTTGCCTTAAAAAAGCTATTTTGAATTTTGTATCTGAAAGGTCACATATCTCTTTCTCCAGGATTGGTCCCTGGTGCTTTATTTAGTATATTTAGTATATTTGGTGAGGTCATGTTTTCCTGGAATGTCTTGATATTTAAAGACTGTGTCTGGGTATTGAAGAGTTAGATATTTATTGTAGTCTTTGCAGTCTGGGCTTGAAGTACCAATGCTTCTTGGGAAGGCTTTCCAGATGTTCAAAAGGACTTGGGTGTTGTGCTCTAAGCTGCATGTGCTTTAGGGGGCATACCAAGCCCAGTAACACTGGTTCTTTCAGACTTGTAGAGGTAACACCTTGATGATTTTGGACAAGATCTGGAAGGATTCTTTGCATTACCAAGCAGAAACTCTTGTTCTCTTCCCTTTCTCTCAAAAAAAGTTTCTCTTTCTGTTCTGAGCCCCCTGGATGGGGGTGGAGTGACACAGTACCCCTTTGGTTACCACCCACTAGGACTGTGCTGGGACAGACCTGAAGTCAGCAAAGCAGTGGGTCTCGCCCAAGGCCCGCTGTAACTACTTCCTGGCTACCACCTATGTTCACTCAAGGCCTTGGGGTTCTACAATCAGTAGGTGGCAATGTGGGCCAGGCCTGTGTCCTTGCCTTCAGGGTCACAAGTTTCCCCAGGCCCTGGGTGGGTCCAGTTGCTGTCTGGGAGCCAGGGACTGGAGTCAAAAACCTTACAAGTCTACCTGGTATTCTAATGTACTGTGGCTCAACTGGCACTCAAACCACAAGATACAGTCCTTCCCACTTTTCCCTCCCCTTTTCAAAGGCAGAGGAGCTTCCTCCCATGGGCATTGCCACCACAGGCCCATGGACAGTACTGCCAGACTACTGCCAATGTTCTCTTAAGGCCAAGGGCTTTGTAGAGACAGAGGCTCACTGTGTTGCCCAAGTGGTTCTCAAACTTCTGGCTTCAAGCCCAGCCAGTTAGTGTAAATCTTTTAATCAAAACTTTGGTTTGTGTATTTTGGAGAAAGTAATTGTGTACTACTAAAAAAATCTGAAAAATATGTAATGTGTTATTTCTGTAGACTATACAACTTTATGAAGCCTGGTTTTATAGAAATCAATTTCTACTTACTATGTGTTTGCTTATTAAGGTTTGAAGCTTCACATACCGTTAAAAAGAAATCCACTTATCACAAATGCACTCTGTAACAATTGCTACAACAACTAAATCTGTGCATTAAATTCTGGCATTTGCTTCTCTTTAAGAAATACTGATGTAAGGCCAGGCGCGGTGGCTCACGCCTGTAATCCTAGCACTTTGGGAGGCCAAGGTGGGTTGGTCACCTGAGGTCAGGAGTTCGAGACCAGCCTGGCCAACATGGTGAAACCCCCTCTCTATTAAAAATACAAAAATTAACTGGGTGTGGTGGCACACTCCTGTAGTCCCAGCTACATGGGAGGCTGAGGCAGGAGAATTGCTTGAATCCAGGAGGTGGAGGTTGCAGTGAGCCAAGATCGTGCCACTGCAGTCCAACCTGGGCAACAAGAGCGAGACTCTATCTCAAAAGAAAGAAAGAAAGAAGAAAAGAAGGAAAGAAAGAAAGAAAGACTAATGTCAAATTATTGGGCTACAAATAAATTTGGTGCTTTCGGGACATAATAGGATATGACTGTCATTGAAATAATTAGGAATGAAGATTCCTTGCTTCCTCATTTACAGCTCAGTTGTCTAATTTAGTAGCTTCTGGCCCAGCTGATGGGAAAGCAGCAGATACCATTGTCTCCCTCTCTGAGGATAACTTTATTCTGTCACATTATAAGGAGAATATTCCTATGTGTACAGGCGACAGAGCTTAAGATTATTTGAATTTCAACACTTCTTTTGAGGTTGCAACCATGGAAGAAAACTGTGCTTTATTGGAATTCTACCTGTGCCTCTCAGAGGCTGGCATGGAATGACTGAAAGTAGTTGAGCTCCACAGTGACATGTGTAATGTTTTCTTCTCAGTCTTGTCAGTGTTCTGATAAAAATTGTTGAGTTTATTCAGTATTTATTCATCCCATCGATATTTACTAAATGCCCAGTTATGTGCAAGGGACCAAATTTTCCTGGAGTTATTTGAGTCTGTAGTAAGCATTTCTGCCAACAAGTGTGGTTTCAAATAAATTTTAGTCTTGGTTAGTGGCTACTGTGGAAGAAAAAATGGACGAACTTTTTTTTTTTTTTTGAGACAGAGTCTCGCTCCCTCTCCCACGCTGAAGTGCAGTGGAGTGATCTAAGTTCACTGCAAGCTCCGCCTCCCGGGTTCACGCCATTCTCCTGCCTCAGCCTCCTCAGTAGCTGGGACTACAGGCGCCCGCCACCTTGCCTGGCTAGTTTTTTGTATTTTTTAGTAGAGACGGGGTTTCACCGTGTTAGCGGGGATGGTCTCCATCTTTTGACCTCGTGATCCGCCCATCTCGGCCTCCCAAAGTGCTGGGATTACAGGCTAGAGCCACCGCGTCTGGCCGGAACTTTTTAATCTTCTTTTTGAAACAGGGTCTCACTCTGTCACCCAGGTTGCAGTGCAGTGGCGCAATCTTAGCTCACTGCAACCTCCGCCTTCCAGGTTCAAGCGATTCTCCTGCGGCAACCTTCCATGTACCTGGAATTACAGGTAGAACATTTTAAAATTAATAATCCAAAACCAGTATCTCTGGTCACATAAGTGAATAATTCTCATGAGTACTTGGTAAAATACTGAAATGGAATTTGCTTAACCAGGGTAGGGTGTATTATTACAGAGTGTGAAGATAAAGCTATAGTCATCACCTCCCCATACAGTAACTCAAAATTGCCTTGCCGTTTGTAATGCCAAACATTAACATGCTTCCCAAAATATGCATATTAAAAATGGAGGATAGGAAATCAATAAATATGGATCATAATGAATCTTTGGATATACCAATTTTTTTTTTTTTTTTTTGAGATGGAGTTTAACTCTTGTTGCCCAGGCTGGAGTGCAATGGCTAACTTCAGCTCACTGTAACCTCCTCCTCATTCCCAGGTTCAAGCTATTCTCCTGCCTCAGCCTCCCGAGTAGCTGAGATATCAGCCTCCCGAGTAGCTGAGATAACAGGCATGTGCCACTACGCCTGGCTAATTTTGTATATTTAGTAGAAATGGGGTCTCTTCATGTTGGTCAGGCTGGTCTCAACTCCTGACCTCAGGTGATCCACCCACCTTGGCCTCCCAAAGTGCTGGGATGACAGGTATGAGCCACGGCACCCGGCCAGATATACGTTTTATGTATATGTGTGTATGTATTTGAAAACTTAAAAGTAACTTTGAGCTTTTCCAGATAAAATATGTTGACAAGAATATTTTAAATAAGCTCATCTAAATGAACTTTTTTTTTTTTTTTTAGATGGAGTCTTGCTCTGTCGCCCAGGCTGGAGTGCAATGGCGCAATCTTGGCTCACTGCAACCTCTGCCTCCTGGGTTCAAGCGATTCTCCTGCCTCATCCTCCTGAGTAGCTGGGATTACAGGTGCTTGCCACCACGCCTGGCTAATTTTTTATTTTTGGTAGAGACGGGGTTTCACCATGTTGGCCAGGCTGGTCTCAAACTCCTGACCTCGTGATCCGCCCACCTCAGCCTCCCAAAGTGCTGGGATTACAGGCCTGAGCTACCGAGTCTGGCCATAAACAAATTTCTTATATCTGGTATATACTACTGATATATTTGAATACTATGAAAATTTAGATTTTTTTTTCTGATGATTAAAGAAGCTTTAGTTTATATATACAAAATGTATAATGTGTGCACGAGAGACAGATGTTTTGTCCTAATATAAATTCAACAATGTATTAATAGTTAAGCCACTACCACGATAGTAGTCTATAATGTTCATACAGTGGATATTAACAATTATTTACAAAGAAGAATACATTCAGGAACATTCTATTAAGTACTATTGTTGGTACATATCAAAAAACTTTTTGTGTATTAATTACTCATCCTTAAAATATAGGCCAAAAACAGTGTTTTCTTGATTATGATAACCTACAGAAATTGACAGACTGCATGGTGGGTAGCTTGAGAATTTAATTTTCTAGGTGTAGAATTTAATCCTGTTCCTCTTGGGAACAGATTTGACAGTTTGGTATTTTTGCAGAGAGCAGTGTTGCATACAGAAGACAATTTCTCATCAACATCTCATTAATCCTATTATTTCCCTTAGAGTAGAAAGAAAGGGCAAGTGTTCTAAATTGTTTTAGGTGTTTTATGTGCAGCAGAAGTTTAGACTTTCAATAAAAAGGTGTATATGATATACAGTAATGTTTTTGTTTAGTCTTGATTGCTTATAATGGTAGTTAAAATTTTTTTTAAGAAAGTTTCTTTGATTATATAAACAATATTTGCTAACGCTGAGAATCTGGAAAATGTAGAAGTTACCATGTGGACTTGAGCCCTCAATCCCAAAGGGCTTGAAGAGGTGTTTTTACTTTTTAAATTCTGTGTTTTAATGGATGCAAATGTCTTCTTAATATTTACTTAAAGCTATGCCTTCACAGAGAGAAGTCAGGTGTGTCTGGTGATTTAGTAAAATTTATGGACTACATAATCAACCTATCTACCACTGTTAATGGTGAGAAAATGACTGTGGCTCTTTCAAGGTTTTGTCTTGCGAGGGAAGAGATTCCTGTATTAACATTCTATCTAAAGAGTTTGTTTCCAAAAGCTAAGTGAGTTTTTAGAATTAAAGCAAGTGGACTGATCAGGCAGGACTGAATGGTTGTTTCCACGTGTTGCTTTCACTGATCAAAACTGATGTGTTGGCTAGGAAGTCAGGTGGAATAATTTGGACACCTCAGTGCCAGGGATCATTTGATCAATTAACCCCAGGCTGTCTGGAGACAGCCTTCTGCCTGTCTTGAGTCTAACAATGGATTTTTATAGCCAGTAATGCCTCGGTGCAGGAACTAGAAGCTGGACTGTTGCTGAAGGCAGAAGAAAAACTCAACAGTAATTTTCCATTGAGAAAAGTTAAGATAAGGAAACAACATTCATTTCAACAAATACTTTCGGCTGGGTGCGGTGGGTCACACCTGTATTCCCAGCACTTTGAGAGTCCTAAATAGGAGGATTGCTTGAGGCCCAGAGTTTGAGACCCACCTGGGGAACACGTGAGACCGTGTCTCTACAGAACATTTATAAAAATTAGCTGGGCATGGTGGTGTGTGTCTATAGTCCTAGCAACTAGGAAGACTGAGGTGGGAGGATCTTGAGCCCAGGAGTTTTAGGCAGCAGTGAAGTATGATCACTGTACTGCACACAAGTCTGGGTGACAGCAAGACTTTGTCTCTAATTTTTTTTTAATTGAAAAAGTACAAAAACAAGTACTTTAGAGCTTATACTGTACTCATGGCACTATACTATTCTTCAATAATATTATAGAGAAAATACAATTGCGGCCGGGCGCGGTGGCTCAAGCCTGTAATCCCAGCACTTTGGGAGGCCGAGGCGGGTGGATCATGAGGTCAGGAGATCGAGACCATCCTGGCTAACATGGTGAAACCCCGTCTCTACTAAAAATACAAAAAACTAGCCGGGCGTGGTGGTGGGCGCCTGTAGTCCCAGCTACTCGGAGGCTGAGGCAGGAGAATGGCGTGAACCTGGGAGGCGGAGCTTGCAGTGAGCCGAGATCGCGCCACTGCACTCCAGCCTGGGTGACACAGCGCGAGACTCCGTCTCAAAAAAAAAAAAAAAAAAAATACAATTGCTACTGTCTAGAAAGGGGAGATAGTAGTTACCCAGTAAGGAGTGGTGATAAGTTCTAGACCAGAAGTGTGAAGAAGACCTAAACTCTGGAAAAGAAATGTCCAGCTGTAATCAAGAAACATAGCAAATTAACAGTTCACACTTTGAGAGGCCAAGGTGGGTGGATCACTTGAGGTCAGGAGTTTAAGACCAGCCTGGTCAACATGGTGAAATCCCGTCTCTACTAAAAACACAAAAATTAGCCAGGCATGGTGGTGCACACCTGTAGTCCCAGCTATTCGGGAGACTGAGGCATGAGAATCACTTGAACCTGGGGGGCAGAGGTTGCAGTGAGCTGAGATCGCACCACTGCACTCCAGCCTGGGTGACAGAGCAAGACCCTGTCTCAAAAAAAGCAAAGCAAAACAAAACAACAACAACAAAAAACCTGTTAATTGATGATTTCATTATTTAAATTAATTGTAATATCTTTGTAAATTAATATCCCCTGTATTAACATTTTAGTTTAATTATTAATAGTTGATTTTATATTAAGACAAAATATCTCTCTCTCACACACACACAATATTTCGTATATATAAACTAAGAGTTCTTTAATCATCAATTCTGGCCTTTTATTTCATGATGACCTTGCAGAACTTCAGGAAAACCTGTAATTGAAAGCGGTAGAGACAGGTATAGCTATTAATAGGAAATTTGGTTCTGATGAAGAATCCTTCCAAGGATCTACCAGAGTTTTTGCAGACACCTCCTCTGCTGCAGTTTAGGATGCTCAGCAATATTAAGTTCATCAGTTCACTTGCATGAGGAAGAAATGTTAGATGAAGTTTGATTTTATTTAATTCAGGTGGGCGAAGTGTCAGACGGAGGCTATTTCTGAGCAGGGCAGAGCCTCAGTGTTCTGAGTGTCACTCAGCAAAAGGTTTCTGAGAGATCTTAATTGTCCGTTCAGGAAAAATGGAACACCCATTGTTCTGCCTTGAGATTACATGATTTCCCTAGGTAATCTAATTTCATTCTTCCTTTTTTTGTAGTGTGTATACGTGAATGAATTATTCTCAATTCTCTGTGTAGCTCCAGGTAGAGTACCAGACTCATATATCCAGCCTAGTGACCCAGAGTCATCTGTGTCATATAGTGAATGCTTACATTTGCCCTCCTTCCCTTCTCATTTCTCTGATTCTTGGTGCTTTCAAATCCTTGCTTCTCAAAATGTGGTCCATGACACATCAGTATCACCTACACTTGCTAGAAATGCAAAGGCTCAGGCACCACCCAAGATCTACTTAATTAGGATCTGCATTTTAACAAGCCGTCTAGGGGATCCTGTGCATGTTAAAGGTGGAGATGCACTCTCTTAGCCTCCACCATCGCTGCTGCCTCCTCACATCCTGTCAATCAATAACATCAAAGATTGTGCCTCTTTGATTACCTCTTGTGTTAGTCTGTTCTCACACTGTTAAGAAGAAATACCCGAGACTAGGTAATTTATAAAGGAAAGAGGCTTAATTGACTCACAATTCCACGTGGCTAGGGAGGCCTCAGGACACGTACAATCATGGTGGAAGGCAAAGAAGCAGCAGGCACCTTCTTCACAGGGCAGCAGGATGGAGTGAATGCAAGCAGGGGAAATGCCAGACGCTTATAAAACCATCCGATCTCGTGATACTCACTCCCTGTCATGAGAACAGCATGTGGAAAACCACCCCCATGATCCAGTTACCTCCACCTGGTCCCACCCTTGAGATGTGATGTGGAGATTATTGGGATTATGGAGATTACAATTCAAGATGAGATTTTGGGTGGGGACACAGCCACACTGTATCACCTCTGTAATCAGGATTGTGAGTTTGGCTTGTAAACTATAAAACAAAGGGAGAGACTGGGGAGATGTTGGTCAAAGGATACAAAATTTTAGTTAGGAGTAATAATTTCAGGAGAGCTATTGTACACCATGGTGACTATAGTTAATAACAATGTATTGTAGTCTTCAAAATTGCTAAGAGAGTAGACCTTTAAATATTCTCACTGCAAAAAAAAAATGTGGGTAATATGTTAATTGGTTTGATTTAGCCATGCTATAATGTATATATATATTAAAACATCGGGTTGTACACCATAAATATATATAACTTTTATGAATCAAATGAATAAACCAGACAGA
This sequence comes from Papio anubis, assembly GCF_008728515.1. NCBI lineage: Eukaryota > Metazoa > Chordata > Mammalia > Primates > Cercopithecidae > Papio > Papio anubis. Next base: position 124,163,186 of record NC_044981.1, read on the forward strand.
CACTATAGAGGGATAAGCTCTCTGTACCTCTCTGTTGCACTCTGGGCCCTGTTGTCTCTTCGTCTCCTTCAGTCATTTACCTGCCTGCCTCTCAGTTTCTGAGCAGTGCGTCCCGTCCACGCTCACTTCAATACGCCAGTGCAGGCCTTCGTTTTCTGTGCTCTGAATGACTGTAAGGGCCTCTAAACTGGCCTTTTGCCCACATTCCCATCTCATTGTTCTCAGATCCACGTCATTAATGCAATGATTTTGCAAGTCCAAATTGCACACCTGCTCAGCATCCTTGGCGACTTCATCACTTGCTGCCCTTTTTTCTAAGTGGCTTTCTGAACACACCTGGCTGTTGCAGGGTCCCTGTATTGTGCACGTGCTACTTTCCCATATCCCCTTTTCTCCTTTTCTTCCTCTTTCCTTAGAATTGACTGTAGTGTTACCTACTTCATTGCCTCTGACCTGCACTCCAGTACTTCTGTAGCAACCACCCACAGGAATGCTTAGTGTGTGCTGTGCCTCTCCCACACTAAGATGTGAACCCCTTGAGAGCCTTTCTGAGACAGTGACAGTGGGATTGTTCCTTTACTCTGGGTTTTGTACAGACTGGGTACATCTGGGACTGTCCCCTTACTTTTGGTTTGCCTGCATGGTTTTTTTTTGGGTAGGTAATCAGTCACATTAGAGGCGGGCAGATCATGAGGTCGGGAGTTGGAGACCAGCCTGGCCAACATGGTGAAACCCCATCTCTACTAATACAAAAATTAGCTGGGGATGATGGCGCACACCTGTATTTCCAGCTACTCAGGAGGCTGAGACAGGAGAATCATTTGAAACTGGGAGGTGGAAGTTGCAGTGAACTGAGATCGAGAGATCGAGCCACTGCACTCCAGCCTGGGCAACAGAGCAAGGCTCCATCTTGGGGGAAAAGAAAATCGGTGATACTTTCTAAAAATAGGAAGTTCATTCTATTTTAATTTAACTTTTTTACATTTGAGAGATTTCATAACAAAAGCGACCAGGTATAATGGAGATCTTTGTGTTATTCTCCACTATTCTTTCAGTGTTTGCATTTTTCTTGCTTTGGTCCTTCTGGGATAGACTTAAAGCTTTGACTTTCCATGGAACTAAATTGGATGATAATGAATGATACATACTTATTGTAGACAGTTTTGAAGTTTCATATGTTTGACTTGCATACCATTTGTAGCAAAACTAACCCTTTTCAGCAATCTGTTTAAAACCCTTTTCAGCAATCTGTTTATTACGGATTCCATCTTTAGGTTTCTCAACTAATGTTAATAGAGCAGCAGTGTCTGGGGGAAGCTGGCAGGAGGGCAGGAGCCAAGGAAGCATGGTGGTGCCACTGGGGCCTGGTGTGTCCAACTTTCTCCTCCTTCTTACTTCTCCCTTATCCCCCACACTTGCACCTTGGAGTCCTACAGCGTGTCCCCTCACTTAATCTATCTGTCCTCCCCAACTGCAGTCTATGTGTGAAGCCAGGTGGAATTGCTCTGTCTTTACTCCTGCTCTAGATTCCCAGCATTTGGGATGATGTTTGAAGACTGGAGACTGGCTCACAGGATGTGGGAGGGGCGGGCAACTGGGAAATCCATCTACTGTAGTCTCAGTAAACATTGCCACGTGCTGCTGGGGCAGATGGAAGTTATATTTACTGGAACAATTAGAAGTATTATTATATGTTTTTTTAAATTCTAGAATTCTCTCGTTGCAGAATAGAAAAGTATATTTGTTCTAATGTTAGGTGTTTGTTTTTCAACATGCTTTTGGATTGTTATATACAGAAAAAGGAAATGCTTCAATTTCCATTTTTTCCATTAACATTTTTAGTAAAATTGTTTAATTCTTCCCATTTTATGTTAGCAACCACCATATTGACCTATTTTCTAGAAATGATGTAAAGTTTAGCTTTTTGAATTAGTCATTTCATCATTGTAATAATAGAATCCTTTGTGAAGTTCTGTTCTTACCCCTCGCCCTTCTCAAAAAAACAACTAATGTTATAAATAATTAATAACATTTTGCTCACATTAAATTCCTTTTGGGGAAGGCCTGAGTTTCATTCATAAACACTGTTTACTTCACAGCTTTTGTTGTGCCCTTCTCAGATGCTGGTCTTGTTGACAAATTGTTTCAGATCATTTAGGTCATGAAATATTTTTCTTGTATCTTCAAAAAACAGGGCTTTGCTTCACTGCTGGGCCAGTAGTGACTACTCGTGCAGATTTTCTTTCAAGCTCTTCTTTCTCTTTACTTAAATCTGAAGGATTCTTTTGTTTCCATCTTAAATGTTATCTTGTTATCTCATCTTCTTTCTTGGCAGGTGCTAAGGATTATCTTTAAAAAAAAATACAGTTTAAAGACTGATTATTAGGTTATGGTTGTTTTGTTTTTGCTTTTGTTTGAGTGGTTTTAACTTGCAGATTGCTTTTTTTTTTTTTTAAGACGGAGTTTTGCTCTGTCGCCCAAGCTGGAGTGCAGTGGCACGATCTCGGCTCACGGCAACCTCTGCCTCCCGGGTTCAAGCAATTCTCCTTCCTCAGCCTCCAGAGTAGCTGGGACTACAGGCGCACACCACCACGCCCGGCTAATTTTTGTGTTTTTAGTAGAAATGGGGTTTCACCATGTTGGCCAGGATGGTCTCGATCTCTTGACCTCGTGATCTGTCTCAAATTCCTGGCCTCAAGCAGTCCTACTGCCTTGTCCTCCCTAAGTGGTGGGATTACAGGTGTG